>NC_092877.1:185988889-186303127 GCF_028372415.1 Notamacropus eugenii | reverse complement strand
TAAAAAAAAATTGCTCTTCTCTGCCCTTGAACTAGAACCCAAAATTGGATATGGGCAATGGAATTGTAAAGAGCATCTAGTCCAGTATCCAGTGCTAGCATAGGGATCCCCATAATCTCTTTCTGATCAGTAGCCAGGTCATTCTTCGTTTCTAGTCTTTCAGTTCCTAAAGCTGCTACTGCTTCTGCCATCATTCCCTAGTACTGTCACAGCTATTTCATCCACATGAGCTTTGGGTCAGCTTCCTCTGGCAGACCGTGTCATAGATATCTCGTTCTGACCCCATAGGTTGTCTTGGGTTGGAATAGTGTTTTACTCTTGACCTTTAGTTGGTTCTGTCATACCAGAATTTGATTTGAATTGATATTTTAAAGTTGTCTTGAAGTGAGTGCTGGTAAAGTGCAAGAAATTATTTATTTGGGGTAGTGTATGAAAATAATCAAGTTTCAGGATAAAAATAACTATTTCTTTTGTTTATTATATTTCAGGGATAGATTGGCATATTTTAATGTGACACTGTATAAATATTTGTGAAACAAGTTTATTTGTACACACTAAACAAAAAAATGTAAAGTTGGATATACATGTTTTATAAAGTTCTCCTAAGAAATTAATCACAAGTATATATTGTCATTTTAACATATATAAAAGTCTAAACAAATTGTGCAGAATATAATTTTCAAGGATGATTAGCTTTTCTTTAGCTACTAGTGATGTTTCCTTTGCATAGATTTAATTGAGGACTAACCTAGCATATACAAGAAATGAGGGGACCTGGATTCTAGTCCTGGTTCTGCATAGTTTTAATCGCAAAAGGAAATTTAGGAGCAATGCCTTCTTTGGGGATATTCTGTCACTATAACCCCAATGCCCTATTGATAATACATTTTAGTGTTCATTAATGATTTTTAGGGTTTCATTAGTAAAAAAAAAAAAATGCCTGCATTTGACATCATAGCTCTCATATTAACTCTTGAGTAATTGATTTTGGGAAAGTATTTAATTAACCACTGCAGCCAAAAAGTTTGATACTTTGAGAAAAAAATTATAATCAAGACATATTACCAGATATTATACTTGCTCACTATGTTGTTAGTTTCTAAGAGTTAACATTGTGGTTTTTAAAGTTTTAAAATGTTTATATTGTTTGTTTTATATTAGTGCACTTTCATTGGCTAGGAAGACAGACCCCCAAGTTCTCTGAGGTTTCAGAAATGCCTCAGAAATTTGGAATGACTACTGAAAAAATATGAACTTGTTGAAGGTAATGGGATGGAACTTTGACCTTTTTCTGCAGTAAAAGAATAATCTCAGCTTTGAATATATGTATGCATGACCCTGGAAGAATCTGACCACTGGAAAACAGGATCAAACTCTTCCTTGCCTTATACCTCCACTTTAGAGTTCCTGGTAAAATGACTAAAAGCTTAGTTTTTGGCTCATATCTGGACTCTACAGTGGGAAGTAGAATGGTTCTCAATAAACACTGACATCAGTTTCCAGGTGGGAGAACGTTATTACCTCATGGAATCATACAATGGCTTGATGTAACTTAGAATCAAAGGAAGATTTGGAGCCAGAAGATGTGCATCTCTTTTAAGTGCCACAGTAATCTGCCTCATTGTTACTCTCAGAAATTTGGTGGGGAAAACTTAAGGATATCCTCAGGGTGCTCTTTATTACAATAAAGTGCCAAGCCTCCTAACATTGAGCCACACATGTCCTTCAAAGTAGCCTGAGAAAATCAGGTGTGTACTCCTAGAATGCTCTCTACAGGCTACACCAGGTTCAGCTTCAGTTACATCCAACATACACTACAATATGGTCTCTAACAGGGGGAAACAGCACCCTGGAGAAAGAAGCAAGCGTTTGTGGGCATTGATCTACATCTTTTTCTAAACAGCTTTGTCTCTGGGGCTGAAAAGTTCCTTCTAGGGATGTCAGAGTCTTCAGTTGCCAAGATTTTGAAAGCACAAGATCTCCAATGAGCTTTTAACTGATTCCTCTGCACAGGTTTATGCATTTTGTAAAAGAGCTTCAGGCAATGGGCCTTAAGCCCTCACTCTTTCCATAAAGAAGAGAAAACCACCAATTTCATTTGAGCTGAAACTAGAGAGAACAGAGCAGAGTCCAATGTCAACTATGTTTCTAATTCCAAAGTACCTAATAGAGAAGAGACTAAGAAAAAAGACAAGATTGTTCAGAGAACAGACTCAGAGAATGCTTTAATGCCTTTGTCTATGAATAAGCAGTTAGGAAGTATAAAGACTCTGTACCAGTTTTGTGTTGATAGATACAGAGGACAAGACACCTTGAAAATGAACCAAAATATCTACCATTAAGTAACTTTCATTCTAACATATTGTGTTTTCTTGTATAAAAGGTAATCAAATAGGGAAGCGTGTGGTCTTAGATATAATTTTAAGGCATGTATTTTCACGCAGTAGCTTGACCCCATGGAACTCGTTTTGGGGATTTTTCTTGCCAAGTGGGGCGGTCCCTAGATGCTAGAGATTTCATTTTGAAACATAATATAGTTTAAAGTCACATAGCTAATTTATGTGCATAGTCTTGAACGCTGACATGATTGCTTTTCTTGGTTTAATTATTTTCTCTAGAGACTTTGTGCTTTAATATATTATTATACTCTTGATATATAGTCAGTATGTCTATTTCTATTTTATGTATGCACACATGCATACACACATGGATATACAACTTTTGCAATGTATATAAAATATATACTACACTAATAGTATATATAGTACATGTATACACATAGTACATACAGTAGTATATACAGTAATATATATGGAACATATACTTTGTGTGGCTATGTCTGTGTGTTTAAGGATTCTATTAAGTAACTTTTATTTGCTAGTCACTCACTATGCTAAACACTGGGAATGTAAACATAAAAAATGAAATCTCTGTCCTCAGAGAGCTTACTCACTCTGCTGAGTAACTCTGTGTTTTTGTGTAAATTTATTCAGGAAATCCTAGACTTTTGCATTTTGTTTTGTTCTCTTTTCAATTCCATGTTCGCTGAGTCTTGCAAAATTATACAGGTCACATTCAGAGAGTCATGTAAAATTTACTGAGCACTTTTTTTTTCCATTGCAGTCCTATGAGACATTAAGTATCACTGATTAATTTTATAAGTGAAGATACTGAAACAGAGAAGTCAAATGGCTTTCCTATGGGGTGAGGAGAATGCACATACATACTATTATGTGTCAAGCACTACTCTAAGCACTTTACAAATCTTATCTCATTTGATCTTCACAACACAACAAACCTGTGAAGTAGATGTTACAATAATCCCATTGTAGAGTTAAGAAAAATGAGATAAATAAAGTTTTAGTGCTGCGTGTGGTGGGGTTTAAAAACTAATAAATTATCTGAGCCCCAAAGCTAGTAAGTTATCTGAGGCCAGATTTAAATTCAGATTTCCTTGACTCCAGACTTGGCTTTATATCCACAATGCCATTTGGCTGTGTCATGTATATGTGTGTGAGATAGCTGGGATTTGAAGTCGTATTTTCTAATTCCAAGTTCACTTCTCCTTCTATTATAGCATGCTACTCTTGGTAGGTAAAAACAACTTATAAAAATACATAGTAACGCATGTGATTCCTGTAAAAATTAGTGTGTTGGTTTTTTACTTTTTGGTTTTGTTTTCTTTTTCAGAGGAGATGATCAGTAAATAAGAGAGATTCAGATTGAGGTCGGTGATGGAGAGACTGAGAGATTCATTTTGAAAATATTGGCTCTGGACCATGGAAAGTCAAGGACCCCCCCCCCCAAATCAAAGGATTGACATTTTAAAATCAGTGTTTAAGCAAAATGTTTAATAAAAGGCTTGTAACTTTGTATGAAGATCATTAAAACTAATTAGGACCTTGACAGCTAAAGAGCCCTGACAAATCATTGACCCTTTGCTGCTTTGTATACCTCATAATCCAATGTACAGTCATTTTAGGGAATTCTGCAAAAATGACTGCAAAACATTGAAAACTAGTACAAGAACTGAAGGATGTGCAAGAAATATCCTATAAGTCCTAGCTAAAGAATCATAGATTTAGAGCTAGAAGGGATCTTAGAAGTCATCTAGTCCAAGAATGTCATTTTATAGGTGAAGTTGAAACTATAACACAGAGAAATTAAATGACTTGCTTATACTACACACATGGGTAGCAGTAAAAATAGGATTGGAATATAAGGTCTTCAAGTACAAATCAAGCATTTTTTATGCACCACAATCCATGCTTTTCTTTCATCTCTCTCATTTCTCTTCCCAGTTTTTCCTTCACCTCTCTTACTTGATTTTCAAAATCATTTTTGAGCTCTTCCATGGCCTGAGCCCATGGTATATTTATTTTGGATGTGTGGGATACAGAAGCCTTGACTTCTGTGTCTTTTCCTGATGGTAAGCATTGTTCTTCCTCATCAGAAAGGAAGAGAGGAATTATCTGTTCACCAAGAAAGTAACCTTCCATAGTCTTATTTTTTTTCCCTGTTCTGGGCATTTTCCCAGCCAGTGATGACTTCTGAGTTTTCTTTCCACACCCACCACTCCTCCAGATCCGCCCAGACAGCACTTGGGGTCTGAGATTCAAATTCTGTTTGCCAGCCTCAGGGCTTTGGGCGAGGGTGGGGCTGCTATTCAGTGTGAGATTAAGTTCAGGTGCTCAGGTGGGGGCAGGGTCACCTCTCGGGGTTCAGTTCCCTCAGGGGGGTTTACGTGGAGACCTTCAACAATGGATCCAGGATCCTGCCTGCTTGGGGAGCCTCTGTCCACCACTGCCCCCACTACTGCCTCCCAAGGGGGCCTGAGTTATGGGGACACCCCGCTCCCTTCTCCACCAGCCAAAGAGACCCTCTCACTGACCCTTGTCACCTGTGGGTGGAGGGACTTGCGTGGCTCTGCTCCGTGTCTGGTGCTCGACGGACCTTTCACGTCAGGTTTTCAGGTCTCTCTGCAGCAGAAATCTTGTCTGCTCTGTTGTTCTGTGGCTTCTGCTGCTCCAGAATTTGTTGGGAGTTCTTCTTTACAGATATTTTATGGGCTGTGGGTTCGGAGCTAGCATATGAGTGTCTTTCTACTCTGCCATCTTGGCTCCTACCTACCATCTTTCTAATCATCAATGTTCACATAGGCTCTAGGACAGGATTTGGAGTTTGGATATCTTGGGTTCACATCTCACTTTGGACACAAATAATTATTTGGGCAAATCACCTAACTTCTATCAATGTAGGTTTTACAATCTGGAAAACTGAAGATTCTTGTACAAGCCTTATGCAGGAGTTTTGTCTGCTGTTTCAGGGCTGCAAGTCTGGCATTTCTGCTTTAATGTCCAAAAAGTCCTAATGTTGTGGATTTTGGCTTTGGATACAATGATAAAGTAGAGCAGTACTTTACACATGTCAACTTCAATGAAAATCATAGTTTAAAAAGAAAACTAAATGAGAATTTATAGTGCCAATTCAATATTCACAGTACCTACAGTGACCATGAAAATCCTGGCACAATTCTGAATTAAAAAATACAACAGACGAAAGAAAGAACACTTCCAAAATACTTTAACATGGAAGACAGAAGCAAAACATTTATTCAGACACCAGAAACCCAAATCCATCACAGTAACAAAAAATCTATCCACAATAACCATTCAGAGCATAATACCATTGCCAAGCTTTCCTCATACAAGGCTTCCCACAAACCAGCAAGCAAATCATAAGCAGACTCTTTTAGACAACAAAACAAACAATAACTTTCATCCATGCTACCCAGCTGCCTCTTTGCCTGCATCCTTCCTTGCTCTGACTAGACTCTGACCAATTTCCTTTCAGCTCTGTTCTATCTCTGCCTCTTTCTGCTCCACCCATTCAGTAAACTCTTCCTACCACAGGCTCCATGTGACTCAGACTTACACGTGACCAATAAGGTCACATGGGCCTACTAATGAATAAGAAAGATTACCCCATTTAGATTACTATTACAGAATTCACTAGCAAATTATACTCTTCTTTCTGCATTTCATGAATTGTTAAGCAAAGACGAATGGACATGGGACTTAAGACATTTTTTCTTCTTCTCTCTAGTTAATTTATTCCCTTTAACATAATTACTGTTGTGTAGAGTTCCCCATTAAATATTATTTGACTTGGAATATCATTTAATAATAGAAACAATATTATGGACTTTAAGTTCCATGAACTGAATTGCTGAATTTATAAGTCTCCTGTATATTTTTTTTCAAATTGATTACTTTCTCAAAGAAGCAAAGATTGTTCAGCTGATGCTTTTTAGCAAGCACACCTTGCTAAAGGAGGCCCCAAAACATGCTGAAGAAAATAACACCTTGAAAAATAGGCTAACTCAATTGGCAAAAGAGGTTCAAAAAGCCAACGAGGAGAAGAATGCTTTCAAAAGCAGAAGTAACCAAATGGAAAAGGAGGTTCAAAAGCTCACTGAAGAAAATAGTTCTTTCAAAATTAGAATGGAACAGATGGAAGCTAATGACTTTATGAGAAACCAAGAAATCACAAAACAATACCAAAAGAATGAAAAAATGGAAGATAATGTGAAATATCTCATTGGAAAAACAACTGACCTGGAAAATAGACCCAGGAGAGACAATTTAAAATTTATGGGACTACCTGAAAGCCATGATCAAAAAAAGAGCCTAGACATCATCTTTCATGAAATTATCAAGGAAAACTGCCCTGAGATTCTAGAACCAGAGGGCAAAATAAGTATTCAAGGAATCCACAGATCACCGCCTGAAAGAGATCCAAAAAGAGTAACTCCTAGGAACATTGTGGCCAAATTCCAGAGTTCCCAGGTCAAGGAGAAAATATTGCAGCTAGAAAGAAACAATTCAAGTATTGTGGAAATATAATCAGGATAACACAAGTTCTAGCAGCTTCTACATTAAGGGATCGAAGGGTGTGGAATATGATATTCCAGAAGTCAAAGGAACTAGGACTAAAACCAAGAATCACCTACCCAGCAAAACTGAGTATAATACTTCAGGGGGGAAAATGGTCTTTCAATGAAATCGAGGACTTTCAAGCATTCTTGATGAAAAGAGCAGAGCTGAAAAGAGAATTTGACTTTCAAACAGAAGAATGAAGAGAAGCATGAAAAGGTAAACAGCAAAGAGAAGTCATAAGGGATTTACTAAAGTTGAACTGTTTCCATTCCTACATGGAAAGACAATATTTGTAACTCTTGAAACTTTTCAGTATCTGGGTACCGGGTGGGATTACACACACACACACACACACACACACACACACACACACACACACACACACACACACACATGTGCGCACGTGCACAAACACACAGAGACAAAGCACAGAGTGAATTGAATAGGATGGGATCATATCTTAGAAAAATGAAATAGAATGGTGAGACAGAAATATATTGGGAGGAGAAAGGGAGAAATAGAATGAGGCAAATTATCTCTCATAAAAGAGGCAAGCAAAAGACTTTTTAGTGGAAGGAAAAAAGAAGGGAGGTGAGAAAAAAACATGAAGTTTACCCTCATCACATTCCACTAAAGGAAGGAATAAAATGCACACTCATTTTGGTATGAAAACGTATCTTACAATACAGGAAAGTGGGGGAGAAGGAGAGAAGCAGGGTGGTGAGAATGATGGAAGGGAGGGCAATGGGAGTAGGGAGCAATTTGAAGTCAACACTCTTGAGGAGGGTCAGGGTCAAAGGAGGGAATAGAAGCAATGAGGGACAGGATAGGATGGAGGGAAATATAGTTAGTCTTACACAACATGACTATTATGGATGTCATTTGCAAAACTACACAGATATGGCCTAAATTGAATTGCTTGCCTTCCAAAGGGAATGGGTGGGGAGGGAGGGATGAAGAGAAGTTGGAATTCAAAGTTTTACGATCAACTGTCGAGTACTGTTCTCGCTACTAGGAAATAAGAAATCCAGGTAAAGGAGTATAGAAAGTTATCTGGCCCTACAGGACAAAAGAGAAGATGGGGACAAGGGAAGGGAGGGATGATAGAAGAGAGGGCAGATTGGTGATAGGGGCAATTAGAATGCTAGGTGTTTGGGGGTGGGGGGAGCAGACAAATGGGGAGAAAATTTGGAACCCAAAATTTTCTAAAAATGAATGTTAAAAGTTAAATAAACTAATTTTAAAAAAGGAACATGGTAGTTCCTTGACAGTAATAAAACTTAGTAGCAAGAGAGTTCATTTGAGGAGGGAAAATAATTTATTCTCTTAGACCTTTTGAATTTGAGAAGTCTATAGGTTATCCTGCTTGCAATATGCAATAAATAATTGATAATGTAGACCTGCAGCTCACAAGAAATAAAAGGGGTGTATATTTAGGCCTAGAAATCCTTTTCTTGGGCCTAATATTTAGAGCCTTGGAAGATGGTGAGATCACAAAAATAGAGTTCATAGAAAGAGAATAAAAGATGTTTAAGGACACAGTTTTTGGGGTATATTCCCAAAGGATGTGCATGATATGTATAGTGATCTAGCAAGAAAGTGAAAAAAAAAAGTGGACATTCAAGGGATGAACCAAATCAGAGAAAGCAGTACAATTGAAAAAGAGAAAGTGTCCAGGAGGAGGTCCTTGAGGCAACTGGATTTTAAAGAGAATGGCTCAGTTTAGGAGTTAATTAAGAGATAATTATGAGGGAATGGCTTATGTAAGCAGGATAGAGAACATATCACATAGGATGAGAGTTCATATTAATAAGGAGAAATATACTACTCACCCATATTAAATTACTTTGGGATCTCAAAAGAGTTCATAAGACTTTGCTTATTATTGAGCTGGTGATGGGTGTTTCGTATTTAATGTGTGACATTCAGTTGGAGCAAAGGTATTTGACTGTGACTCTAAATGATCTGCTACGTTCTGTGGTCAAATTCCATAGCTCTTTCTCTGGATGTTGAAGGCATTTTGCCTCAAGAGAATTTTGGGAATTTTTTAAGTCCTTGCATGGAAATGAAGTTCTAAGTCTACTAGAAAAAAATCCTCTCACACTGTGCTTGTTGCTGTGTACAAAGTTCTCCTGGTTCCATGCTTTCACTCAGTTCATATAAGAATTTCCAGGCCTCTCTGAAGTCTTCCTGTTCATCATTTCTTACAGCACAATGCTATCCCATTACATCCACATACCACAATTTGTTCAGCCATCCCCAATTGATGGGCATGCCTTTAATTTCCAGATTTTGGCCACCACAAAGAATGCTGCTACAAATATTTTTGTATATATTGGAACTTCTCCCATTTTTATGATCTCTTGGGGATACAGTCCTAGAAGTGATATTGCTGGGTCAAAGAGTGTGCACATTTTTGAAGCCCTTTGGACACAGTTGCAAATTGTTCTCCAGAATGGCTGGATCAGCTCACAGGCCCACCAACAATGAATTAGTGTTACAACTTTCCCACATCTTCTTCAACATTTATGATCATCCTGTTTTGTCATGTTAGTCAACCTGACAGGTGTGATATGGTATCTCAGAGTTGTCTTGATTTGCATCTTTTGCTTTTTGCATTGATTAGAGAACCAATAGTGATTTAGAGCATTTTTTCATATGACTATAGATAGCTTTGATTTCTTCCTCTGCAAACTACCTGTTTATATCCTTTGACCATTAATCAATTGGGGAATGACTTGTGTTCTTGTACATTTGACTCAATTCTCTATATATTTTGGAAATGAGACCTTTATCAGAGACACTAGGTGCAAAGTTTTCCCCCAGTTTTCTGCTTCCCTTCTGATTTTGATTGCATTGGGTTTATTTGTGCAAAAACTTTTCAATTTAATGTAATCAAAATTATCCATTTTGTTCTTCATAATGTTTTCTATCTCTTATTTAGCAAAAAAAAAATTCTTCGCTTCTCCATAAATTTGATAAATACAGAATTCTTTGCTCGACTAATTTGTTTATAGTATCAATCTTTATACCTAGATCATGTATCCATTGAGACTTCTTCTTGTGTACGGGGTCAGGCATTGGTATATGCCTAGTTTCCCCCATTCTGTTATCCCAGTTTTCCCAGGAATTTTTGTCGAAAAGTGAGTTCTTATCCCAGAAGCTGGGGACCATGGGTTTAGCAAACAACAGCTTGCTGTATTTATTGACTACTGTGTCTTGGGTACCTACCCTATTCCAATTAGTATACCCCTCTGTTTCTTAGCCGGTACCAAGTGGTTTTGATAATTGCTGCTTTGTGACACAATTTGAGATTTGGTAGAGCTAGGCCACCTTCCCTAGCATTTGTTGTCTTTAGTTCCCTTGCTATTCTGAACCTTTTGTTCTTCCAGAAGAATTTTGGCATTATTTTTTTCTAGCTTTACAAAATAGTTATCTGGTAGTTTGATTGATATGGCACTAAAAAAGTAAATTAATTTAAGTGGAATTGTCATTTTTATTATATTGGCGTGGCCCACCCACGAGCAACTGATGTTTTTGCACTTCCTTACATCTGACCTTATTTGTGCAAAAAGTGTCGTGACTGTGTTCATACACCCCCTGGGTTTGTTTTGGCAAGTACACTCTAAAATATTTTATAGTGTCTACTGTAGCCTTAAGTGGGATTTCTCTTTCCATCTCTTGCTGTTGGGCTTTGTTAGTAATGAATAGAAATGCAGAAGATTTGTGTGGGTTTATTTTTTAATCTACTACTTTGCCAAAGTTGTTTATTCTTTCATGTAGACTTTTACTTGATTCTCTGGGATTCTCTAAGTATATCATCATATCATCTGCAAAGATTGATAACTTAGTTTCTCCTTTGTCTATTCTAATTTCTTCAATTTCTTTTACTTCTCTTATTGCTACAGCTAACATTTCTAGCGCCACATTAAATAATAGTAGTGGTAACGCACATCCTTGTTTCACCCCTGATCTTATCGGAAATGCATCTAGCTGATCTCCATTGCATATAACGCTTACTGAAGGTTTAGGTAGATACTGCTTATTATTTTATTGAAATTTCCATTTATTCCTATGTTCTCCAGTGTTTTCAATAAGAATGGGGGTTGTATTTTGTCAAAACTTTTTCTGCACCTATTGAGAAAATCATGTGGTTTCTGTTAGTGTTTCGTTGTTGTTGTTGTTGATATGATCAATAATGTCAATAGTTTTCCTAATACTGAATCATCCCTGCATTCCTGGTATAAATACTACCTGATCGTAATGTGTTATTCTCATGATTAGTTGCTGTGTTCTTTTTGCTAAAACCTTATTTAAAATTTTTGCATCTGTATGCATTAGAGAAATTGGTCTATAATTTTATTTCTCTGTTTTGGCTCCTCCTGGTTTAGGTATCAAAGCCATGTTTGTATCATAAAAAGAATTTGGGAGGATTCTTTTTTCTCCAATTTTCCCAAATACTCTATATGGTATTGTAATTAACTGTTCTTTAAATGTTTGATAGAATTTACTTTTGAATCCACCTGACCTTGGAGATTTTTTGCTAGGGAGTTCATTGATCCATTATTCAATTTCTTTTTCTGAGATGGGGTTATTTCAGTATTCAACTTCATCTCCTGTTCGTCTGAGAAATTTCTGTCTTTTAAAATAATCATCCATATCATTTAGATTGTCGAATTTATGGGCATACAGTTGGGCAAAGTAATGAGTATTTTCCTTTAGGGAAAAAAAAATGAACATTCAATGAGATGAAGGACTTTCAATAAGTCTTGATGAAAAGACCAAAGGTTAATAGAAAACTTAGTTTTCAAATAAAGAATCAAAAGAAGCATAAAAAGATTAACGGGAAAAGAAAATCATAATGGAATTAATACATTTAAACTGTTGACATTCCTACATGGAAGATATTTGTATGTAATAAGACCTTTGTCATTGTTAGGTTAGTTAGAAGGAGCATATATAGACACAGGCCACACATAGCTACGAGTTGAATATGAAGGGATGATATCTAACAAATAAAATTTATTTTTGAGAGAATGTTTGGGAGAATGAGAGTGGAGAGGTATTATAAGGTAAATTATCTCATATAAAAGAGAAAACAAAAAGCTTTTGTATTGGAGGGGAACACGCGGTGTTGAGAGGGACTGAGTGAATTTTACTCTCATCAATATTGGCTCAGGGGGAAAATATACATACTTAATTGGATATAGAAATCTATCCTGCTTACCCTGCAGGAAAATAGGAGGGGAAGGGGATAAGAGAAATTTAAAGGTGTTAGGAAGGGAAGGCATATTGAGGGAGGGTAGTAAGAAGGAAACACTTTTGAGGATGGACTAGATGAAAGGACATAGAGAATAGAATAAATGAGGGTGATCGGATGGAGGGAAATGCAGTTAGCAATAGTAATCCTGAAAAAAGCTACTTTTAAAGCAGGTTTTTCAGATCAAAGCCTCATTTCTCAAACATATAGAGAACTCAGTCCACTTTGTAAAAATAAGAACCATTTCCCAATTGATAAATTACCAAAAGATATGATCAGTTTTCAGATGAAGTAATCAAAGCCATATTAAATCATAGCCATACAAAAATATTCTCACTCACTCCTGATTGCAGAAATTCAAATTAAAACAATTCTCAGGTACTATTGCCTATTAAACTGGCTAACAGAACAGATAAATTAAAAGACAAATGGTGGATGAGATGTGGGGAAAATGAAACTTTAATGTACTAATGATAAAGTTGTGAACTTGTTCAACCATTTCATAGAGCAATTTAGAACTATGCCCAAATGATGATAAAAACGATGCGTCCACTTTGACCTAGCAATACCACTACTAGGTCTGTATCCCAAATTAGATAAACAACAAAAAGGAAAATGACCTAAATCTACAGCAATATTTATAGCAATTCTTTTCTGGGGCAAATAATTAGAAGTTGACTGGATGCATATCTATTGTGGAAAGACTGAACAATTTGTGCTTTGTGGTTTTGATGGAATACTATCATAATTTAAGAAAGGATGGGAAGGACTTTCTCAGAAAAACCTGGAAAGACTTTCATGGGTTGATGCAAAGTGAACTGTACTATGTACAAAATAACAGCAAAATTTTAACAGGATAAGCTGTGAATAATTTAGCTATTCTCAGCAATATAACAATCCAGGTCAGTTCTGAAGGACTTACCATGAAAAAACTATACATCCACGGACAAAGAACTGATGGTATCTGAATAGAGACTGAAGCATACATTTAAATTTTACTTTATTTTTCTTGAGTTTTTTCCTTGTGTATGTTTCCTTTCACAACACAACTTTTAAGATAATTCTTGTATGACTACACATATACAACTTTTCTCGAATTGTTGCATTATCAGTGCTGTGGGGAAGGGAGGAAGGGAGAGAATTTGGAAAACAAATTTTTAAAAATGAATGGTAAAAATTTTAAATTCAAAATGTCATTTGGGGAAATAAAAATATTAAATAAAAGCTTAAAAATGAAAAAGGTAGAAATAATTAAAAGAATTACAAAACATAAAACGAAATAAAATAAAATGTTACAATGAAAAATATGGTAAAATAAAGTGAATGAAGCACTGGTATTAACATGAACAAATCATGATTGCCGTGTTTTGGTATAAATTTCTGATGGATAAGTCCAATGAAAAATGAAATAAATTCTTCAGTTTTATTTAAAACAAACAAATAAAATAAAACCATGTGAGTGTATTTAGGATAGAATCTGGGTCCATGTCTACTCAAACGCATTAATAATGAAACATACACTACACTTTAATTCCCGTGTTTATGGTTCATTACAGGATAAACCTGACAAAAATCCTAATCTTTCTACATGTGAGGAAATCATAGCATTTTATATTTGAGGGAATTCTTTTTCCATGATTCCCTTCTATTAACTTAAAGAAGCGATCATTGATCCATCACTTAAAAACCTCCAGTGAAAATAAAGCCATTATATCCTAAATTGTCTATTGCATATTTTAATAGCTTTAATTGTTAAAACCTTGTTACTTACGTTGTGATGAAATACATCCTCTTACCTCTGTTTCTGTTCTTGCCTAACAAGCAAAACAAGTCTGACACCCTTTTCATATTATTCTCTCTGCCTTTAAGGAAAAAGTAGCTAGGTAGCCAAGTGAATAAAGCCCTGGAACTGGAGTAAAAGACTTTTGTTCAACTCTGTTTTTTGGCAATTTCCAAATAATTATTATTTATGTTTTTCTGACTAATATGTTTAAGAAAAGCTCCTTTTCTCTCCCTGAACATAAACATTTCTGTACAGATTGATTAAATTATTTTTTCTCTCAAATTTGTAAGGTAGTTCAATCTGTCCAAGGTTAAAAATTTGCATTTGCTAGCCTCTTCTCATCAAATTCCCTCTTTCAGTCTTTTAGATTGTAAGATTTTCTAAAGTCTTTTGTACTTTTGCCAGTATTGAGCAAACTCATATTCTGTGTTATGTAGATTTAAGTATCAGTAAGTTTAAATATGAAAAGTGCTATGTTTTCCAAAAACATTGTTAGAAATTTGGATCTATGTCAGTGAAATTTTGTTCATTTGGGATAAGGGAGTATTCCCACAGCTTTTCAAGCATTAATCATGTTTTAAGATAAAGTTGCTTTGAGATAAAAGACATTCTCCATTCTAAGATTTGGCATATACTACAACATTTCACACTAAAGACTCGCTTTTCTATTACAAAAAACTTAGGTATTTTAGTACAGAACTTAACAAAACTCTTGTGGCTCATCTGCTTCATCTTCATCATTGATGGAATTACAAAGGGTTAGAGGAAAAGGAAAGGACAGATTGATACTTAATGTAAGTGAATTTGTACATAAGTTTCAAGAAATATCTAATAGAATACTTCCTATGACTGTGGATCAAGGGGGAAAACAAACTTTTAGACAATTCAGCACAAAAGAGTCAAAGTTCATTCTTCAAAAATTTATAAATTCATATTCAATAAGGATTCACAAATCCCTTGTATCTTAAACCATATAATCCATATTCTATATGGATTATGTAAAAATAGATCCAGGAGAGACAATTTAAAAGCTATGGGACTATCTGAAAGGCATGATAAAAAAAAAAAAAAAACGTAGACGTCATCTTTCATGAAATTATTAAGGAAAACTGCTCTGATATTCAGGAACCAGAGGGTAAAATAAATATTGAAAGAATTCACTGATCACATGCTGAAAGTGATCCAAAAAGAAAAACTCCTAGGAATTTTGTAGTGAAATTCCAGTGTTCTCAGGTCAAGGGGAAAATATTGCAAGGAGGCAGAAAGAAACAATTCGAGTACTGTGAAAATACATTCAGAATAACAAAGGATCTAGCAGTTTCCACCTCAAGGGATCAAAGGGTGTGCAATATGATATTCCAGAAGTCAAAGAAACAGGGATTAAAGCCAAGAATCACCTACCCAGCAAAACTGAATGTAATACTTCAAGGGAATAAATGGTCATTCAATGACATAGAGGACTTTCAAGCATTCATGATAAAAACACCAGAACTGTATAGAAAATTTGACTTTTGAACACAAGAATCAAGAGAAGCACGAAAAGGTCAACAGGAAAGAGAAATCATAAAAGACTTTCTAAAGCTGAACTGTTTACATTCCTACACGGAAAGATGATATTTGCAACTCTTGAGACTTTTCTCAGTATTTGGGTAAGTGGAGGGATTATACACACACGCACGCATGCACACACACACACACACACACAGACAAAAAGTACAAGTTGAATTGAATCAGAAGAGATGCTATCCATGAAAAATAAAATAAAATAAAACTTAAGGGATGAGGGAGGGAAATACTGGGAGGAGAAAAGGAGAAAAAGAATGGGGCAGGCTATGCCTCATAAAAGAGATAAGAAAAATCTTCTTCAGTGGAGGAAAAAAGCTATAATGTGACAGGGGAAAAGTGAAGTTTACCTCTTCACATATGACTTAAGGAGGGAATAACATGCTCACTAAATTTGTTATGAAAACCTTTCTTACACTACAGGAAAATCAGGGAGGAGGGGACACGTAGGGTGAAGGGGATGATAGAAGGGAGGGCAAATGGGAGAAGGAAGTATCTAGAAAGAAACACTTTTGAGAAGAGACAAGGTCAAATAGGAGAATAAAAAAAGAGGGGGGGACAGATTAGGATAGAGGGCAACATAGACAGCATTACACAACATGATTATTATGGAAGTCTTTTGGAAAATGACATATATATATATATATATATATATATATATATATATATATATATATATATATATATATATATATATATATATATATAGCCTGTATTGAATTGATTGCCTTCATAGTGGTGATGGGTAGAGAGGGAGGGAGGAAGAGAAGCTGCAATTCAAAGTATTAGAAACAAATGTTGAGAATTATTGTTGCATATAACTGGGAAATAAGAAACACAGGTAATGGGATATAGAAATTTATCTTGTTCCACAAGAAAAGAGAGAAGATAGGGATAAGGGAAGAGTGGTGTGTAATAGAAGGGAGAATTCATTGAGGGAAGAGGCAATCAGAATGCAAGGTATTATGAGGGGAGGGGAGGGGAGAGATGGGGAAAAATTGGAACTCAAAATTTTGTGCAAATGAATGTTGAAATTTATAAATAAATATAGATAAGAAAAAAAGAAATGTCCTTTGGAACATCCAGAAGGTGGATGAAAAGGAACTGGAGACATAGTGATGGACTTGAAAGTGGCTCAGCAGAGACAAAGGGAGAGATGAAGAAACACAAATTAGAGCAGGTGGTGGGAGTGCTTGGAGAAAGTGGAGGCAATCTCTTTTTGCTTGTCTCTCTTCCAATTTTTCTGGAAGACCATAAGCTCCTTGACAAGAATTATTTTGCTTGTTTCTGGGCCATGTCCTGTTGGCCACACTATATCTGACCATTGGACCCAGATGCATCTCAAGGAAACAGTGAGGTTGATGACTGTGCACAGCCTTCCTCATTTAAATCCAATTCACTTGCAAATCATGGAATCATCTTCCTGATGTCATGGTCTTCTTTGAGAACAAAGGATAAACCACACAATATAATTTCTGCTTTGCTTTTGTAATCCCCAATACCTAAAACAATGCTGAGCACAGACATTTAATTAGTGCTTCCTAAATGAATGACTTCTCCCAGTCTCTTTGCTCTCTCTCCTGCAGTCTTCTTTCAGTGTTCCTTTAATTATGTGTTTCAAACTGGTCATAGAAGGAAGTAAGAGGGACCTCCAATGGGCAAGAGGCACCTCTAATGTTCTCAGATCAACAAGAGAACAGAATGCTTACTGGGACCATCAAACTGAAGAAAATCATTTCATCAATCTGTAGAAAGAGTACTCGATGAGAAATTTTAAGAGAAAAAAAGGTTACTCAGGATTCACAATCTGTTTGGAAGGCTCAGCCTCACACTTTCCTTGCCTCCACTCAATTCTGTCCCTTCTCATTGAGCAGAGTCTATATGCCATCTGGTAAAGGCAACACTGTAATACTGCTATTAGTGGAGGGAGACAAAATTGTGTGCATTCTCATAAATCTGTAATCTCACTGATATAGATCTAAAGAGAATATGAACTCCTTGAAAAGCAGAGGCTTCCTGTACTTGTTTTTGTAGCCCCTGACCATAGGACAGTAGCTGGAACATCCAGAAATTTAATAAATTCTTGTTGATATTTTTCCCATCAAGAAAATTCATGAATGATAATGTCTAGGCTATTTTTTTGATCATGGCTTTCAGGTAGGCCTATCATTTTTAAATGGTCTCTCCTGGGTTCATTTTCCAGGACAGTTGTTTTTCTGATGTGATATTTCACATCATCTTCTAGTTTTTCATTCTTTTGGCTTTGTTTTGTAAGTTTTTGGTTTCTCCTAAAGTCATTAGCCTCCATCTGCTCCATTCTAACTTTTAAAGAACTCTTTTCTTCAGTGGGATTTTGAACCTCCTTTTTCATTTGGCTAATTCTTCTTTTTAAAGCATTCTTCTCCTCATTGACTTTTAAAACTCTTTTGCCAATTGAATTAGCCTATTTTTAAAGGTGTTATTTTCTTCAGCATTTGTTTGGGTCTCCTTTAGCAAGTTTTTTCTCTCTTTTCATGGTTTCCTTGCATTGCTCTCATTTCTCTTCCTAATTTTTTTTTCTCCACCTCCCTCACTTAATTTTGAAAATTCTTTTAGAGCTCTTCCAAGATGAGACCATTTCCCGTTTATTTTGGAGGCCTCTGATGGTAAGCATTGTTCTTCCTTATCTGAAAGGATGGAAGGAAATACCTGTTCACAAAGAAAGTAACCTTCTATAGTCTTTTGGCATTTTCCCAGCCAATTATTTGACTTTTGAGTCCTTTGTCAAGAGGAGGGTATTCTTTGGGTATGTGTAAGTTCTCATTTCCTTCAAGGTGCCCCAATCAAGGGAAAGGAGTTTGCTCCTTTCCTAGCCTATGCATTGGTCTGGGAGAGTTCAAAATCTTTTCTGTCCAAAATCTGGGCATAGTAGAATTCCTCCACAACCACCTCCAGTTCTGCCACTCTAGCACTCTTTCTCACTCCCAGACCAGGAGATGTAGATCAGCTGCTCAGTTCATCCAGGGACTTTAGGCAGAGGGCACGGCAGTTACTGAGGGCTAAGGCTCAGATCAGCAGATTAATTCCCCCAGGGGATTTAGGCTGAGGGCTTCACAAATGCACACTGCTGCTGCTGCTGCCACCATAGCTGCTGCACCTGCTACCTCCACTGCTGCCTGGAGCTGGGACTAAGAGAGGACCCTGCTCCCTTCTCACCCAATTGAAAAAGCCCTTTCACTGACCTTTGAAGTTTTCCTTGGCGTTTGTGGGTTGAGGGATCTGAAAACCACCACTGCTGCTAGGGATTCTGCCCCCAAGGCCTGTTTTGCTCTTTTCCCTCCAGGTGCTGCACATCTAAGGATGGGCTGCACTCTGCTCCATGCCCCGATCAATACACCTTTCCAGTGGGCCTTCCAGGCTACCTTGGGCTAGAAATCTCTTTCACTCTGTCATTCTGTGGCTTCTGTTGCTCTAGAATTTGTTGAGAGTCATTTTTTACAGGTATTTTATGGGCTGTGGGGGAAGAGCTACACTATGTCAGCCTTTCTACTCGGCCATCTTGGCTCCTCCCCCAATACTTGTAACCCTTGAAACTTTTCTCAGTATTTTGGTGGGAGGGATTATATATACATACACACACACGCATATGTACATATATACATACATACGTATATGCATATGCACATACTATATATATATATATATATATATATATATATATATATATATATATATATATATATATATATATATATGTACACACACATATATATAGAGAGAGAGAAACAGAGGGCATACACTGAGTTGAATAGGAAGGGATGAGAATTAAAAAAAAATTAAGGGATGAGAGAGGAATATATTAGGAGGAGAAAGGGAGAAATGAAATGAGGTAAATTATCTTCCATAAAAAAGGCAAGAAAAAGCTTTTCCAATGGAGTGCAAAAGGGGCAAGTGAGAGGAAAAAAGTGAAGCTTACTCCCATCACACTTGGCTTAAGAAGGGAATAACATGAACACTCAATTTTTCATGAATATCTCTTACACTACAGTAAAGTAGGGAAGAAGAGGATAAGTGGGCTCTGGGAGTGATGATAGAAGAGAGCTCAAATTAGAGAAGGGGGGTAATTGGAAGTAAACATTTTTGGGCAGGGATAAGGTCAAAGGGCTAATAGAATAAACAGCTGGGCAGGATAGGATGGAGGGCAATATAGTTAGTTTTTCACTACACCACTATTATGGAAGTCTTTAGCAAAACTGCTCATATATAGCCTATATTGAATTGCTTGCCTTCTCAGTGGAGAAGGGTGGGGAGGGAGAAAGGGAGAGAAGATGGAACACAAAGTTTTAGCAAAGGATGTTGAGAATTGTTTTTGCATGTAGCTGTGATATCATAAATACAGTTAATTGGGTATAGAAATCTATTTTGCCCTACAAGAAAAGAGAGAAGATGGGGACAAGGGAAGAGAGGGTACATTGGTGGAAGGGACAATCAGAATGCATGGTGTTTTGGGGTGGAGGGAAGGGATAGATGGGAAGAAAATTTGAAATTCAATATCTTGTGGAAATGAATGTTTAAAACAAACTAAATAAAGAAAATTTTAAAAAGAGACAAAAAATGGAGAGCAGATAGCATGCTTCCATCTGCACTCAAAGTTCTTTCTCTGGATGTGGACTTCATTTTCAATGATGAATCCTTTGGAATTGTCTTAGATTCTTACATTTCTTAGAAGAGCTAAGTCTATCAAAATCAGTAATTGAACAACGTGACTGTTTCTGTGTACAATGCTCTTCTGGTTCTGCTAATTTCACTCAATGTCAGTTCATATAAATCTTTGAGGCTTTTCTGATGTACAACTTCACCATTTCTTATAGCACAATAGTGCTCTGTTAGATTCATATGCAAAAACTTGTTCATCCATTTCCCAATTGTTGGGCATCCCCTCAGTTTCCAATGTTTTTCCACCTGAAAAACGGCTGCTATGAATATTTTTATATACTGTGTTCTTTTCCAATTTTTTGACCTTTTTGATATACAGACTTAGAAGTGGTATTGCTGACTGAAAGGATATGCATATTTTGATAGCCCTTTGGGTATAGTTCCAAATTGCTTTTCAAAATGGTTGGATCAGTTCACAGCTCACGAACAATGTATTTGTGTTTTAATATTCCCACATCTTTTCCAACATTTCTCATTTTCCTGTTTTGTCAGTTTTGTCAATCTGATATGTGTGACGTAGTACCTCTCAGCTGTTTTGAATTGTATTTCTCTAATCAATCGTGATTTAGAGTATTTTTTTTATATGACTATACACAGTTTTAATTTTCCTCATCTGAAAACTGTCCTTTCATATCCTTTGACAGTTTATCAGTTGGGGAACGACTCGTATTTTTACAAACTTGATTTAGTTCACTCTATATTTTAGAAATGAAGCATGTATCAGAGACACTGGTTGTATAAACTGCTCCCCAGCTTGCTCCTTGCCTTGTAATCTTGTTTGCATTGACTTCTTTTTTCCAAAATAACAACAACAAAAGCAAAAACAGAAAACTTTTCAATTTAATGTAGTTAAATTCATCAATTTTCACAACTCACATATCAGATTGGCTAAGATGACAAAACAGGAAAATTTTAAAGGCTACACAAGATGTGAGAAAATTGGAAAAATAATTCATTTTTGGTAGAGTTGTGAATTGATCAAACCTTTCAGGAGAGCAATTTGGAACTATATCAAAAGGGATTTTAAAATGTGCACACCCTTTGACCCAGCAATACCACTTCTAGGGTTATATCCCAAAAGGATCATAAAAATGGGAAAAGGAACCAGAAGCACAACAAATATTTATAGCAACTCTTTTTGTGGTGGCAAAGAACTGAAAACGGAGCAGTCGCCCATCATTTGGGGAAGAACTGAACAAGCTGCGGTAAATGAATGTGGTGGAATACTACTGTGCTGTAAGAAATGATGACCAGGTCGACTTCATAAAAACCTGGAATGATTTGACTTCTGGTTCTGGGAGACAAGGTGGCCAAGTGATCAGTAACTGCTCTCTCCCTACCCTTGTTGACCTTAACTAGCCCAGAGATTATCTCCCAAGAAAAGCCCTGGAACAATGAGAGAAGCAGAAGGGGTAAACAGACTCTCAGCATGGAAGGCTAGAAAGATCCAACGAGGCCAAAGGCGTCCAGTGTAGGATCAGAGCTGTCCCAGACAGTCCCAACTCAGTAACCTGGCATAAGATCATGAACTGCAGGGAGGTAAAGCCAGAAACTGTAAAAACCAGGAACACAGGAGTGCCTCAGCACCCCAGTGGAATTGGGAAGACAGTAGTGCAGAAAGCTGAGCGTGCCTA
This sequence comes from Notamacropus eugenii, assembly GCF_028372415.1. Taxonomy (NCBI): domain Eukaryota; kingdom Metazoa; phylum Chordata; class Mammalia; order Diprotodontia; family Macropodidae; genus Notamacropus; species Notamacropus eugenii. The sequence goes on along the minus strand of NC_092877.1, from coordinate 186,281,254 downwards.
TGCTCTAGCTCAAAAGAGGAGTCTATAGCGTTCAGACCACGCTTCCCCCACACTTAATATGCCACCTCCAGGGTAACTGTGGGGAAACCCTAAAAGACCTAACCTGGCCTCTGTTTTCAAACACCAGGCAGCTCAGCACCAGTTAAGGAGGAGCATTTTATTTCTAGCTGAAAGAACCAGAGGACACAAAACACAAAGCCTAAAGCTTTAGGCACAAGAAATATGGCCAGAGCTCCTAGTGTCACAGACGCAGAGATTTACCTTAACAGCTAGGAAAAGGATCATTATCATGAGCAAGTAGCAAAGCAAAAAAGAAAACACAATAGAATCTTTCTATGGGGACAAGGACCAAAACAAAAATACCAAAGAGATCAGCATTGAGACTGTACTCTTACCTGAAACTTCAGAAAAGAATATGAACTGGTTGGAAGCTAAAAGAGCCTTCTTCTAAGAGCGCTGGAAGGTTTTTAAAACCCAAATGATAGAAATAGAGGAAAAACTGTTCAATGATTTTAAAAATATGAAAAAAGAATTCACTGAAGAGAGCAGCTCTTTATAAAGGAAAATTGGACAAATGGAAAAGAAGTACAAAACTAAACTGGTGAAAATAACTCCTGAAAAGGAACAATTGGACAGATGGAAAAGGAGATGCAAAAGTTAATTGAAGAAAACAATTTCACAATAAATAGAAGGGTCAAGTAGAAGCTAAAGAATCTATGAGACATGAAGAATCAGACGAACAGAATCTAAAGAATGAAAAGATAGAAGAAAATGAAAAAATATCTAATTGGAAAAACAACCAACCTGGAAAACAGAGTCAGGAAAGAAAATCTAAGGATTATTGGTCTACCAGAAAGACACGATGAAAAGGAACTTGGACAATATCATCCAAGTATTCATCAAGAAAATTGTGCAGACTTCCTAGATCCAGAGGGTAAAATAGTCATCGAAAAAATCCACCATTTACCTCCTGAAAGGAAGCTCAAAATAAAAACATCAAGGAATATTCTTGCCAAATTCCAGAACCATCAAGTGAAAGAGAAAATACAGTAGGCACCCGGAAAGAAACAATTCAGATACAGTCAGGATCACACAAGACCTTGCAGCTTCTACATTAAAATATCAAAGAAATTATAATGCGATATTCCTTAAGGGAAAGGACCTGGGACTACAACCAAGAACTAATTGCCTAGCAAAGTAGAGTATCATATTTCAAGCAAGGAGATGGATATTCAATGAAATAAGGGATTTCCAGACATTCCTGATGTAAAGACCAAAACTCATTGGACAATTTGATCTTCAAACACAGCTATCAAGAGAGGTATAAAAAGAGAAACAGAGGGGAAAAAAAACTTTTTACACAGTATGGGCAAACTTCTTACATTCCATTAAGGGAAGATGATACTTGTTAATCTTAAGAATTATATATTTATTATGAAATGTTAAAGGGATAAACATAGATAGAAGAAGTGAGTGTATATTAAATGATGTGATCATAACAAATGTGATATAGGGATGAGAAGGGATTGTAATGGAAGATGTGAAAAGGAGGAGGCAGAAGAAAAATTCCATGACAGTAAGAGGCACAAAAATATATTAAAGTACAGGGAAAGAGGAAAGAGAGATGAATATTTTTGGAGAGGTACTCTCATCTGATTGGATTCAAAGAGGGTACAACAAACTCAGTTAAGTATAGAAATACAGTTAGCTCTATAGGCAATAGGAAGGAAAGAGAAAGGAAAAGTGAGGGGAGGCTAAAAGGGAGGGAAGGAACAGTAAGGGAAAAGGGTATTAAAAGGGAGGGGGGCTGAAAAATGGGAAGGAAGACTGAGGGAGCTGGTGGTCAAAATTAAAACTCTATTCAAGAGTGGAAAGGAAAAGGAAGAACTAAAAGCATAAACAAGGTGAAAGGTGATGGAGAGAAAGAAACAAATAGTAATCATATATGTGAATGCCAATGGGATGAACTCTCTCATAAAGCGGAGATGGATAGAAGAATGGATTAAAAACTGTAGTCCAATAATATGGTGTTTACAAGAAACACATCTGAAAAGGGGAGATGCACATAGTATAAAGGTAAAAGGTTGGAACAGAATTAATTGTGGTTCAGCTGATTTCAAAAAAAAAAAAAAAAGCAAGGGTAGGAATCCTAATCTCAGACAAAGCAAAAGCAGAAATAGATCTAATAAAAAAATAAGGAAGTATATCTTGCTAAAAGACATCATAGACAAGAAGCAATGTCATTACTAAACATATATACTCCAAGTGTTGTAGTATCCAAATCCTTAGAGAAGAAGTTAAGGGAGGTACAGGAAGAAATAGACAGCAAAACTATACTAGTGGGTAACCTCAACTTCTCCCACTCTGAACTGGATAAATCTAACCTCAAAATACTCAAGAAAGAAGTTAAGGAGGTGAATAGAACTCTGGATAAGGTATATATGATAGATCTCTGAAGAAAATTGAATAACGATAGGAAGGAATACACCTTTTTCTCTGTGGTACATGGCACATATACAAAAATTGACGATGTACTATGCCATAAAAACCTCAAAATTCAGGGCACAAAGTCAGAAATAGTCAATGCATCCTTCTTAGATCATAATGCAATAAAACCTATATGTAATCAAGGGCCATGGAAACAAACCAAAAACTAATTGGGAACTAAACAATCTAATCCTAAAGAATAAATGGGTTAGACAACAAGTCATAGAAACAATCAACAAATTCATTCAAGAGAATGACAATAATGAGATAACATACCAAATTTTATGGGATACTGCAAAAGCAGGTCTTAGGGGAAGTTGCATATCTTTAAGTGCCTACGTAAATAAAATAGAGAAAGAGGAGATGGAAAAATTAGGAATGCAGCTGAAAAACCTTGAAAAAGAACAAATTGAAAATACTCAAGTAAATTCCAAATTAGAAATACTGAAAACCAAAGGTGAGGTTAATAAAACTGACATTACGAAAACTCTTGAACTAATAAATAAAACTAAGGGTTGATTTTACAAAAAAAAAAACAATAAAATTGATAAACCTTTGGTTAATTTGATTAAAAGAAGAAGAAAACGAAATAACCAATATTATAAATGAAAAGTGTGAGCTCACCTCTAATGAGGAGGAAATTAAAACAAGAGTAAGAAATTATTTTGCCCAAATCTATGTCCATAAATTTGACAATCTAAATGAGATGGATGATCACTTTAAAAGATACAAACTGCCAGTCTAACAGAAGAGGAAGTTGAATGCTTAAATAATCCCATCTCAGAAAAAGAATTTCAAGAAGCCATAAATGAACTCCCTACGAAAAAATTTCCAGGGCCAGATGGATTGACAAGTGAATTCTATCAAATATTTAAATAAGATACAATTCCAGTACTTTATAGACTATTTGGGAAAATTCGGGAAGGAGTCCTTCCAAATTCTTTTTATGATACAAATATGGTTTTGATACCTAAATCAGGAAGAACCAAAACAGAGAAAGAAAATTGTAGACCAATTTCTCTAATTAATATAGATGCAAAAATTTTAGATAGGATTTTAGCAAAAAGAATACAGCGACTAATCATGAGAATAATATATTATGATCAGGTGGGATTTATACCAGGAATGCAGGCCTGTTTCAATAAGACAGAAACTATAAGCATTATTGATCATATCAACAACAAATCAAAAAGAAATCATATGATTATCTCAATAGATGCAGAAAAAGCTTTTGACAAAATGCAACACCCATTTCTATTGGAAACACTGGAGAACATAGGAATAAATGGACAAGCAGTATCTACCTAAAACCTTCAGCAAGCATTATATGCAAAAGGGATAAGCTAGTTGAATTTTCAGTAAAATCAGGGCTGAAACGATGATGTCCATTATCACCACTACTATTCAATTTGGTACTAGAAATGTTATCTGTAGCAATAGAGAAGAAAAAGGAATTGAAGGTATTAGAATAGGCAAAGAAGAAACTAAGTTATCTTTCTTTGCAGATGATATGATGAAATACTTAGAAAATCCCAGAGAATCAAGTAAAATACTACGTGAAATAATAAACAAATTTGGCAGCGTTGCAGATAACATAATAAACCAATACAAATCTTCTGTTTTTCTATGTATTACTAAAAAAGCACAACAGCAAGAGATAGAAAGAGAAATCCCATTTAAAATATTTGGGAGTATAGCTGTCAAAAAGAAAACCCAGGGACTGTATGAACGCAATTACAAAACACTTTTCCCATAAATAAAGTCAGATCTAAGTAAGTGGAAAAACATCAATTGCTAGTGGGTGGGCTGGGCCAATATAATAAAAATGACAATTCTACCTAAATTAATTTACTTATTCAGTGCCATGCCAATCAAACTATCAGATAATTATTTTGTAGAGCTAGAAAAATAATATTAAAATTTATCTGGAAGAACAAAAGGAGCAGAATATTAAGGTAACTAAAAAAAAGAAATGCTCGGGAAGGTGGACTAGCTCTACCAGATCTCGAATTGTATTATAAAGCAGTAATTATCAAAACCACTTGTTACTGGCTAAGAAACAGAAGGGTAGACCAGTGGAATATGTTAGGTATCCAAGACACAGTAGTAAATGAATACAGCAATTTACTGTTGTATAAACCCATGGACCCCAACTTCTGGGATAAGAACTCATCATTCAACCAAAAATGTTGGGAAAACTGGATAACAATATGGGGAAAACTACTCATAGACCAATGCCTGACGCCATACACAAGAATAATGTCAAATGAGTACATGATCTAAATATGAAGACTGATACTATAAACAAATTATTGGAGCAAGGAATAGTGTATGAATCAGATTTATGGAGAAGGGAAGAATTTTTGACTAAAGGAGATAGGAAACATTATGAAATGCAAAATGGATAATTTTGATTACATTAAATTGAAAAGATTTTGCACAAACCAACACAATGCAACCAAGATTGGGAGGGAATTAGAAAACTGGGAAATAATTTTTTGCAAATAAGGTCTATGATAAAATATATAGGGAACTGAGTCAAATGTACAAGAATTACAAGTCATTCCCCAATTGATAAATAGGCAAAGGATATGAACAGGCAGTTTGTAGAGGAAGAAATCAAAGTTATCTATAATCATATGAAAAAATGCTCTAAATCACTATTGATTAGAGAGATGCAAATCAAAACATCTCTGAGATACCACATCACACCTATCAGATTGACTAACATGACATGATAAATGTTGGATAAGATGTGGGAGAGTTAGAATACTAATTCATTAATAGAGTTGTCAGCTGATCGAGTCATTCTGGACAGAAATTTGTAACTATGCCCAAAGGGCTACAAAAATGTCTCTATGCTTTGACCCTTAAATACTGCTTCTAGGACAGTATCCCCAAGAGATCACAAAATTGTGAAAGGGTTCCACATGTACAAAATTATTTATAGCACCACTCTTTGTGGTGATCAAAAACTGGAAATCAAGGGAATGCCCACCAATTGGGAAATGGATGAATAAATTGTGGTATATTGATGTACTGGGTTATAAGAAATGATGAACAGGAAGACTTCAGAGAGGTCTGCAAACACTTATATGAACTGATTCTGAGTGAAAGGAATAAAACCAGGATAACTTTGCACACAGTAACAAGTACAGTGTGCGAGGATTTTTTTTCTGGTAGAGTTAGAACATCATAGCAATGGAAGGAGTTAAAAAATTCCCAATGGTCTCTTAAGGCGAAATGTCTTCCCCATCCAGAGAAAGCGCTATAGAATTTGACCGCAGAATGTAACAGATCATTTTCTTCTGTATTAAGTTTTGGTTTGTTTTATGATTTCTCCCATTCGTTTTAATTCTCCTAAGCACCACGACTAAGGTGAAAATGTATTTAATAGGAATGAATGTGTAGATGCTATAAAAAACTGTATGCCGACTTGGGAAGGGAGGGGGAAAGAGGGGGAAAAAGGGGGAGGGAGGTGTAAAATCTAAGTTATGTGGAAATGATTGTAGAACACTGAAAACAAAACAAAACAAAAAAACCTGGAATGCTTTATATGAACTGATGCTGAGGGAAGTGAGCACAATCAGAACACTTCACACAGTAACAGACACATTGTATGGTGACTGACTGGTAGACTTAGCTCTTCTCATCAATACAAGGACCTAAAACAACTCTGAAAGACTAATGATGGAACACACCAGACAGCTAGATACACATAAATAGGAAGTTTTATTGCAGAATGAAGCATATTATTTGCTCTTTTTGTTTTGGTTATTTTAAATTTTTTTCTCACGGTTTCTTCCATTCTTTCTATTTCTCCTATACAACATGACTAATGCTATAATCCGTTTAATACGAATGTATAGGTATAGCCTATATAAAATTGCATGTTATTTTGGATGGGGAGGAGGAGAGAGAGGCAAAAAAAAATGAAAACTTATGGAAGTGAATGTAGAAAACTAAAAAAACAATTAAGCTATTTTCAAAATCCATCCATTCTTCTTCATAATGTTCTCTATCTCATTTGGTCATAAAGTCTTCTGTTCTGCATGAATCTGAGAGATAAACTATTCCTTGCTCTCCCAGTTTCCTCATAGAATAAGTTTTATAGCAAAATCATGTACTTATTTTGACTGTATCTTGGTATACAGTGTAAGATATTGGCCTGTGCCTAGTTTCTGCCATACTGTTTTCCTGTTCCCCCAGCAATTTTGGTCAGATACTGAGTTTTTTTTCCAAAAGCTGAGGTCTTTGGGTTTATCAAACATTAGATTATTATATCAAGGCATTCAATGGCTTTAGAGCTGTACCCAATACTGTGAAGGTAGGGGAAAATGAAGACAAGGAAGCTTGAGGGACCTGAATGTGATCACCTACAGGTTCCTAGGCCTAGAGTAAAGAGGACCTTAAGGGTATTAACACTAGATGCCCATCCATACATTCTGTGTGAAACTGAGACCTAGAGAGGAGAATGACTATTGTTTGTGCACCCACAAGTGTTCAAGGACAAAAAGTGACAAGTCTTTCAGAGTTCTCAGAATCCAAACCCTTAATGTGACTCTGAAGGCAACTGAGTCTTAGACAGCTGGGTAGACAAGTGGAAGATTACTCCCAAGGTCCTAGGAGGAAAAACATCAAGGCATTAAATGCCTTTCAAGGCAGACCCCCTACTGTGAAACAAAGATCCAGGGAACTTCAGGGACCTGTATAGGATCAACCACAATTTCCTAGACCTAGAGGTCAGAAGGCCTTAAAATCATTTACACTACAAGGCACTCCCAGGTATCTACCTGAAATTAAGGACCATTGAACCAAATGATAACTGTATGATCAGCCAGAAGGGTCCAAAAAATTAACATGTTTGATCCTTCAGAGATCTTAGAGTCAAAGTAATTCAAGTACATGCAAAGGAAACTGAGTCCTAGAGAACTGGATAAAAAGTGTAAGGTCACTCACAAACACCTAGGAAGAAAGATATCAAGGCTGAATGCCGTTAGAGGCAGGCCCCCTACTGTGAAGGTAGGGGGCGGAAATGAGAACAAGAGAGCTTGAGAGACCAGAATGTGACCACCTACAGGTTCCTACGACTAGAGCAAAGAGGACCTTATGGACATTTACACTAGAGGAATGTTCATGGACTCTTCTCAAAACTGAGGGCTCGAGAGAAGAATAACTATTGTGTATGCTCTCACAAGTGTCCAAGTGCAAAAAGTGACAAGCCTTTCAGAGTCCTCAGAATCCAAAACATTTATGTGACTCTAAGGGCAAATGATTCCTAGAAAGCCCACTGTAAGATCCCTGACAAGATCCCAGGATTAAAATGCCAAAGCGTTCAAAATCTTTGAAGTCAGATCCCCTGTGTGCTGGAGAAAAAGAGACCTAGGGAGCATCAGAGACTCATCATTATAGTCATTAACTGTTGTGTCTTGTGTACTCATTCCATTGCACAGATGCAGCATTCTATTTCTTAGTCAGTACCAAGTAGTTTTGATGATTACTACTTTATCATGCAATATAAGATTTAGCACAGCTAGGCCAGCTTTTCTAGCATTCCTTTTCATTAATATCATTGATATTCCAGATCTCTTGCTGTTCCAGATGAATTTTTATATGTTTTCTAGTTTAATTAAATATTTTAAGTAGTTTGATTTGTATGGTACTGAATAAAGTAAATAAATTTTGGTAGAATCATCATTTTAGCTATAGTAGCTTGGCCTAACTATGAGCAACTAATATTTTTCCAAGTATTTAGATCTGATTTTATTTGTCTGAAAATTGTTTTGTAATTGTGTTCATATACTTCATGGTTTTTTTTTGTTTTGGCAAGAAGATTCTCCATTTATTTATAAAGTGTATAGTTATCTAAATGGAAATTCTCTTTCTATCCCTTGCTTTTGGCTTTGTTAATAATACACACATATGTATATATGTGTGTCTGTGTGTGTATACATACATATACATATATATGTACATATATATGTATATGTATCCGTGATTTTGTGCGTTTATTTTATACTCTACAACTTTGCTAAAATTATTTATCATTTCAAGTAGGTTTTTACTTGATTCTCTAGGATTCTCTATGTATATCATCATATCGTATGAAATAAGTGGTAGCTTTGTTTCTTCTTTACCTTTTTTAATTCCTTCAATTTCTTTTTCATTTTTATTGCTAAAGGCAGAATTTCTTGTACAATATTGAATAGCAACGGTAATGATTTTCGTCCTTTTCTCACCCCTAGTCTCATTAGAAATGCTTCTAGCTTATCGTCATTGCATAGAATGATTGCTCATTGTTTATTGTAGATTCTACTTACTTTAAGAAAGCTTCCATTTATTCCTATGCTGTTTAGTGCTTTTACTAGGAATGCTTTTTTTTTTTAATTTGTCGGAATCGTTTTCTGCAACTCTTGATATCATCATATGATTTCTGTTAGTTTTGTTGTTGACATGGTCAAATATGATGATAGTTTTCTTAATAGTGAGCCAGCCCTTTTTTCCTGGTATAAATCTTACCTGGCCATAGTATATCATCCTCCAGATGAGCTGATGTAATCTCTTTGGCAAGATTTCATATAAAATTTTGGAGTCTATAAAATTAGGGAAATCGGTCTATTTTCTTTCTCTCTTTGACCCTTCCCAGTTTAGGTATCACCAACATAACTCTATCTTGAAAAAATAATTTGACTGGACTCCTTCTTTGCCTATTTTCTAAATAGTTTATATAGTATTGGAATTAATTGCTCTTCCAATAAGAGCAATGATAGAATTGTTTGATAGAATGTTTGGCAGAATTCACTTGCAAATCCTTCTGGTCTTGGAGATATTTTTTGAGGAGTTTATTGATAGTTTGTTCAATTTTTGTTTCTGAAAAGGAGTTATTTAAGTATTTTACTTCCTCTCCTGTTAATCTGGACAATTTATATTTTTGCAAATGTTCATCCATTTCATTAAGATTGTCAAATTTATTGTCATACAGTTGAACAAAATATCTACTAACTATTGTTTTAATCTCCCGTTCACTGTTGGTGAGATCACCTTTTTCATTTTTTTTATACTGATAATTTGGCTTTCCTCTTTCTCTTTTAAAATCAAGTTAACCAAAGGTTTGTCTTCTTTATTTTTTTCACAAAATCATCTCTTGATTTTATTTATTAGCTCAATAGGTTTTTTTATTTCAATTTTATTAATATCTCCTTTGTTTACAGAATTTGCAATTTGATATTTAATTGGGGATTGTCAATTTGTTATTTAATTTGGGGGTTTTAATTTTTAATTCTTTTTCTACCTTTTCAGTTGCATGCCCAATTCATTCATATCATTATTTTATTCATGTAAAAATGGAGGAATATGATATTCCTCCTAAGAATTATTTTCCTTGCATCCCATAAGTTTTGTTAAGCTGTCTCATTATTGTAAATATCTTGGATAATATTACTCATCATTTCTATGATTTCTTGTTTTGCCCACCATTATTAGATTGAGTTTCCAGTTAATTTTTATTCTGTCTTTCCATGGGTCTTATTCCATGTAATGTTGTCTTGCAGCATGATTTGAAAAGGGTGAATTTACTATTTCTGCCTTTGTGCATTCACTTGTGAGATTATTATGCCCTAATACATGGTTAATTTTTGTATAGGTGCCATGTACCACTGAATAAAAAAGGTATATTTCTTCGTATTCCGTTTCAATTTTTTCCAGATGTCTATTATATATAAGTTTTCTTTAAAAAATCTATTCACTTCCTTAATTTCCTTCTTGTTTATTTTGTTGTTAGATTTATCTGGGTCTGAGAGGGAGAAGTCCCCCACTAGTATAATTTTGCTCTCTATTTATTCAGGTAACTCCCTTAACATTTCTTCTAAAAATTTGTATACTATACAACTTGGTACATATATATTTAACAATGATTTTTCTTCATTATCTATGGTACCTTTTAGTAGGATGTAGTCTCCTTCCTTATCTCTTTTAATTAGATCTAGCTTTGCTTTCTTTGAGATCAAGGGTTGGTACCCTTGCCTTTTTTTTTTTTCTTCAGCTGAAACATATGGAGGAGAACTCCAGTTTTTTTATATTTATCCTTTGTATATCCTTTTGTTTCAAATGTATTTCTTGTAAATAACACGTTGTAGGATATTTTTAAATTCAGTCTGCTATCCATTTCCGTTTTATGGGACAGTTCATCCCTTTCACACTCACTGTTATGATTACTATCTGTGTCTTTCTCTCCATCCTATTCCCCCTTGGCTCATTTATACATTTCTCTCTCCTTTCTCCTTTTCCTTCATCATTAGAGTTTTGGTTTTGATCACCCCATCCCTCAGTTTACCCTTTCTTCTATTATCCCCTCCCTTTTCTTTCCCTTTTCCCTTATTACTTCTTCCCTCTCTTCTATCCAATATGCCTTCCTTTGTTCCCTTTTACCTTCCTCTTTCGTATAGGCTGTTTGAATTTTATACCTTCTTGAATATGTTATTCCTTCTTTGAGTCAATCCTGATAAGAATAATTTTCAAACAATGCTCATCTCCCTCCCCTCTTTCCTGCTATTGTAATAGGTATTTGTGTCTCCTCATGCTGTGCAATTTTACCTTTTCTGCCTCCTCCTTTCCTCTTCTCCCACTACAATCCTTTTTAACCACTTCATTAGATTTTTTTATCATGACACCAAGTCAATTTATACCTATACATTTCTCAAGATTTACAGGTATTATCTTCCCTTGTAGAGATATAAACGATTAGCCCTCATTCAATAACGTTTTTGTTTTTGTGATTTACTTTTCTCTTTACGTTTTTTATGCCTCTTTTGAGTCTTGTAATTGAAGATCAGATTTTCTGTTGAGCTCTGATCTTCTCAGCAGAAAAATTTCCAACTCCCTCTTTCACAGAGTGTTCCTGTTTTTCTCCTTTAAGTATGCTCAATTTCCCTGGGTCATTTATTCTTTGTTGTAATCCAAGTTCCTTTGCCTTACAGAATATCTTTTCAAGTCCTCAGATCTTTTAATACAGAATCTACAAGGTCTTGTGTAACCCTGACCGTGATTCCATGATATTTAGATTATTTCTTTCTGGTTATTTGCAGTATTTTCTTCTTCACCTGAGAGGTTGTTTTTTCTTCTGTATCTGGAAATAGTCATAAGAGGATGGATGGCATGAACAGAAAGAAACACAAGTTGATTTATAGAAGAGAAAATGAATTCTCACCAGCAACTGTCTATCCTCTCTCTATCTCTAGTATACTCTACTTCTATTTATCCCCATTTTTTCTTTTCCTTTTCCATTTAGTATAAGCTTTAAAACTTTCTGCCAAGGATTATGACAAGAAAATAGATTCTCTGAGCTTCAAAGTCAGAGTTTCACTAATGTCTGATATAAAAACAGAGGTCTAATAATCACAATGTTGTAGATGAAAAAAAAACCCCTTCATTTGTCTGTGTGACTACACATTTAATTATATCTGATCACTTCACTTTTCTAAGAACTTGCAGATGGGAACTTAACAAAATATATAACAGAGAGACAATAAATAGTAGAATCTCCTCAAACCTTTTCTTTCAGCTTTATATGCAGTCCTTCATTTGAGAACACTCACAGATATATCTATGAATCTAAATGTGACCTTATTTCAGTCCCTTTAATATCTTGATCATCAGGGTCTCAAGTACCACCCCGAAGCTTGTCATTCTTGCTCCTGAATACAGATTAGGATGTTTAGATTAGAGAAGAGAAAATCAAAAATGCATGAACTAACATGGATATGTGTTTAAGCTTGTTACCTTAACATTCATCACCAAAAATATTCAAGGACATGAACGAAGAAATAGATTTTGCTTAGTATAAAGCAAAAATACTGCCTCATAACTGGTCATTTAATATTTGAGTGGGAACACTTGAAAGTTCTCTATTGGTGTAGATATTTAAGAGTTAAACCATCTGTGTTAGTATGGATAATGTGGGTGAGATTCATGTTATCACGTTGGAGATATCCTGGATGATTACTGACAAACCTTCCTGTTCTATAATTCTATCATATTATAATCCATTTTAAGATCGAAAATGAAGCAGTTGAAATAGAGAATAACTATCTGGATAACATACATAATTTTTTGAGATATTATAGCTCTACTTCTTTACTTATGGCATAAGTTTAAGTAAGACGCTAGAAAGTCAAGCTTCTTTTGAACAACATTGTCTATATATCCTAGCATATTTGCCATGAATGAAAGATTCTCTGGAAATTTCCATTTCATTTCATTCATCCATTACGGTGGATAATTAAAAATATTTTCTTAATATTGCAGAATCCATAATTTCTATTATTAGAAAGAATTATACATTTCTTGCCTTTGTCTTAACCACTGTTAGATGTTTGGCAAACACTGTTACTAATATCTGTTCAGCAATAAAGCTTAAAACAGTTTTGTAATTATTTTATAGAAGAAGATAAAGAATACAAGTTAATAGATAGATGAAATATTTGGGGAGTTAAAGAGATGTTTTTTCAAGATCTTAGAAATCCATAATATAAAGTAGAAGGGACTTCAGAAGACAAATTTTACCTGACCAATAATCCCACGTCCAACACCTTCAACCACTAAACATCCAGCTTCTCCATTAATTACGAGACCTATGTTATGCTAACTTCACCTACACCTCTATTGATTTTATTGAAAGTTCTTTACTCCTAATCTTTAGCTGGCACAGATTCTACATGGATAATTAAAACTTTATGAATCAGCAGAATATGTGGCTAACAAGAAAATGTTGGGAAATCATTTCCTCTGCTAAATAACTAAGGTTTTAAGGTAGAGACAAAAGTTTTCATTACGCAAGGAAATATAGGTTTTAAGTACAAAGACCTGGGAGATCATTTGATTTAATTGCCAATTTAAATATATTGAGTTGCTTCACAAAGTTATTCACACTAAGGTAGAGAATAACAAATCCAAGAAAACTGAGGGTACAAATGAAGTATAGAGCACAGGAAACACTGACTGGAGGTGCCAAAAACCACATTTTTTTCTTGCTTCACAATTTTGCTTAGGGGAAGGTATCGTCCCTCATTTTTAGGGAAGTATATTTATTTGTATATATTTAGTTACATAATCCTTATCCTTTCATTTTGCTATGTCCAGATATTTATCTTGTTAAAAAATTTTCTTAGACCTTATTTTCTATTTATTCAATTATCAAATATGAAATTTCTAAAAGATAAATGTATTATCTTCCCCCCTTTTTGTGACTGATTTCTGTTCTCTCAGGTAATCTTCCTAACTGTTAATGACATTTGATTCAATTCTTAGTTTGGACTGCAGTGTCTACCATTTAATTTTTTCACTCATTCTAGAATATTTATTTCTCAGGTTTCTCACCAATCTTAGAAGCTTCTACATTGGATAACTTATGCTGTCCAATTTATTTTACCTTACTATAAACTTTAGGAGCATTTTGAGATAAAATAATTTAACTAATTTTCCTCATAACAAATTTATTATACAGCTTCTTCTGGCCTCATACTACTATATTACTGCTTTACTATGTTGTATGCTCTAGACAACGTTTCCAACTTCTTCTGGCACTAACATGCAAAATTCCCAGAATTCAGCAGACATTTTTCCTCTCAGTTATCTACAGAAACCTTATAGTGTGGAAATTTCTTTAAAAAACAATGAAGTTTGCTGCATTGATTACCTCTTCCTTTCATGGAAGATTTCTCTGTAGCATGAGATGCTGGTTGTGTATTTTATACATAGTAGAACTTTAAAAATTGGAATGAATCCACTCAAATCCTGCCTCTGATTTATTAACTAAGTTTATGTAATGTACTTCATTATCCTTGTATCTCAGGGAATAAGAGGCCCAAGGAGAGGAAGCAAGAAAAGGGACTACTAGGTTGGTGGAGCAGTCAGTTGCATATAGTCAATTGTTGTGGCACCACTTCCCCCCAATTACAATAGCAACTTCAAAGATCGCTGATCACAGATCACCAAAACAGATGAGATGTCAATAATGAAAAAAATTTAAATATTAAGAGAATTACCAAAATGTAACATTGCTAAACGATGTGAGCACAAATTGTTGGAAAAATGGTGGTGGTGGACTTCCTTGACACAGGGTTGTCATAAACTTTAAATTTTTTAAAGGAATGTAATATCTGTGAAGTACAATAAATGAAAATACATAAAAATAAAGTGTAGTTTGCATTAGTTCAGTAAATGGATTTATTGGTTATGTAATTTATATTTAATGAAACTGAACATAACAAAAATGTACAAGAAACTTTCAAAAATACCTTAAAAACATTGTGATTTGAAGGTTATACTAATAATTCAAGCCCAAAGTAATAACAAAGAATAGGAGGATTGACACTTATCAATATTTTGATATGAATTTTTCATCAATCACAAAATTAAGAAGAAAAAACCTGTTCAGACTTGAGAGGAAGTTACTCACCCTAATGTAAAATAATCAAGAGAAAAATAGAAAAAAATATCAATTTAGCTCTGTTATCATTAATGCTGAACCCTAACTGTATATCTTGAATTATTTGATAATGATAGCAGGGATCCATTAGAGTTAGCAATTTCTTCAAAGCTAAGTATCTAGAGTAAAATATTCCCTCTCCAGTTTTTCTGGAAGTGTGATCACATGCATTATAGAATTTCTCTAAATTTTGTAATTAAAATTTAGAAGGCTCTTTTCATGAATTATAGCAAATTAAAAGACTAAAAGAGACAATAGTCTATAAAAAAATATATTCTTTCAATAGAAGTAAAAAAATGCCTGAAAAAAGATAGGGAAAAGAATATGTGGACAAAATAAAAAATCGTTCCTTTGTCACTAAAGATTATTGAGAAGTAAACATTATGCCTGGATAAGGATTTGGAGAAATAAGTATTAAAGCAAATAATACACTGTAGAATGTTACATAAATACACACACCTTTATGTGTGTGTCTATACACATGCACACATACATACATGCATTCCTACATATATCTATATATATGTATGTTTATACACAGCTGTGTATGATTAGTTCTCAAAAGTGCAGGGCATAATTTTTAATTCACTAGGAAGAAGTTGCACTAGAGAGCTTTTCTCTAGTGTGTCTTCTCCCTAGTGATTTAAAATATATTTCTAATTAAAAATTCATTTATATTAAAAATATTTAAAATATTGTTAAACAGTCAATGGCTTATTTAGTAAAAAAAAGTCATGGTCTATGAAAATATTATTGTAAGTGTGGCAACTGATGGAAAAGCAACTTTGAACGGAATTTTAAAATACACATATACATATAAACATGTATATGTATATTTATGTATATATATGTATACTCATTTACACACACACATACATATATATTCAAAATTAAGGTAGCACCATATATTAATGCCATTTGTTGTGTCATTCATAAATAACAGCAGCAAAGAAGTTGGAGTTATTAGTTGTTCAAAGTACTATGGAATATCATGGAGGTTGTTAATATGTTGAAAACAAATCTTTAAGAAGTATCACCTTTACAATGCTTTACAATGAGATACAATGATATGAAGAGTAACCATTACTTGGGGAAGTAATTCAGGGTAGGGGAACCTGTACTAGAGAGAGAATCAGGGGTTATTCATGGCAAAATCCAACTTAGAGATTTTTTACGTATGCACAAATATTTAAATTGCTGATTTCCCCCCTGTGTTTTCAAATGCTTTTTAGTAGTATGCTGCCTAATAGATATTTTTGAAAAGGTAAATATAAAATCTTTTCATTCAAGTCAAATGTGACATTTTCAATGAGAAAAAGTAACTACAAATTGAAAAAAATTTGTGCTCTAACAAGAATACTTCAAAAAAGGATTTTGGAAATGCTTTTATTTTATATATGTCTCTTTTACTGAAAATGATGTGAATATTCACATATAAAAACTCCCATATATTTACATGTGGTTCATTTAGCATGTAAAAAAATATCTTCAAGGCAAAGAAATAGAGCTTTTTCAGATCCATTGTTACAAATACAAAAAAATAACACTTTCTGATTAATCCATAAGAAGTATTATGATTTATCAAGCCCTGTCAATGATGTGCTTCTTCCATTTGAATCCATGTAACTTGGTGAGGTACCATTTTTTTATTGTTAAATGCAATAACACCAGATAGTAAAATAAACTGAATTAAAAACCAGACCTTCAAATCACTGTATCACAAATGCTGAATCAAGATTTTACAAAATTAATGA
The DNA here is from genome assembly GCF_028372415.1 of Notamacropus eugenii. Lineage (NCBI taxonomy): Eukaryota > Metazoa > Chordata > Mammalia > Diprotodontia > Macropodidae > Notamacropus > Notamacropus eugenii. The sequence continues at coordinate 186,264,529 of NC_092877.1, read as the reverse complement.
TACATTAAATAACATCGTCTTACTTAAATGGAATTTTAATACAATAATTTAATTAGTTCATTTAATCTTTCTCACAGACTTTTAAATTTATTTTGAGAACATTTTGTAACAATGTAGTAGTACAAGCATTGAGTAGCTAGGTGGAACAATTGATAGAGGACCAGGCTTAGAGTCAGGAAGACCTGAATTTGGCTTCAGACATATGATTCTGGGCAAGCCACTTAACCCTGTTTACCTCCATTTCTTCTTTTATAAAATGAGTTTGAGAAAGAAATGATACACCACATTATTTCAACAAGAAAATCTCAGATAGGGTCACGATGAGTGTGACATGTCTTAAATGCCTGAACAACCACAAAGGATAAGCATATAGTCAAATTATTAATGAATGCACATGTGAGTACTTGTGCAAGTGCATGTGTGCACATGTGTAAGTGCCAGTGTGTATGTGTGCCTGTGTGTGCCTGTGTGTGTGTAATGTATAGGATTAAAATATTTTTTGGTAATGTAATTCATATATATATGTGCATATACATATACACATACACACATGTCTATAATATGCATATTATATGTGTGTATGTTTGCATATGTACATACACATATATCCAAGTGTGTATATACATATATGTATATGTGTGTATACATATATGTCTATGCTTGTGTATAGAACAAATCGCCTACACTGCATGAAGTAGATTTTGTTCCTCTGACATACCACTCTTTGGGGAAAAGGCCCTAAAGATATTCCTGGAGGTATTTTACCATTTATGTGTTCTAGAAGTTATTAATGGCCTCTGGGATATGAGAATCATGTCGCATGCAGTATCCACAAATGACAGAATATAATAGATTGATACTATTTTGTCACTTTTGGAAAGAACAAGTCTTGGAACTTAATGAACTGGTCCATGCAACGGGTAATGTCAGGTCTTTGTAGTTCACCATAGATTCCCTTATATAAATTAATAATGATGAATTGGTCCTGGTCCTATAGGAATATCAGCACATGATCTAGTCACTGGTCCTCATGGTAGGTCAGGATAATTTATATGAAAGTAGCTAAGTCATATTGCGTTAAAGTATATTGTATTAAGGTAGCTAAGGGGTAATTATACTCTACTGTGCAGACTGTATTAGTGCCAAGGCATGTCAAAACTCTGAGGCTTGAACTATAAAACACCAGCTCAGTTTTCTCTGCTTCACCATGAGAGTTCCAATGGAGGATAACAACAAATCTTTTCTATTTTAAATTCCTCTCATAAGGACATCCACTTAAAATTGGTGTTTGTGCACCTATACTCAGGGAAAGAAACACAGAGAAGATAAAACAGTAAGGGACTTGTTTAATCATTTTCCCCAGAATATAGGGATCCCCTCCAGAGAGAGGGGGTGAGAGACAGACAGACAGACAGACAGACAGGCAGGCAGACAGAGACAGAGACAGAGACAGAGAGAGAAACAGAGACAGAGAGACAGAGCTACAGAGCGAAAGAGAGATTGGTTATATGGTTCAAGAGTATAAGACGTTGTCTTCCCTTTTAAGATGAAACATCTTCCACTCTGTCGTCAGGCAATAATCTGAAGTATATTTCTCACATTAATCTCTATCTTGTATTGCAAAAAGGTCTACAATTGTTACTGTGTACATTATTTTCCTGGTTTTTCTCACTTCACTTTACTTTCTAGGTTTATCTGAATTCATCCTGCTTCTCCTTTCGTATAGCACAATAGTGTTCCATCACAATCATATACCACAACTTGCTCAGATATTTTCCAATTGAGGTTCATTCTCTCAATTTCCAATTATTTCCCAGCAATAAAAGAGCTGCTACAAATATGTTTATACATATATGTCATTTTCCTTTTTGTTTTTTATCTCTTTGGAATAGAGACATAGTAGTCACATTGCTCGGTCAAAGGATGTATATAGCCCTTTTGGCATAGTTCCAAATTGCTCTACTGAATGATTGAAGCAGTTCAGAACTCCGTCAGCAGTGTAGTAGTGTCTCAATTTCCCCACATCTCCTACAACATTTGTCATTTTCTTTTTCTGTAATATTAGCCAATTTGTTAGGTGTTAAGTGGTAAATCAGAATTATTTCAATGTACTTTTCCCTAATCAAGAGTGATTTAGACCATTTTTACATGGTTACAGATAACTTTGAATATTTGGTTTGGAAAATGGTTGTCCATATCTTTTGAAGATTTATCAATTGAGAGGTGGTTCTTATATTTATGAATTGACTTCAGTTCTCTCTCTCAGTATATATATACATACATACATACATACACATATACTGTATATATACATGCATTTATATATATACACACAAATATATATAGTATATATATATGTATAAGTGTATATGTATATGTGTGTATGTTCTTCTATACTCAACTGTGTGTGCATGTTTTTCCTTGTTCAGCCAACTCCAAAGACGGTATGGTTCTAATGCTCCTGCATACTACCCATATCTTTTCCTTCCCATGCCCTATTAGCTCTATTACTCCTCTTTTATGTGAGATAACTTACACCATTCTAACTCTCCCTTTGACTTCATGCCAGTGAATTCCTCTTTTAAAATTTTAACTTTTTATATCATCCCATCATACCCAAGTCAAATACATAAACTTGGTCAATGTATACTTCTTCTAAATGCACTATTAATAAAGATCTTAGGAGTTACAAGTATTATTTTCCCATGTACTTATGTAATTTAACCTTATTAAATTACTTATGATTTGTCTTTTGGTTTACCTGTTTGGATTTTTGAGATTTGTGTTTGAAAGTTACATTTTCTATTCTTCTCTGTTTGTTCTTCAAGAATGCTTCAAAATATATAATTTTATCGAATATCAGTTATTAGGGTTATTCACAGTTTTTCTGGGTAGATAATTCTTGGTTGACATCCTAGCTCCTTTGTCCACCAGAATATCACAGGGTAAGCTTTTCAGTCCTTTAATGTAAAAGCTGCTAAATCTTGTGTTATTTTCACTGTGGCTCCATGATATTTAAATTGTTTATTTTTGGTGGTTTGCAGTAGTTTCTCCTTGTTGAGCGAGGTCTGGGATTAGGCTATAATATTCCTTGGGGGTTTTCATTTGAGTATCACTTTCAGGAGGTGATCAGTGGATTCTGTGAATTTCCACTTTACCCTCTCATTCTTTAATATTAGGGAAGATCCAAGAAGGCAGAGAAAATACAAAGATTCATGTGAGTTCTCCAAAATTCCCCTTTAAATAACTTTGAATAGTGCATCAAACTAAATTCTGGAGTGGCATGGTCTACGACAGGATGGAGTGAAACAATTTTCCAGCTCAAGAAAACTTATTAGCTTGACAAGAATGATCTGTTGCACAAGAGTGAGAGTAGAGTGCATTACAGTGAAAGGAGGATAACAGAAGATTTAGCAGCTGATTCATTAAAGAATTGAAAAGCTTTTCTGTAGGTTGGACTTAGGATTACAACGAAGAATTATCTACCAAGTCAAATAGAGTGTAATCCTTCGGGGGAGACTTGGATATTCCATGAATTATAGGACTAAACATTCCTGATGAAATGAAGAGAGATGAATAGAAAATCTGACTTTCAAATACAAGTCCAACAGAAGTATGAAAAGGTAAACAGGAAAGAGTAACGGTAAGGAATTCAACAAAGTTGAACTGTTTACATTCCTACATTGGAAAATGATATTTGTTACTTCCCTGAACTATCTTATTATTAGAGTATTCAGAAGGAGTATACAAAAGGCCTGGCAATGAGTTGAATATGTTGAGATGATATATAAAAATATAATTAAGAGATGATGAAGAGTGTAACTAATAGAAAAGGAAAGAGAAAGATAGACTAGGGTAAACTATCTCACATAAAAGACGAACAAATGAGGTTTGGGGAAGAAAGGGGATTTGGGAGAAAAGTTTGAACTTTAATTTCATTGGAATTGGCTCATAGAGTTAATAATATACACACTCAGCTGGATATAGAATTCTACCTTAGGCTACGGGAAAGTAGGAGTGGAAGGGGACAAAGAAAAGGGGTGAAACTAAAAGAATTGAGGGTAGTTTGGGGGAGGCAGTAGTCAGAAGCAAAATGTTTTTGATGAGGTACAGGGTGAAATGAAGGAGTAGAATAAAAAAGGGATAATGAGATAGAGTAAAATAGCAAGCATAGTTGTGGAAAATGGATAGCAGTTTCCTCTAACAAAGATTTCATTTTTCAAATATAGAGAACTGAGTCAAATTTAGAAAAATAAGAGTCATTTCCCAAATGATAAGTGGTCAACAAGATACGAATAGGAAATTTTCAGATGAAGTAATCAAAATTATCTATAGTAATGAAAAAAATGCTCTAAATCAGTATTGATTAGAGAAATGAAAATTGAAATAATTCTGAGGTACCACCTCACACTTAACAGATTGGTTAATGTAACAGAAAAGGAAAATGACAAATATTGGAGGAATGTGGGGAATCAAGACACTAATGCATGGTTGGTGGAGTTGTTAGCTGTTTCAATCATTGTGTAGAACAATTTGGAACTATGTCCAAAAGGCTACAGAACCTTACATACTCCTTTACAAAGTTGTACCTTTATTAGATCTGTATACCAGAGATGAAAAAGAAAAATACCTACACTTACAAAAGTATTTATTGTCGTTATTTTAGTGCTCACAATGTTTGGGAAATAGCGTAGATGCCAATCAATTGGTGGATGGCTGAACAAATTGTGGTATATGATTTTGATGAAATACTTTTGTACTGCAAGAAATGGTGAGCAAGATGTTCTTAGAAAAAAACTGGAAAGACTTGCATGAATGGATGCAAAGTGAAGTGCATAGAACCTTCAGTACAGTAGCTGACCTTAATGCCATGTTCATCCTCATTGAAAGCATTTAACAACATGCCTGAAAACAACGTACTAAAAAGTATGGGAGCAAGCACACAACCCTCTTTCACTCCATTGGTAACTGGAAGACACAAGAGCGTTGTCCACTATCCAGAACCCGGACAAACATACCATCATGAAATTGAAGTACAATACTGATGAACTTCTCTAAGCAGCCAAATTTTGACATAATTTTCCATAAGACCTCATGACTCACAGTGTCAAAGGTCTTGGTCAGATCTACAAACCTTTTGTACAGACCTCTGTTCTGCTCCTGACATTTCTCCTGGAATTGTCAGGCAGCAAACACTATATCAACTGTTCCTTGGCCCTTTCTGAAACCACACTGACTGTCAGGTAGATGACCATCTTCTGGGTGAGGGATCGGCCTATTAAGGAGGACCATCAAGAATGTTGCCAGCAGTGACTAAGAGAGAGGCACCCCCTGTAACTGTTCCAGCACAATCTATTTCCTTTACCTTTACAGAGATGGACTATGGAGGCATCCTTGATCTCTGGGGTGATAATCTCCTCCTACCGTAGGAGCTCAGTCAGTTTTTGTATGAGCAATAGTCCCTGTACCTTGTAAATCTCAACTGGAATGGAACCAGCACCAAGTACTTTGTCATATGAAAGGAGGTTAATGGCAATCAAAACCTCTTCTTCATTTGGAAATTCAACTAAGGAAGGATTAACTTCAGCCTTACGTAAATAGTCAATAGCCTCACCATTGATTAATTATGATCTAGAGACCCTTATAATCAATATATCTAAAGAGGGCTAGATTATAATTCTGGGTGACTTTAACACTAGAGTAGACTCAGACTTGGGAGGGAGTCCTAAAGAGGAATGGAGTTAGAAACAGCAACAGCAATTGTCAGTTACTACTGAAGACTTGTGCATTCCATGACCTCATCACCAACACTGTTTTTTGTTTACCTAAATGCAATAGAACTTCATGGATGCATCCTTGCAGCAAACATTGGCATCTAATAGACTGTGTGTGTGCTCGTCCTTCTTTCCTGAAGAAGACCATGCCATCAGAGAAATAAAGACAGGAATTGCACTTGACTTTGTTTTGAATGAGGGAGAGCTGTGCAGGTCATAAGCCTCACTTCTCCTGCAGAGTCATCTGAATTCAGGGACCAGATATTCATCAGGATGACTGGAGATGACCCAGAATGAGGTAATTGGGGTTAAATGACTTGCCCAAAGTCACACAACTAGTGAGTGTCAAGTGTCTGAAGTGAGATTTGAACTCAGGTCCTCCTGACTACTGAACTCTATCCACTGCACCACCCAGCTGCCCCTATCTAATAGACTATGTGATTGTGGGGAGAGAAAACAGACAAGATGTGAGAGTGACAAAGGCAATGTGTGGTGCAGAGCGCTGGACTGATCCCATACTCATTCGCATTCATCAGAAGTGCTGCCACCAAGGCAAAATGACTACCCCAAGAATTAGTATCAACAAATTAGAGCTCTTCTCTGAGCATGAATAGTTTCTTGCTAACTTGGAGTATGCGGAACCAGGAAAACAGTGTACACAGTAACAGCCATATTGTATTCTGATCAATTGTGAATGACTTACCTAGTCTCAGCATTACACTGATACTAAACAATTCTAAAGGGCTTGTGATGAAAATGGTATTTACAGTTTCATGTATCGTTATCTTCGTTACTGTACCATACTATGGAAGTGATTCTTTTATTCATAAATATTAATAAAAATTAAACAAAAAAAAGATAACATGCTGTCTGTCCCCAGAGAAAGAATGATTGGAGTCTGAATAAAGATTTAAGCATACATTTTTTTCTTTTTATGGGAGGGAGGTTGGGGAGGCAGTGTGTAGTCAAGGTTTCCTTTTACAACATTACTAATATGGAAATGTTCTTTCCATGACTATACATGTATAATCTATTTTTAATTTGTTTGCCTACTCAGGAAAGGAGAAAGGAGAGAAAGAATTTGCAACTCAACATTTTAAAAAATGTTGAAACTTTTTGAATGTAAGTGGGGAAAATGAAATACTAACTTTAAAGAGAAAGATCAAATCTAGAGTCTTTTTCTAAAAAATCATTACTTTCGGGTAGTGCAATATTTCTTTTATTATGTCTCCTCAGTCTACTTTTCAGGTCAATTGCTTTTTAAATGATATATGTCACCTGTTCTTTTTTTATTTATTAATTTTGATTTATTGCTTCTTGATGTCTCACAAAATCATTAGCTTCTACATGGCCAATTCTAACTTTTAAGAAACTCTTCCCCACAATGAATTTATGTATACCATTTTCCATTTGGCCATTTCTATTTTTCAAAGCATTCTTTTCTTCATTAGCTTATTGTGCATCTTTTATCATTTGGTCTAGTCTATTTTTAAGGTGTTATCACCTTCAGTATTTTTTAAATTTTTCATTAAATTTATTTTCAGCTATAAAAATTCCTTTCCACAAAATTTTGAATTTCAAAATTTTCCCCATCTCTCCCCTCCCCCCACTCCAGGACAAGGTATATTCTGGTTATTCCTTCCTCCAATCTTCCTTCCCTTCTATCTTCCTCCCCCTTCTCTTATCAACTTTTTAATTTCCAGGAGGGCAAGACAGATTTCTACATCCCATTGCTTATATACCTTGCTTTCCAGTTGCATATAGAAACAATTTTTAAACTTAACTTTTAAGGCTTTGAGAGCCACATTCTCTCCCTTCCTCCCACACACCCTTATTGAGAAGACATGAAATTTTATATAGGTTATACATGTGTAGTCCTGCAACACCTCCATAAGTCATGTTCTGAAAGACTGAGTATATTTGCCTCCACTCTCTTCCGCCTAAAATTTATTCTATTATCTTCTTTCACTTGTCCCTCCACAAAAGTGTTAGCTTCCAATCGTGCCTCCCCCCAATCTGCTGTCCCTTCTATTATTCCCCTCTATTCCCCCTGCCCTTGCTTTCCTGTGGGGTAAGATAGATTTCCATACACTGTTGAATGTGTGTGTTATTCCCTTTGAAGTCAAATCCAATGAAAGAAAGTTTCAGTTTTTTCCCTCTCACCTTCCCCCTCTTCCCCTCCATTGTAAAAACTCTTTCTTGTCTCCTTTATACGAGATGAGTTGCTACATTCTAATTCACGCTTTCTCTTTCTCCTAGTATCAATCCTCTCAACATTTAATGTTATTTTTTAGATATCACGCCTTCATGTTCAGGTCACCCTATGTTCTCTCTCTCTGTATATAGATATAGATATAGACAGATATTCCATCCAACTACTCTAAAACTGAGAAAGGTCCCATGAATTGAAAATATCATCTTTCCATGTAGGAACACAAACAGTTTAACTTCAGAAAGTCCATAATGATTTCTCTTTGCTGTTTATCTTTTCATGCTTTTCTTGATTCTTGTGTTTGAAAGTCTAATATTCTATTCAGTTCTGGTCTTTTCATCAAGAATATTTGAAAGTCCTCTATTTAATTGAACGACCATTTTTTCCCCTGAAGTACTGTACTCAGTTTTGCTGGGTAGGTGATTCTTGGTTTTAATCCTAGTTCCTTGACTTCTGGAGTATCATATTCCAAGCCCTTCCATCCCTTAAGGTAGAAGCTGCTAGATCTTATATTATCCCGATTGTATTTCCACAATACTTGAATTGTTTCTTTCTAGCTGCCTGCAATATTTTCTCCTTGACTTGAGAATTCCAGAATTTGGCTACAATATTCCTATGGGTTTCTCTTTTCATCTCTTCGCTAGGTGGTGGGTGGACTCTTTCAATATTCATTTTGACCTCTGGTTCTGAAACATCAGGGCAGTTTTCCTTGATAATTTCATGAAAGATGATGTCTAAGCTCTTTTTTTGATCATGACTTTCAGGTGGTTCAATAATTTTTAAATTATATTTGCTTGATCTGTTTTAAAGGTCAGTTGTTTTTCCAATGATATATTTCACAGTATTCTATTTTTTCAGTCATTTGATTTTAATTTTATAATTTATTGATTTCTCCTAAAGCCATTAGCTTTCATTTGTTCCATTCTAATTTTTTCATATGTTGACATTTATTATTTAAGTTCAAGAGCAGTTTATGATGGGATTGGGTGGTGACCTAGGGGAAAGGGAAGGGAAGAGACTGGGAGATGAGGGCTTCTCCTCTCTGTTTGCTCTAGGTAGTGTTGATGCTTGTTTTTGAGCCTTGGTCCAGTGCATACAACAAAACACACTGTAAGAACGGGTTCCAGCGGGTACAGGTTTAGGAAAACAGCAGGGATAGACAGAGTTACACATCCAACAAGAGCTGGGATTCTCCTTGGATCAACAGCACTACTTCCTTTTAGGAACTGAAACACAGTGATAATTTTGATTCCACTTATTGCAGTTGTTATGAAACATTCTTCCAGTTAAAGTCTTTGTGCTAAAAGAGTCTTTCATTTCTTTTCTAACTTCTTATTCTTTGCTTCTAGTTTCTTTGAATATGCATCCACCTTGTAAGCTGCAAGCTCAAGTGCTGCTACTTGCTATTCAGTTAAAGTGATCTGATTCAGATATGACTGAAGTGCTACATATTTCTGGTTTCAGTCCCTTCCTTTAGGTTTCTACTTATGTTTACTGCAATATCTTTCAGTTTTAGATACTTCAATCTACTCAGTTTGTTCATATTTTCCAGGAGTTTATAGTCTTCTTGCTTGTTCAGTATATTGCCATTTTGGCAAACATGTCGTTGCACAGCAGAGCAATATCTGCTTTGGTGGACTCCATGGCCTCCTCGGCCATCTCCACCATGGCATTGTCTGGACCAAGGAAGGGAGGAAGGGAAAAGGATTGAGGGAAGGGTGGAGGTGAGGAGAAGGGGGATAGACATGGGCAGGAGAGAGAAGTAGGGAAGAAATGGGACAAAGAAAGGGAGAAAGGCGGAAGTCTGGTCTAATTTTTTAAGGAATTATTTTTTCAGTGAGCTTTTGGACCTCCTTTTCCATTTGACCCATTCTCCTATTTAATGTATTCTTCTCTTCACTGGCTCTTTGGACCTCTTTTGTCATTTGGATTACTGCAATTTTATACGTATTATTTTCTTCAGCATTTTTGGGGTCTTCTTTAGCAAGGTGTTGACTTATTTTTCCTGATTTTCTTGCATCACTCTCATTTCTCTTCCCAATTTTCCTCTACTTCTCAACTTTCTAAATCCTTTTTGAGTCCTTCTTTGGCCTGAGACCAATTCGTATTTTTCTTGGAGCTTTGGATGTAGAAGTTTTGACTTTGTTACCTTCTGGTTTTATGTTTTGATCTTCTTTGTCACCTAGGACTTTAGAATATACCTTTTCACCAAGAAAGTAAGATTCTATAGCCAGATTTCCCCCCTCATTTTCTCACTCTCCCAGCCATTTATTTGACTGTTGAGCTCTTTATTAAGTGGAGGGCTCCAGGCGCAGTTGCCACTGCAGCAGTGGCTGTCCATGGGGCTGTGGCTGTGGCTGTGGTTGTACCACAGTTCCCTCTCACCCAGGTGAGAAAACCCTGTCACTGAAATTAGAAACTATCTTTGGCTTTTATCATTTGAAAAGTCTGGAATCCACCACAGCTGCCAGTGATTTAGTCCCCTAAGGCCTGCTCGAGCCCCACGTATTCTGGCACTTTCCACACTGGATTACATCTGCTCCCCTCCTGTTGTGATATACATTTCCTCTCAACTTTCCGGATTGTCTTAAGTAAAATTTGCTTCATTTTATGTCTTCTGTTGCTCTAGAACATGACTAGCATTATTTTTACAGGTTTTTTGAGAGATTCTGGGGAAAGCTGAAACAGGTCTCTGCTTCTAATCTGCCATCTTGTTCTGCTTCCTCCTGCCCCTCCCCCAGTGTTCTTTTCTCCTTCATTTTTTAATTTGTTGACTTAATTCAAGATTTTTTCACATAACTGTCATTTCTTTTCCCAATTTTCCATCTAGTTGTCTGATTTTTGAGGTCTTTTTTGAGTTCTTCCAGGTATTGTTTTTCGGTGTGATTGGAACTGACATTCTTCTTTGAGGCTTTTGGCTCCAGTAGTTTTATCCTTGTTATGTCCTTCTGAGTTTGTGTTTTGATTTTCCCTGTCTCCATTTTACCTACCTATGTTCAGGATACTTTTTTGTTGTTCATTCATTTTTCCAGTTTATTTCTTGACTTTTAGATTTATATTAATGTTGGACTCTGATCCTGTGATTTAATGGGCACTGGCCCCAGCTTTAATTGTTTTCTGGGGGTTATTTAGCTGTTTTCAGAGTTCTGGGGGAGTCTATAAATTTACAAGGTGGTATGATCTAAGGAGAATTGTGCTTACTACTCTCCTTACCTGAGCTGTGAGCTGTGACTTACAGTAATGACTCTTCTACAACCTGGAAATGTGACCAGGGTCCCTGCTCCCCTGCTGTCACAAACTCTGGTATGCCAGTGCTATTGTTCATCATGGAGCTGCTACTCACTACCGCAACTGAGATCTGAGTATGGGAAGTGCAACAGAGCCCTGTATGCAGGGCCTGCAAAGAGATGCATCTAATCTCCTTCTAATCAGTTGTCAGACTCCCTTACCATCTTTGGGCTGAGCATTCCAGGAATGGCCATTGCAGTCACTGATTCAGTCACCCCAAAGGCTTGCTGCTATGTTCCCATGGTGCAGCCAATAATGGCGAAGCTTGTGGTGGACTCTGCTGCACTCTCACCTTGCTTCAACAGACTTTTCGTGCAAACCTTCTCAGTTATCTGTCTGGAATTTTTTTTTTTATCCTGTCCTTTTTTTGGCTCTGCTACTGAAGAATTTTTTTGAGACATCATTCAAAATTGTTTGTAGGGAAATTTAGAGGAACTCAAATAAGTCCCTGTCTTTTTTCTGCTATCTTGGCTCCAAGACCCCATTGGTCTTATTTCTTAGTCAACATATTTCACTGCTACCTTGTCTGAAAATGGAACTTATTAACTTCAAAGATATACTAAATTTTGGGAATTCATATCTTCCCATCTCTATTCTAAAATATTTCCTGGAATGCCCAAGGAGATTATCTTGATTCAAGCACCAGCAAAAGTACTTTTGAGACTTGTTAGGTGCATCTTCACCAGATATATCTTTGAAATTGTACGTAATTTCCCTTGTTATCTGTATTCCTCCCATGGACTTTGGGGAGGGGTTATGTTTTAAACCTAATTAATTTATTAAGATCTTATTCCTCCATTCTAAAAGTGAATGAAATATGGTTTGTTAATGTATGTGTATACACACACAGAAAAGTCACACACACGTGCATACATACTCTTAGTGTAAAGCAAACTAAAGTGGACTTTTGAGACAATTTTTGAGACAGTTGTACTATATTCCCTAGTCTTCCGCTAATTACTAGAATTCCACAGTGAAGCTCTAATTTGAGGACTACCAGCTCTCAGACTTAACAAAGTTCATGGTATTTGAACCTATACCAAGTAAATGTAAGATTTGAGGAAGAATTCTCATCCTCAACAGCCTAAGGGTTGGTTTTATTAAAACATTCTTTTGGCAAGAGGTTTCAGAAGGGAACCATACTTAATTCAGATGATAAATATCTAGGAATAGGTTAAAGAGCTAAGTATGTGAAGACAAGGCTGATCATTTTAATAGTCTATTAATCTTAGGATGCATTGTAGCCTTGCTTCTTTATTATGGTTGCACACACACACACACACACACACACACACAGACGCATGCACACACACATACACAAGAGACATAGCCCAAATAAACTTTATTATCCCAAATACACTAGTCCCACATACATTAATTTCTGAATACTTAAGTCATTGTACTTCTTTGCTTTTTTTATATAAATTCATTTATTTTCAGCTTTCAACATTCACATTCCAAAATTTGAAATTTCCAATTTTCTCCCTTTCTCTTCCCTACCCCCACCCCTGGACAGTATGTATTGTGATTGCCCTTTTGCCCTTTCCTCCAATCTGTCCTCCTATCATCTTTCCCACGCCCAACCCTTTCCCTTCTATTTTCCTATAGAGTAAGATATATTTCTATACCCCCTAGCTTATATGTCTTATTTCCTAGTTTCTTGTAAAAACAACCTCTAACATTCATTTTTAAAGCTTTGAGTTAAATATTCCCTCCTTATCCCCTCCCCACTCACCTTCGTTGAGAAGTCAAACAATTATATAAAGGTTATACTTGCATGCTAATGCAAAACATTTCCATAACAGTCATGATGTGAAAGTCTAGCTATACTTCCCTCTATCCTATCCTGTCCTCCATTTATTTAGTTCTCTTCCTTGACCTGTCCCTCTACTAAAGTGTTTGCTTCTGGTTACCCATTTCCCCAATCTACTAATATCCCCCCTCTATTATACCCTTTGCCTGTAGGGTAAGATAAACTTCCATATGCAATTGAGTGTGTATTTTATTCGTTCCACAAGCCAAATTCGCTGAAATGAAGGTTCACTTATTGCCTCTCATCCTCTGCTTCTTCCCCTCCATTGTAAAAGCTTTTTCTTCCTTCTTTTATGTAAGATGTTTTACTACATTCTACCATTCTCTTTTTGTTTTATTGCTTTGATTTTGTTTTTATAATTTCTTGATGTCTCATAAAGTTATTACCTTCCCTTTGCTCAATTCTAATTTTATAAGAATTATACATTCTTTTTTAAGGAATTCTTTTCCTTAATGTTTGTTTTTGGACCTCTTTGGCCATTTTTCTTAGTCTAATTTTAAAGGTGCTATTTGCTTCGGCATTTTTTGCCTTTTCCTTTAGCAAGCTGTTGCCTCTTTTTTCATGATTTTATTCCATCACTCTCATTTGTCTTCCAAATTTTTCCCTTACTTCTTTGGATTGATTTTCAAAATCCTTTTTGAACTCTTCCATGCTCGGAGGCCAATTCATATTTTTCTTAGAGACTTTGGATGCATGAGATTCGACTTTTTTGTCTTCTTCTGGTGGTATGTTTGGATCTTCTGCATCACCACTGATGTAAGAAAACATCTCTTCAGCAAGAAAGTAAGAATCTATAGAGTGTTTCTTTTCACCATTTGCTCATTTCCCCAGCCAATTACTTGACTGTCTTTGCTTTTTAAAGTGGAGGGCTCCAGAAGCAGCCTCTGCTTCAGTACTGGCTGCAGCTGCCCTGGGGCTGAAGGTGGGGCTAGATACAGATCATACTTCCCTCTCAGCTGAGTGAGAGAGAGCAACAGTAGGCATCCCAAAATACTTAGGGGGCTGCTATCACAGGTTCTTAGATATGCATCCAAAAAAGTAAAGACAGCTTTTGAGGGGTTACCAATCACTTTAATCCAGAACATGTATCATTCCTTTAATCAAGTACAAGAATTTCCCTATTTCAGGGGAGTCAGCACCCTAAATTTCAAACAAAATACAGAGAAATCAAAGATCAACAGACATGGCCTCCTCTGCCTATCCATAATCAATACATACATCACAATTTAACAGTCAGATCCGATGATCTGACTATAGTTACCAGAAGCATTTCATTATACTAAAAGAAAAACAACAAAATATTCCACTTTGCTTGCCATCCCAGAGACCCGGACATTTGAACTTTGAAGCTATCTTTAGCATTTGTGGGTTTAGAATTCAGGAATCCACAGCAGCCACCAGATGCCTAATGTCTGTTCCCACTCAGTCCCTGCAGTCACGACTTAACTCTACTTTGCTCCCAGTCTGGGGAGATAGACTCTTCCCATGAACCTTCCAGATTGTCTTGGGCTGTAAATTTGGCTGTCTGTCATTTTTTGGCTTCTGATCCTGTAGAATTTGTTTAGAGTCATTCTTACAGGCTTATTGAGAGCTTTGGAGGAAGCTATATCAAGCCTCTCTTTCCACTCTGCCATCTTGGCTCTGCCCCCAAGTCATTGTACTTCTTTAGAGTCCAGCCTTAGCAGTTCAATTTGCTTCATAGATACATTAGCTAGTAAATAGAATGACAGTTGTTCTGACAACCATGTAAGAAAAGGCAATCTATTTCAAATAATAGAGAAGCATGTGTCAAAGTAAAATGTGCAATACCTTCATTGTTGCTATATGTTCCAATAGAAGATGTCATTTGTAGTGAAATATGATTAGGTCTAGTGATTGGAATTCAATTTTCCTATTATTCTGCACTCTGTGGCTCATCTCCTGCTTGAGATTTTGGCTGAGTCTTCATGGTAATATCTTCATCATGATAAAAAACAGAGTTTTGTTAATGGGAGTATCAGAATTATAGTGGCTTCTGAAATCTTTTGGCACCAAATCAAGTGCCATAGAGGCGTCTTTTTCTATCTCATTGACCATAACAGGTGATATAGCTATATACCTACTGATTAATTAAATAATCATTTAAGAAATAAAATTGCAAGAAATATTATCATACACATGTATTATAAAATTTCCTTCTGCTGTAGCTATGTTTTAAATTAATCATCAGGGAAACAAATACTGAAAATATAGTCATGTAAGTAGTAGAAGAAAAGAATACAAAATAATGGCTATTCTCTCTAAATATGTTACAAAATTAGATTCTGAATCAGGTTCTTAACTGGGTAAACCAAAATGACTATAGTCTTCATAAAACTTAGTTGATATAGGCCCTAAAATATAAGAGGGGTTGAAAGAACAAAGAACCTATACACAGACAGTGGTGAAGAGAATAAGTTTTTGTTTTACATGATCAATGATCGTGCAGTCAGCCAATTAAGGGAAGGGTTTTTCAAGTCACTGAAATTTTTAAGCAAAAAAATGTTTTTTAAAAATATTAGTACATATTTCTTTATTCGTTTTTGGGGAAAGACAGCAGTGTCTTAGAAAAGTACTGCCAAGATGTTGTTAGTACGGTTATCTTAACTTTTCCTAAAATCATTGACTTTAATCAAGCTGTTTGCAGGAAAAGAGTATATGCTTTTTGTGTCTCCTACTAGCCTACTAAACCCTTGTAATCTTTTTTATTTTTTATGCCATAGCTCTGCTGGAATCTCTTTAGCCATATAACATGATGCTGGAAAGAACTTTTTTAGAAAATAGGATAATTTTATTCACATTGAATCTTTTAACATGTTTTCAGGAAGAAGTTATTGATTATATCAGCATCCTTCAGACTGCATGCAAATATTCAATGTGGAGCAACAATTCATTGTATAAAAGAACACAGAATATGATTACCTTGCCTCCCACCCTATTAGCGCTGGTAACATTAAAATGCTTTACCCAGCTGGTTTGAAATAGAAGTCATTCCAACTGGTTTCTTACAAAATCAACTATGTTTATGTGGTACTGTTACCTTATTTCATCCAATTATAATGACAAACCTCATTTAAGTGTGGAGGGTTGTGAGCAGATCTCTTGATATAAAGTTATTTAGAAGAGATAAAAAAAAAAGGACCTAACCAAATTATGATAAAAAAATGGAGCTTATTGTGGATTATATTGACAGAACATTATGTTTAAATACCAAGTGAGGTGAAGAATCCATATTAAGGAGGACATCTAAAATGTAAATGCCAATGAAAATATTATTTCCTATTTTTGACATTTCATGACACATAAACTAATATATTTAGTATAAATATTTTTCTATTCTTAAAAAGTCTCATAATTTTAATATTTTTTATTTTATTTTAACTACTTCCAAATTTAAAACAAAATTACAAATGTACATTTTGGAATATTAGTCAATGGTAGTAATCGAATCTAAAAGGAATCTTTCCATGAGATTTTACGCAAATGAGTTCTATGTTTGTTCTTTGATTCTTGTGCCAATGTGGCATTATCACTGAAAATATTCATTAACTTGAGTATGAAAGACTACTGCTAAAAAGTCTGAGAGACATTTTTTTTTCCTTTCCTTGTATTCAAATTTGGTAACTTTCATATTTATATTTAGTTTTACACGAATAAAAATGAACATGTCATAGTACTATCACAATGATGGTTGTACAAAAGTACGTTATTATATTAACATCCTAGGTGATAATTCACAGAGATTAAAATAAATCTTTGCTTTCTCTTATAAGTCATATAAAAGGGGATTGCAATAATAATAAGATTGCCTTGTAAGAATTTCTGAAAGCTTCTGATAAAGAGTTTAAGACTTCATGGCTAGCTTGGATAAGAAGATAGGAAAACACATTTCTGTACAAAAGGTGCCCCTAAATATTGTATAAATATAATACCCATTTAACAATAACACACGACCTTGTAAAATTAGGTAAGCAATTTCCTGAAGCATCTTTAAATCTAATGAGTCTGTGTATGTTTGTGTTTATCTACAAGAATGTTTTTCATACGTAAAAAGATTACAATTACAGTGGTAACTCTGAAAACATTCTCACCATGCTACTGTACAAGGCAAACTTCGAGGCACAATTTGTCAGGTTCTCAAGCAAATGAAAGTAAATCAATTGTAATTACCTTTTTTTTCTTTGTTGGATGTCTAGACTTCTTCAGTGATTGTCTAGATTTCTTCAGTAGGATGTGTCTTCAGAAAAGAGGAAGAATTAAATAGGGAGGCTTAGACAAAAAGCATACAGTCGAACCTAAGCGCCTTCAAGTCATCACTGACTGATCAACCAATTAATCAACATATTTTGTGTTTTACCACTTTGTTAATGCTTAGAATACAAACAAAATTAAAATAATTTCTGCCATCAAGGAGCTTTCATTCCATCAAGGAAGCAACATGCAAACTAAATGGTTGAGAAGAAACAAAGCAGATACAAAGTAATTTTTTTTTGATGTATTAGTAACCCTTGCACCATCAGAAAAGGCCTTGTGTACAGGGTGGTGGTATATGTGAGCCTTACATGAAGTAAAACATGGTAAGAAGTAGATGGAAGGAGTGGAATATTTCAATAATGAAGTCAGCCTGTCCAAAAGGAATGTCATACACGTGAGGAACAGAAAGTAAGTCGCTCTGGCTGGATGGAGAATTACATGAAGAGAGGTAATATGTATTAAGTCTAGACAGGTAGGTTAGAGTCATGTTATAAAAGGTTATAAATGCCAAACATCTGAATTTGTATTTGATCCTAGAAACAAAAGTGAGATTCTTGAGAAAGAAGATAACATATTTAGAACTGACCTCATTTCCCTAGTGTCTTTGATACTAGAATTGCCCCAATTTTGTCCCTCTGGGGTTTTTTTCAGATATAATAACCGGCACTTTTGTTACTGCTCCATTCAGGAAACATACATACACATACACACGCACAAACACAAACACACAGACAGAGGCACACGAAATATACCCTCTGAGCATCATTTCAAATTCATGGATATCACTTAAAACAAAGTACCAGAATGAACATATTGACTTGTTTGTATGCATCAGGGGGAAAAATGACATTGTGCAAGGAAGTTTACTTCCCCTAATTGCCTCCTTACTTTAAAACTCCAAAGTTCTACAATCCTCTTTAGTGTAAAGGTACAAAGTTCTACAATTTCCTCTCTATTGTGTGCCTGTTCTGTCTGTGCACATCAGAGTACTTCTATGATATGATAGACAAATAGTCTTCAGTAATTACTATGGACAAAAGAGTTATCACATTACAGTCAAGTTAGTGACAAGTTTCTCAGGCACAATAAGGCAGCAGTTACAGGATTATGGGAAGATAGCAGAGTGGGTAAGAAAATTCAAACTCTCAAAATCCCTCACCCCCCAGAAATAGATGAAATAGTGCCTAAAGGGAAAGCAGTTAATACGAATGAGGGTAGGAGTAGAACAGAAGTTCTCCTGGGAAAACTATAGAACATATGAAGAAAAGTCTCAGGATGAAGTTTTGTTCCTGCAAAGAGTAAAAACCTCAAGGGTAGGTCTTAGGTTTGCTTAAACAACAAGCAGTAAGCTCAGGAGTTACCTGGGTTGGGAGGTTGCTTCAGCCCCAGATACAGGAATTCTTACCCCAGGATAGCGAGCGGTTTTGGGTTTCTGAGTTCAGGAAAATGGAGGGAACCTCTGCTGAAAAGGAAAGCCAGATTGAGCTGTGCTGTGAAGATGAAACAGGAGGCGAGGGGGCAGGAGAAACTAGCAGATGTCTGGTAATTGCAGAAACAGTGGGTCAAAGATACTGCTGCCTGTGAACAGTTACAGGAAGCTGATGGTCTTATTTCCAGCTCCAGCAAAAAGGGGAGAACTGAAGGAGGATCTAAGGACAGAGACACCATCCCACATAGTCCAGGACTGGAGACGGTTATAAAAACTAAGTTACTACACCTTTAAAAATGTACAGTCAAAGCATAGCAATTCTGAACATAAAAATTTACTGTGGGAATAGAGAAGATTGAGGTTCATCTCCAGAGGAGGATACTGAAGCAAAGAAATCCAAAGAATAACAACAAATTGTTACTTCTTAAAAACATTATAGAAGAATATTTTTAAAAGACTTTAAAAATTCCAGGAGAGAGATTGTGGAAAATTTTTTAAAAAAAAAAAGAAAATTAAGAACAATCCAAGAAAAATAAGATTATGAAAAGAAAGGGAACCAATTAGAAAAGGAGATCTAGAATGTTAAGTAAGAAAATGACTCCTTGAAAATTAGAATCGGGCCAGGGTAAGCCAGCAAAAGTTAAGAGTTCAAAAAATGATAAAAGGGAATATAAGGAATGAAAAAAGTGGAGGAGAATTATCTTATTCAAAGGAGTTATGAATGGAAAAGGCAATGCAGAGGGGTTAGGGGAGGAGGGCTCTTAGTTTTTGAAACCTACATTCATCAGGAATGGTTTCAACAGAAAACAATACATAGAAGAGTATAAGAGTCTTTTAAATTCAGAAGGAAATGAAATGTTAAGGAGATAGGGAAGGGGAAGAGGATAAGAGGGATCTCAAGTAGGGAAGATGAGGGAAAGGTTAAAAGGGGGTATAGACTGGTATTTAATGGGAATGGGAGGAAAAGGGAGGGAACCTTGGGAGGATAAGGGAGTAATTCTAAGAGGGTAGGGTGAAGGAATAGATTACAGAGCGATATCAAAGCTTGTTTAGATTTATGAGAATGAGAGGATAAGGGAGGGATCTTTGTGGAGGGGTTATATAGTAGGAAGGGAAGGTAGGAGGTAGAAGTAAAGTAGGGGAGTTAGAAAGGGTAGGAAAAAATTCACACAAACATAAAAATTAAGATCAGAAGTCGAATTTATTAGGGAAAGCTTGTGTTTATATATGTGTGTTGTATGTATATATGTATATGCTTGTATATGTGTGTATGTGTGTATGTGAGTGTGTATATATTCATGCCTAATTGAAGCTTGTTGGGGAAGAAGTGGGAAAAAAGAACAAAGTAAAAAGTGAACAGAATATAAAATAAAACTAACAAGAAAGTAAAGAATAGATGAACAACTCTCAACACAACATGTAGTATTTATCTTATAGGTTTCTTTGAAACAGAAATTTATTACCATATTTTTGAATTCTCTTACTTTCTACTGTGCACATGACATGATTTTTTCTTTTCTTATTTTGTATTTCAGTTTCAATATTTAAGTTTATATTGTTTCTTTTTATTTGTTTATTGTGGATTTAAGTTTTATAAACAAAACAAAACAAAACAAAAGCAAAAAAAGTCAACAATTAGTTACCACTCTTTCATAATGAGATCACCATATATAAATTTTTCTGTGATTATTACTTGCTCCCAACTGTATGTACTTGCTGAAATTTAGTACTGCTTCTCCCCACCCACTCAAAGTCTGGGATGATAAACTGAATAGTTCTTCTAACAATTTCATAGTCAAATGGTGTTTCATTTCTGCTACTCTCCGCTTGTAAATGACAACAGCTCATTTTGAGAACTTAAATATGAAAGTTACACTTCAAAAAGGAGCAAATTTTTTTTATAGCTTTCAATTAGAGCTTGTCAAAGTTGCATCAGCACAAAACCACAGATTGCCATACAATATTATTACTACTTGAATGTAATTTAAATTATACCTATCCTTACTGAAGAATCTGCAGTGGTTCTCAATTAATGTTAATTTAGAGCTAAAATTAAAACAACTTTTCAGCCTCCCTCTATCTGGATGCATTTGAACCAGTATTTTTCAGTGCGTACTCAAGGTGAACTCTCTAACTTAGATAAAACATTTGTTCCACAAAATGTTTTTTCTCTCTGCTAGATCTCTACACATACTGTTGCATTTTTGGAAGTACTCTTCCAGTAGTCCATGGTCATCATTAGCATTGAGATCAGGCTCAAAATGATATTTTCTTTGCATGTATCTATGTAATATTTACACTATTATTCTTTCATCGAATTCCTTACTATTTTCTTTGTGACTGTTTCTAAGAATATGTTCTTTAAACTAAATTATGAACTTCGTAAAAGCAAGTATTATAGTTCTAGTTGTATATTGGTCACAAATTCTCTACTCTAACGTTTTACACACAGTACTTGTTAAATGAATTTTCCTAAATGAAATAAGATAGGTAGAGGAATAGTTCATTTCAGAAAGTATTGAAATTTGTAGGTATTATATAGTTCCTGATTGGTGTTGTTGAATTTAAAATGTATGCTTGTTAATGTTATTAATTACTGAGGGAGGAAGAAAAGAACCATGCCGTTCAGATCTTCATGTCCTTGTGATTTATTTTTTAATTGATTCCCATACATTTAATTCTGTTTAAAATATTAAATGCAGAGTTTTATTTATTGGTTAACCAAAATAATTATCCTACTTTGATAAATTAATCAATCACACTGTGCCCTTCTCATGGGAAACCCAATCCCTTTTCTAGAATTATTTTCCAATTCGTATATTTTTCTGTTTAAGTATATACTTTTGTATTGGGCATGAGCAATATAATCATGTGAAAATCCCAACTTAATCAATATTCTGCTTTAATTTCCAAATATTTAAAGCTGTTGAGGAAATTTCATGGACAAAAAAGACATCAACTATATATATTGAATTGTATCAAATCTCGTGAAATATTTAGCACCTTTGTTGGTAGTCCCAATACATAGCCCAATCATTTGATTGGTATAGAAAGTGGCACACATTTCTTATCAGACAACCTGGAAAATACTTTTGGGCTTGAAAGGGTTTATTTCCCCTTCAACTGAACCACAGAAGCCAAGACAATCAAATAAATTTCAAAGATTAACTCTTATATAACCAACAGTTATTCAATAGTAACCAGAATTTTTATTCATCCTCTGTTCCCCATCACCTATCAACATGCTAAAGTTAAATATTATAATTCATTTATATAGTCAATAACCTTTGTACTGATCCTCAGCTCAACAAATCCAAAAGAAATACCAGGGAACCCTATTATTCAATCAATAACCTCACTGAGTGATGCCACTGGGGAGACCTGACAATGCAACAAATCCGAAACATGACAAAGGCTTTCAGGAACTCAATATGTGGTAATGGTACTAGACCCTCCTCAATAGCAATGGCGTGACCTGAGTTGTTAGAAATGTTTTTTAAGCTAAATTTTAGACTGTGTTATGAATGAATGACCCTGATGCATTTGATTTGCTGCTGGTTCTTGGTGTTTTTTTTTTCTCTCTGCTTTCACTCTGTGTAGGATTTATGGTATGAAAGTAGTCACATAAAATACCACCATTTTATGGAATCCATTCTTGACTTGCATTATTTTTAAGGACTTTAAACTGGAAAGGATATCATAGGTCATGTATATCAGAACCTTCGTTATGCAAGATAATAAACTGAGGGCCAAGAAAGTTAAATGTGTCGTCCAAAGATACTCAAGGACTGACATAAGCAGGACTGGAACCACCATCTTTTTACTCCAAACACATCTATATTTCCACTAGATGTGACAGGATAATAAAGACATGGAATAGTTCTATAATATATTTTAGAGAGCACCTAGTTAACAGACCCCACTTGTCAATCTACCGATGAGTCAACTGAGACTCAGAGGTTAAATAACTTGTTTAGGGTAATAGTGGCAGAGTCATGCTTTTAACCCCAATTATAAAATTATAGAACGAACCCTGTTTTCAACATATAATACGACCTCCAAGACATCAACCAGCCAATTAACAAGCATTTACATGTTATTTTGTCAAGAACTAATCTAGGTAGTGTGTATCTATAGACAAATATGACACAGTTCCTGCTCTCAAGCATCCTATAGGGAGAAATAGTGATCATATATGTATATGTATATGCATACACAAATGGCTGATATATCTTTGTACAAATACACATAGATTTGACTTTATATATATATACATATATGAATAAATATAAATTCATATAAATATAAAATGTATACAACATAAATGTATATGTAAAACAAATGTGAATATATATGTAAAATATATGTAGCCTTATGTACACACACCTTTTATATATAGAATTATATCCAAATGCAGTCAATCTGGCCCTGCTCACCCAGTCTGCACTGATGCTCCTGGTTTAGAGTCTCTACAGGAGTGATTGATACTTACTTTTAAGGTTTCAGGAATATGAGAGGCAGTGCTTCTAATACTGTTACTTCTGAGCTTCCCTCAGTATGTTTCCTGGTAAGAATTAGCCAGTAGCCTCAATTAACTTCTAGCAAAAGTATTTGCTAAGATGAAATGGTAAGAAAAATTTAAAAAAAAAAACGTTCTCCTCCTAAAAATTAAAGGATGTATTTTCCCATAAATACACTGAACATCCATGAAGAGATGGACTTAAATATATATTAGAATTGTAGTGTGTCATACACGTAGTAAACACATGTGGTAAAGGAGTGCCTTCAAACTCCTAATCCTGAGATTTTCTTTTGGTGCATCTCTCTTCCGAGTGGGCTGTTTATCCTGGTTGTCACAATTCATACCTTTCTTCAATCACTAACTGGTACTCCTCTCAAGCTCACGGGGTCATGCTCCTTAAATCTGCCACCATCCTCTGGTGATTATCTTTCTGTATCCATTTCAGGTACTTCTATTGTCATTGGCCAAGAATGCTTAGAGGGACACTGCTATTAATGCCATTCAGTTCTGACTGCTGAAGTGACCCCTAGTAAGACCTCTGAATCTCACAAGGTCAACTAGAGACTTCCATCTTAGCATATTAATTTGCCTAAAATCCAGCAAGAATAAACACAGAGGTATCTGTGTGCCCCTCTAGCTGGGTAGGAAAGTGAATAACTCTGGAGAGGTAATTTTCTATCTGTCTTACAAAAGCTGCTCAAAATACTTCTGACTCCATATAAAGGAAACAGTTTCATGAAAAAGCAAACAAAAATTAATGTATACCCACTATTTTTCCTTCTTCAAAACCCTTGAGGTATTCCGATATAGCAGTCAAAATAGAATTACATCTCACTCAACCTCCCCACGTTTAAGTGGCTAATTGTACTTAAATCAGTTGAAAGTTATCTGCACATACTCGTTGGACCCATTGGTTAATTCATCCTAATTACATATAAAAAAATACAGGGTGGTTTTTGGTAGGAGAGTATTCCTGTATGAGGAGATTAGGAAAGGTGGTACCAGAGATGAGCTTTACAAGAAATAAGGGATTGTAGGAAGAGCAGGTGATAAGGAAGTACATTTCGATCATGGGGGACAGCTGTGAAAAAACTCAGAGATTACAAATGGAATGTCATATGGGAAGAACAGCAAAAGAGTAAGAGAAGAGTTTATATGTTATCCTACAGACGGAAGATATCTTAAACATTGGCTATGTAGTCTAACTTCTTTATTTCATAAACAAAATAAATAAGAGGTAAAGAGGTAAGGGTTTTGCCAAAAGTTATACAGCTGTTGTTGCTACCAGTTGTTGGTAGAACTTGAATTTGAACTCAGGTCCTCTGACTCAAAATGTGTAGTATTATTTCATTGCACCAAAAGTTATGTATTTATGAATTTTTGGGGAAATGAAGACATAGGGAGAGAAAAGATGTGATAATAGAAGGGGAAAGACAAAAGGGTACCTGGAATTATTTAGACACCCTGAAAAACTGAGACGATCAGAACTGCAACTGAAATTGAAGTACTTCTCAGTATGGCTTCTTATGCCCCATTTACCTTTCTTATATTTTACAATTCATCCTAACACACACTGTCTCACACAGAACACCACATTTATGATCTCACCCTCGTTTCTGCCTTCTTAGAATACCATTTTGTTATAATATTGCCTTTGCATTGTTAAAAAAAATCCCTATGCATATTTACATCAAAGAAATCAAATATTAAAGTGAATACTGTCTATCCCTAGGCTTTCACTTTGCAGCTGGAACCCCCCAGACCCAAAACACATAGCAAACTCAGAAACAAGACTACTTTTTCAGGTATTCTAGGGGAAAAAGTGCTAATATGCTATCAAGATAGAAGGTGAATTGAAATTAGCTTTATGCTGTGAATTTGGGGCTATCATAAAAAATACCCTTCTTTCTTTTCCTTGAAATTAAAATTAGCATCTAATAATTATTTAGTGTTCTGAATAATTCAATTTTGAATAGTCCATTTGTCAGTGATGTCTAAGCTTGAGGTTTGACTTAGGTATAACTTGGGTTAGAAAAAAAAAAAGAACCAAATTAACTACACAATTTTCAAGTTTAATGGTTTTGACTTTTTAAGACACTGATTTTTCCCACAGAAGTAATAAGAGAGAACTAAGGTCTATCAAAGTAGACTATAGCTCACCTATGCAAAATATTTTACTGTAGGTACATATACTATTATAAATATCAGTCTATGAAAAAAATTTCTGATAATGTACTAATGGAAATGTGGAGGAGGTATTATGGTCAGTGTTTTCCCTCTAACATGAAATTCCATAGCATCAGCCTTTTATTCAAATTCCCTTGCAGAAGTTTTCTATTTCTCTTGTAAGTGACTATGGGAGAACGCCCAAGCCAGAGAGAATAGTATCTTCATTATTTCTCCAGGAAGTTAAAATATAATGTGTACATTATTTCTATCCTTAAATTATTTGCCTATAGAAATAATACTATCTCTTTCCTTTCTTTATCTTGCAGGGCTTCATTATAGATGCTTGGCCAGACATTTTCCAGATTGAAGATACTAATTATTTTTTTTTTTTACCATCTGTGTTAATTCTTGTGCTAAAATCATCATTTGTGATTTTGTCTTAATTGAATCCAACTGTACATTCTTCAATATCCCTAATAGCTCCATTCCTACTATCTTTTCTGCTTATCCAACTTGTATCCGTGCTGAAATAAAAATAATAACAATAATAGCTAATAATTATGTAGCGCTCCCTATATGCCAGGCATAGTACTAAAGGCTTTAAAAGTGATATGCATATACCATAAGACATCGTATATCATAAAGCAGGAATTCCCTTGGACAAGCCCTGTTGTACCTGATTTTTTTAAACCTAACTTTCTATTTCTTCACAATAAAGAATATTAATTCTGAACTTTTCTATTCTAACCTCTCTTATTGTGGGTTTTTGTAGTGGCTACCATGGCCATGAATATCTCTGAGCAATTCAGAATCACGAAATACAACCGAATTTCCACGTGGAGGGAAGAAGCAAAACATTTATTCAGACACCAGAAGCCAAATCCATCACAGCAACAAAAATCTACACATCATAACAATGCAGAGCACAATACCGTCCCCAAGCCTTCCTCCTGCTAGGCTTCCCACAAACAGATACATTAAACACATCACAAGCAGGCTCTCTTAAGCAAAATCACCATCACTTTCACTCACACCAGCCAGCAGCCTGCTTGTTTGCATTCTTCCCAGCTCTGAGTGATCTCACGTCTAACATCCTCTTAGCTCTACTCCAGCTCTGCCTCTTCTTATTCCACCCATTCAGCAAACTCCTCCCACCGTAGGCTCCATGGGACTCAAACTCATGTAACTCAGGATTCCATGTGACCCAGGCAGGTCATACGGGTCTATTAATGAATATGAAAAGTTTTCCATTTAAATTACCAATACAGTTGTAAAGATTTTCCCGTTGACTTCAGCTTTACTCTTGCATAATTCTTTTGTTTTCTTGTCCTTCAGGCATTTTCATCTATTTATCTTTACTAAATGTGATTGTGTAAACCACAATTCTTAATATGTGATAATTTGTTTTAAATTTAGTGATATGTAATTTTTGCAGGGGCAAGTGCAATTTATTGATTAAGCAATTGTGCCTTTTTCTTGTTAGTTCAGTGTTCTAGACAATTAGTAATCTGTAAATACCATGTAATAATATCGCTGTTCTACTGCCTCCTATTTTCAGTTCTTTAACCTGGTCTGTAAATACAATGTTGCTGGCTGCACTGATACACAAAGAAGCATAACTACAACAACACCTGAATTTTCAAATAACCAAATCTACTGACTATTTGTTCATTTCAGCTCAAAATTGTCCTTGTTAAGCATTTCCTGGTTTCATTCCAAATTTTTTCACATACTGATGCTTTCACCATTTCCCTAACTGTTCCCATCACTTCTCTGGCACATGCCTGGTGCCTGTCCTTTCATGCAATTATTTCTCCTCTTGAGAATTTACACAGAGAAAAACTTTACTGTAAGAAAACTTTGTCTTGATGATCCCATCTAATTTGAAAGACTCTTCAGTCCTTTTTGCATATCTATTCCTTTCTCCAAATTTTATAACTTTCATCTTAATTCCTTCATTGCTTTAAAATTTTTTAATGAACATTTTACCATTAAGTGAAAAATGTATCAAAGAACAACAATCGACTATAGACCCTTCTCATGCGTTCCACTTGCCTTTTAGATTTTTTTAAAAATTTCCGAAGAAGACAAAAGCATGCTTCCCATAACATGGATTCATTCTGCTTTGGTCTCTGAGCATAATATTGACACAGTATTGTATACTGATGCATTTTATATATATATATATATATATATATATATATATATATATATATATATATATATATATATATATATATATATATATATATATATATATATATATATACAAAATGAATGAAATCTAATGGGCATCAGTCATCTTTTACTGGTACAAAGTCACAAAACATAATCAAGCATGAGTGGCTTGTAGTTTGCATTGCTGCTCATAAGGTTGTTTGTCCTTCATTTGCAATAAGGGCCAATGATATCACTGGCTAATGCCTTGATTTGCATGTACATTGGATTTAAGTTAGGGAGAGTTGCACAAAGTAATCCACCTTGCACTCTCTTCCAGAATCCCTGAAGTCATGTGACAAGATAAAAGTCAAGATAACTGGCAACGACAAAGAATGCAGTAGATAACCTTGGCATCTTTGATTTTTTGACAAACCTCTAAGCACTCAACAATACCAGTTTCAGTTACCTTCATAGAAACTGGAACAAATCATTTTTATACATTCATTCTCTTAGGAAAAGTCTTCGCATGGTTTAGTTAAACATCCCCCTAACTCACTAAATGGGTTTAGGCTTGTTGTTTATCTTGAACAATTAAGCCGATTCTGCAAAGATAATTTTATTAGGTTGTGATCACTGGGCAAACTACAGCTTCTTGGCACCGCGGGTGTATACCAAAGATGAATCTGTAGTTCTGAAAAGTTCTCAGTAAGCCCTTATGCCCCAATGCTAGTCCTCCACGTATGC
Organism: Notamacropus eugenii; assembly: GCF_028372415.1. Lineage (NCBI taxonomy): Eukaryota > Metazoa > Chordata > Mammalia > Diprotodontia > Macropodidae > Notamacropus > Notamacropus eugenii. Next base: position 186,236,146 of record NC_092877.1, on the reverse strand, counting down.
CCCATATACTTTATGAGATTACAGATTCATTTGCATATTTGAATTTTCTCTCTTAGAGAAGAAAAGAATAACAGATTTATAAAATTTTAAAATATACGTACTAGTGCACAGTCACTCACTAAGGCTATTTGATGAAGTCCTTAAGGACCCCCTCTCTCACTTTACTTCTTTGCACATTAATTCTTTTTTTTTTTTTAATTATTTACGGTAACTTAAATGCAAACGAGAGAAAAGAAAACGAAAATTATCAGCCTGAATATTGAAAAAATACAAAATAAGAATAGAAAAAGGCACAGCAGAATGCAAGAGAGGATTCAAAATATATAGCAATGAGTTTCCATTTCAAGAAAGTCTATATAAGTATCATCCATTGTGTTGAAAACTATCTTTGCTTTTTTCTAAGCTTTTCTGTTGTGTACTTTTCAATTTATCCTTTTTTACTCCTTCCTGTCCTTCCTCTTCCCCGCTCCATGAGGCTGCAATTAAGCATGTATATATTTATAAGTAGATATATACATACACAAATACATAATATCCATATATACATTTACATGCATAGTACATATTTAAACAAATACTTTAATAGATTCTACTCCTAATCTTTGATCCTGTCCCTCCTCAAAATTGTTTGCTCCTGATTACCCCCTCCTCCCATTGACCCTCCTGTCTATCACCCACCCCCATCCACTTACCCCCTACTTTCCTGTATGGTAAGCTCTATTTCCATACCCTATTGAATGTGTATGTTTTTCCCTCCTTAAGCCAAATCTGAAGTAAATTAGGTTCACTCATTCACTCTCACCTCCTCTCTCTTCCCTTCCAGTGAAAAATCTTTTCTTGCCTCTTTTATGTGAGATAATTTACCCCATCCTTCATGTCACCTTTCTCCTTCTCCCAGTACATTACTCTCTCATTCCTTAATTCCACTTTTTAAATATCATCTCTTCATATACAACTCATGCTGTTCTCTCTGTCTACATTTATTCTCTCCAACTACCCTAATACTGATAAAGGTCTCATTAATTGCAAATATCATAATTCCATAAATAATGTGAATAGTTCACTTATTATTTCTCTTTCTTGTTTATATTTTCATGCTCCCCTTGATTCTTGTGTTTGACAGTCAAAATTTCTATTCAACTCTTGTCTTTTCATCAAGAAGACTTCAAAGTCCTCTCTTTTACTGAATATCCATTTTCATCACTGAAGGATTATAGATGGGTAGGTGATTCTTGGTTTTAATCCCAGTTACTTTGACCTCCAGATTATCGTATTCCAAGCCCTCTGATACCTTAATGTGGAAGCTGTTAAGTCTTGCATTATTCTGATTGTGTTTACATAGTACTTTAATTGGGTTTTTTTTTTTGACTGTTTGTAATATTTTTTCCTTGACCTGGGAACTCTTGAATTTGGCTGCAATATTTCTACAAGTTTTCCTTTGGGGATCTCTTTCAGGAGGTGATCAGCAGATTCTTTCCATTCTATTTTACCCTTCGGTTCTAGAATATCGGGGCAGTTTTCTTACATAATATCTTTAAAGATGGTATCTGGGCTCTTTTTGGATTAGAGCTTTCCCTTGGTTGCTGGGGAGATTCCTGTGACTTCTAATTTGCCAAACAGGTTGTTATCCTTTGTCATTGCTCTTTCAACTTCATAAACCTGAATCAGCCCCTCCCCCAAGCTGGCTGTGCAAACAGGTGGTAAAGTTCTGTGTCTGCTTGTTGGGGATGGTGGTATTATGTTTGATCAAAACTGTCATAACTGCACCAGTGTTTTCGATTCCAAGGGAGAGAGGAGTGACATCCAAAAGCACTGGGTTCTGCACATTTTGAGATTTGTCTCCAGAAAAAGTAGCAACCTGTACAACTGCAACATAGGCAATAGTGTCATTGACACTGTGGCTCTTGTTGAGCTCCTTGCCATTGGAGAAATCTTGCAGAAGCTTTTGGATGTTTGGGATGAGAGTGACATTAAAATTAATAGAAACTCACTTAACTAAATGCAATGGAGGTTAATTCGGCACATATGGCATCCCATATGAGTAGCTTAGGCAAAACTTTTGAAAAGTAGAGCACAGAGAAATCACTTGGAACAACTTTGAGAATTGATTAAAAAACCATACCATTTGGGAAAAACAAAGTGTTCAAATATAAGTTCATATCAAGTATATTCTCCTCTTGGGAGTGCAAGCTTCTCTGCATGGGGTATGGGACTGAAGTAATTTTTAAAAAGCAGTGGGTATAGGATAAAGATAATAATATTTAGTCATGTTTTCAGTCTGGAGGATTGTTTACACACATACATATATACATATATATGGAAAAATTAATATTTAATATTATATACATAAACAATATACACATTAACATATATATGGATGAAGATATGAATTAATTATTCAGTCATTTGAGTCTGATTTTCCTAATTTCCTATTGTCACCAAAAAATAATTGAAAGACATGTTGAATTCCCCGAGAGAATACATAAGAAGAATTCAATAGCTTCTTCTCAAAAATATCTCTATTTTTCTCAAAAAAATCAATATAGAGCTGAAAGGGAACTTAGACATCATATATAATTATAGACCAATGCTTTCATTGTAGGGATGAGTAAACAGGCTCAGTAGGGTGATGAGTGAAACATCATATAGGTGATAAGTGACAAAATTGAAATTGAAATCCAGCCTGCCTGCTTCCAAATCCAATGCTTATTCATTTGGTTAACAAATTCTACTGAATTTTGACCAAAAAATAACTTATGGGAATGAACTTTGTTAATGTTTCATGCTTCAATGATTTCAATTAATTTTATTTTTCATTATTTGCATTAGGTAAATACCTCATCAGACTCAGTATAATAGAGTTATATGGAGAAAGGAATAGATTCATAGTAGTGGGGAGGAAGGAGAGGTAGAGTAATAATACTTATATAGCACCTACTATGGGTCAGCCACTGTGCTAAAACATTTGGGAATATTACCTCATGCAACTCTTACAATTTTCCCGTGAGGGAGGTGCTATTATCCCCCTCATTTTAGAGTTATGAAGAAGGAAAATAAAACTGAGGCAGAAATTCATTAAGTGATTTGCCCAACGTCACACAGCCCAATAAATATATAATGTTAACTATGAAGTCAGGTTTTCTTGAATCCAGGCCTATCATGATGAACACTGCATTACCTAGAAAGAACCTTCATATGCCTTTATAGGTCAAAAATATTCTTATGTAATGTTCAGCCTATACCAATTCTTCCATCTTAATACTTGTTATTGGCATTAATACCAGTGAATTTCTCCACTTATAGGCCCCTCTAGGATTCATCTCACCATTAGACTTTCTAATTAGTGTCCATATGACTTCAAGGAATCAAATATTTTTATTTAAGGTTTAAAAATTTGCACAAATTCCCCTTGATTTTATCTAAATGTCCTTCAGAGTTGGTAAATAGATAAATGGGTTCCAGTTCAGATTTTTGGTGGGTGATCATTGGTCAATCAATTCACTTACTCTGACCTTCATGCTTCTCATTAATAGAATGGTGATAATTGTTGTGTTAAGTATTCATGGGGTTATTGTGAGAAAGGTATTTTGTAAAACTTAAAACTTTATATAAATATGAATTATTATTGAATCAAAGCATCCATATTTTGCTATTTAATTTTACTGCTTTCTACACTCTCTGTATAACTACATTAAAATCTTACATTTTCCATCCAACTATGTTAAGACCACTTTACACACTAAGTTTTGTAGATAATGTGAAATGTGTGAGTAGAGAGAGAATTTTTTTTATGTTTCAGAATATTTAGTCTAAAAAGAGTGGCCTATAATGGGAATCCACAAAACGTCTTCCTGTTTATTCATAGTGAAACCTAAGAGGAAGAGATGAAAAAGAAATTCCATTCAAAATACTTAATTAATATACAAAATATCTGGGAGTCCACCTACAAAGACACACTTTAAGATTTCTACAAATGTAGTTGAAACACTTTTTAAAGATTTAGAGAAAAGTGATCTCTTCTTAGTTGATATAATCAAAGATGGTTCCAAATGCAATTGCAATGCATTAATGTGAAATTGAACTGATTGGAGAGATATACTTATGCCTCATTCTTTTTTAAAGTATACACATTTTTTAATTGGCTCAAAAAAGGAACAATGTGATAGTCAAGAAAAAAGTATCCAACCTTTGATGATCTTCATAATCCTAGAATATTAGACTTTTCAGATCAGAAGCTGCCTGTAGAAGAGATCATTGACGTTGGGGTTAAGTAGGGGAAGAATATCTCACATATACTGACCATGTAGTTTGAAAGAGGTGTTATTGGACCAAGAGAAGACATCACATTCAGCAGATAGCAGAGAAATACATGTGAGACAGATATGGATACAATCACCCAAAGGAAAGGCAGTTTCAGAGAAGAGTTAGATGATGAAGGGGAATAGAATTTCCGAAGTGAGATTACCAGTGTAACCAGCAGAGATACCATGTGTTGCATAAGGATTCTATGGTAAAAATAAGATCCTGTGGTATCATGAGTTCCTAAATGCTTTTACACCACGTGTATCCCACTTCTATACTTCACAATCAATATATTCTAAGGATGAAGCCATTTTTCCCCAATGAGTGCTGAGTATATTTTTGTAGAATTTGCCACAGATATTTAGGATAAAGACAGCAAGGTGGTATACTGGATAAGGACCTGGATCAGGAAAACTTGAGTTCAATCTGACCTAAGACAATTTCTAACTGTGTGATTATTGGGAAGTCTCTTGATCCTCTTTTCCTCAGTTTCCTTATCTGTAAAATAAGCTGGAAAGGGAAATGGCAAATCACTTCAATCTCTTCTGCCAAGGAAATGCCAAATGGAGTCACAAAGAAATGGACATAACTGAGAAACAATTAAACAACATCAAAACCAAAAATAGGGGGAAAATATTTTGCAACTATTATGTGTACTATGCCCTTTGAATACATATATTTGTTAAGACCTAGTTATATACACTGATTTGCGACAGCTTCGCAGTCACATAGGGTTTTCTTTGTAATCTGAGTTAGAGTGGATGTCTTGGAACATAGTGTACAATTCTTAATAAAAGTTGGGAATATCCTAGGGGGTGCAACATAGAAATGAAGGAAGAGTTAGGTAACAACAGAGACACGAATTGTTCATATTTGGATGACTTCAATATTGTAATAATGCTTTTCTAGCTATTAAAATTTTTTGAATACTTTATTTTTCCCGAATTACATGTAAAAATAAATTTTAACATTCCTTTTTTAAAATTTTGTGTTCCACATTTAATCAGGAGTGTCCCTGATCAACCTAAGATTCGAGTATTTATGGTTGATCTTTCCTTATCTCCTCAAATTTTCCCTCTTCAAAAAGTGGGAAGCAATTGGATATAGGTTACATGTGTGCAATCATGCAAAACATGTTTCTATATTAGTCACGTGAAAATAACAGATCCAAATGGGGAAAGACAATGAAAACAATAAAGTGAAAAATAGAATGCTAGATCTGAATGTAATGTGTTTTTTTTTTACAGATTTAACATCATATTTATTTGACAAATGTTGTTTTTATAGACCAAGAAAAATTTCTAACATTTCATCAGATGAACAAGAAAATAAAAAATATCAAGGAAAATAATGAAAAAGAGTAGAAATGAAAAAGTGCAGCATCAAATATACTATATAAAAGTAAAGAAATCTGAACAGTGACTACACAACAAATGCTTTGCAAGCATTAGCTGTTATTAATCATTTTTAGTATTGTCTTTTTACTTTTCTTCATGCTACCAGTACCTGAAACAGTGAACATAGCAAGCAGCCAGTAAATGCCTGTCAGTTAATTGCTTGACCAAAATAAATTGATACTGTTGAAAAATAAAACTTTGAGTAATGGAATGTATTAGGAAAACAATACCTCCAATTGACCAATTATAGTAGAATATTGCCCAATAAACTGCCAAACACCAACTACTGGGATAAAAGCTCCCTGACAAAAATTGCTAGAAAAACCACTTGAAATTGGACTTAGACCAACATTTTACTCCATATGTCAAAATAATCTCAAAATAGACATGTGTCCTAAATTCAAAAAGGAAAAAAAAGACATCACAAACAAATTGAAGTAGAAATGAGCCAATTTTTACCACTTTGACAAGGAAAATATCTATTTGAGAAAGAAATGACAATAAAATATAAATGGGCAAATTCAAATACATATGATTAAGAAAAGCATGAGCAAAATAATGCAATTAGAATAATTACTGACGGATACTTGGCATATTTTTTATAGAAAATTTCTGAAAGTTCTAATTCCAAGACATAAAAATAGTAGATATGTGTGAGTAAGAATGAAAAGTCTTCCCAATGAGAATAGTGGTTAAAGAATATGAACAGGCATTTCTCAAATAAAGAAATTTAATCTTACAAAAATGAAAAAAAATGCTCCAAGGCTCTAAATTCAAGAATAGATAAGGACAGACAAAAGCCAAGATGGCAAAGTAAGTATTAAATCACAATAGCTCTCTCGTAGCCACTTTCAAACAACCATAAAATAGTGCCCCCACACAAAGCCTGTAACAACAGAGCTAGAGGAAAGATGGCGTAGAAGAGTATTTTAGCCCAGGAGACACTCACTTCAGTAACAGTGGAGCACATTCCATGACAGGAAGCGTACCCATGAGCTACAACTGAAGAGAATAACTCCTTAAAATGTATAACTGGCCAAATGTAAGAGAAAGTACAAAAGCTAATGGAGGAAAACAATACCTTAAATTTACACTTGGGCAAGTGGAAGCTAATGACTCTATGAGTCATCATGAATCAAGCATAATTTTTAAAAAAAGAACTAAAAATTGGAAAAAAAAATGGAATATACCTCATGGGAAAAACGACTGACCTGGAATAGAGATCCAGGAGACATAACATTCTAATCATTGGACTACCTGAAAGCCATAAACAGAAGGAGAACCTGGGTAGCATCTTCCAAGCAATCATCAAGGAAAACTGACCTATTGTCCTGGAACTAGAAGATGAAATAGGCATTGAAAGAATTCACCACTCACCTCAGGAAAGACATCCCAAATTTAAAACCCTAACAACTAAATTTCAGAATTATCAGGTCAAGGAAAAACATACTCGAGAAAGAAACAATTCAATATTGGGGAGTCACAATCGGGATCACATAACACTTGCACCTGAAAACATTAAAGGATAAGAGATTATGCAACATGATCTCCTAGAGGGTAAAGCAGTTAGGTCTACAATTAAGAATAACTTACCTGAACAAAGTTAAGAATAATACATCAAAGGAAAAATACTGATCACTCTATGGAAGAGAATAATTTTCATAAGAAAAAGACCAGAATTAAACAAAAAAAATGACCAGAAACGTCAAGACACAAGAGAAGTATCAATAGGTAAAGAAGGACAAGAAAATATTAGGGGAGGGGCAGAGCTAAGATGGCAGAGTAGAAAGAAACACATATGCAAGCTCCGAACCCACATCCCATAAAATATCTGTAAAAAAGAACTCCCAACAAATTCTGGGGTAGCTAAAGCCAATGCTAAAGCTAAAAACAATGGATCAGAGGAGATTTCTGTTCCAGAGGGACCTGAAAACCTGACACAAAAAGTCCGTCACGCCCCAGAGCCAGAGCCGAGCCTAGCCCTGCCTTGGCCATTTGAAAATTTGACTTTCACACACAAGAATGAAGAGAAGCATGAAAAGATAAACAGCAAAGAGAAGTCATAAGGGACTTACTAAAGTTGAACTGTTTACATTCTTACATGGAAAGACAATATTTGTAACTCTTGAAACTTTTCAGTATCTGGGTAGTGGGTGGGATTACACACGCACACGCACATGCACACACACATGCACACGCACACACACATAGAGACAGAGTGCACAGAATGAATTGAAGAGGATGGGATCATATCTTAAAAAAATGAAATCAAGCAGTGCGAGAGAAATATATTGGGAGGAGAAAGGGAGAAATGGAATGGGGCAAATTATCTCTCATAAAAGAGGCAAGCAAAAGACTTTTTAGTGGAGGGAGAAAGAGGGGAGGTGAGAGAAAAACATGAAGTTTACTCTCATCACATTCCACTAAAGGAAGGAATAAAATGCACACTCATTTTGGTATGAAAACTTATCTTACAATACAGGAAAGTGGGGGAAAAAGGGATAAGCAGGGTGGGAGGATGATGGAAGGGAGGGCATGGGGAGGAGGGAGCAATTTGAGGCCAAAACTCATGGGGAGGGACAGGATCAAAAGAGAATAGAAGTAATGGGGGACAGGATAGGATGGAGGGAAATATAGTTAGTCTTACACAACACGACTATTATGGAAGTCATTTGCAAAACTACACAGATATGGCCTATATTGAATTGCTTGCCTTCCCAGTGGGGATGGGTGGGGAGGGAGGGAGGAAGAGAAGTTGGAACTCAAAGTTTTAGGAACAATTGTCGAGCACTGCACTGTTCTTGCTACTAGGCAACAACAAATACAGGTAAAGGGGTATAGAAATTTATTTGGCCCTACAGGACAAAAGAGAGATGATAGAAGAGAGGGCAGATTGGTGATAGGGGCAATTAGAATGTTCGGTGATTTGGGGTGGGGGGAGGGGACAAAAGGGGAGAAAATTTGGAACCCAAAATTTTTTGAAAATGAATGTTGAAAGTTAAATAAAAAAATAAACAAACAAACAAAAAAGAAAATATGAGGGATTCATTAGATCAAAACTCTTTACATCTCTTTATGGTAACTCTTTAAAATTATGCCACTATCAGTACATATAGAAGGATTATACATAGACAGAGGCTATGAATATAAGATAAATTTGAGAGAATGACAAAAATACCAAGGGATGAGAAACAGGAGTACAAAAGGTGCTAAAGGAAGGGAGAGGCAGGATGGGGCAAATCATTGAGAAGTGAAAAAGACCTATGGTAGTGGAGAGAAAGATGGAGTGAGATTAACAAGTTTGGCATTGCTTGAAGTTTGCTCTCACCAATTTTGGTTCCGAGAGGGAAATCATTTACGCAATCAGAAAAATATAGAAACCAAGCTTACCCAAAAGGGAAGTAGGAGGAGATTACATACATCATGGCAATGAAGAAGAAAAGAAAGGCAGAATAGGGGAGGTGGTAGGAAGAAACAAAATGCTGGTGAAGTGGTAAAGGATGAGAGAAAAGAGAGGAAAAAATGGAGAAAGAATAGGATTAAGGAAAATACACAGGTAGTAATTATAACTGTGAATGTGAATGTAATGAATTTTCTCATAAAACAGGAGATAACAAAGTGGATCAAAACTCGGAATCCTATGATATGTTGTTTACAAGACACACATTTGTGTTTTCTTGACTTCTGGGAGCCAAGATGACAGAGGGATCAGCAATTGCTATCTCTCTACAATTGCTGGCTTTGATAAGCTCAGAGAATATCTTCCCGGGGAAAACCCTGGAATAGTGGGAGCAGCAGTAGGGGTAAACAATCTCTTAGCCTTTGAGGCTAGAAAGATCACTAAGAAGGGTTCCTCTTGCTGTGGCTCTAGGAGAATTAGCGCAGGATCAGAGCTGTCCCAGACAGCCCCACCTCAACAAACCGGGAGAAGATTGTGAGTCCCAGGGGATTGAAGCCAGCAACTGCCAATACCAGGACACCCCAAGATAATCCGGAAGACACTAGCTCAGAAAGCTGAGCTGGCCTGTGCTCTAGCTCAGCATACGAGACCTCTGGCGTCCTCCCCAACATGTAAGGAGCTAGTTCCAGAGTAACAATGGAGAAACCCAAAAAGACCTCTCCTAGATGATGAAGAATTTTAAAAGTCTAAAAGAGAAATAGAAGAAAAACTGAACAATAACTTTAAAAATACGGAAAAAGAAATCACAGATGAATTTAAAAGGACAATTTGACAAATGGAAAAGGAAGTACAAAACCTAACTGGTGAAAAGAACTCCTTAAAAGTAACAATCGGACAGATGGAAAAGGAGATGCAAAAGTTAACCGAAGAAAACAATTAGACAAAAAATAGAATAGGGCAAGTAGAAGGTAATGAATCAATTAGACATCATGAATCCATCAAACAGAATCTAAAGCATGAAAAGATAGAAGAAAATGTAAAATATATAATTGAAAAAACAACTGACCTGAAAAATGGGTCCAGAAAAGAAAATCTAAGGAATCTTGATCTACCAGAAAGCCATGATGAAAAAAAGAGTCTGGACAATATAAACCAAGAAATCAGCAAGAAAAATCGCACAGAATTCCTAGCCCCAGAGGGCAAAAGAGTCATCAAAAGAATCCTCTGTTCATCTGCTGACAGGGACTCCAAAATAAAACACCAAGGAATATCCTTGCCAAATCCCAGAACTATTAAGTGAAGGAGAAAATACTGCAGGCAGTCAGAAAGAAACAATTCAAACATCAAGGAGCTAGAGTCAGGATCACATAGGACCTTGCACCTTCTACATTAAAAAATCAAAGGAATTAGAATATGATATTCCTTAAGGGAAAGGACCTGGGACTACAAAAACCATGATGTAATGATTCAGCAAAGTTGAGGATAATATTTCAGGCAAGGAGATGGATATTCAATGAATTAAGGGATTTCTAGACCTTCCTGATGAAAAGGACGGAACTCAATTCAACTTCAAATGCAGATCTCGAGAGGTATAAAAAGATAACAAGGGGGAAAAATCTTGTTACACAATATAGGCAAACTGTTTATATCCCTGTAAGGGAAGAAGATACTTGCTAATCTTGAGAATTGTATATTTATTATGATATGAAAAAAGGGATGCACAGAGATAGAGGGAGTGGGTATAAATTAAATGATGTGATGGTAACAAATGTGATTTAAGGGTGCGAAGGGATTGTAATGGGAGATGTGAAAAGGCGAAGACAAAATATAACAAAATCCATCACAGGAAGACTGAGGGGGGAGGCCGTCAAAATTAAAAGTATATTGTGAAGGGGAAGGGAGAAGGGATAATTATTAGCATAAACAAGGGGAAAGGAGGTGGAGGGGAAGACAGGTATTAATCATAACTGTGAATGTGAATGGGATGAATTCTCATATAAAACAGAGACAGCAGAATGAATTAAAAACCATATTCCAATAATATGTTACTTACAAGAAACACATTTGAATAGGGGGCATACACACAGCATAAAAGTAAAAGGTTGGAGCAGAAGATTTTTTGCTTCAGCTGATGTAAAAAAGCAGGATTAGCAATCCCAATCTCAGACAAAGCAAAATCAGAAGTAGATGTAATCAAAAGAGATAAGGAAGGAAACTATATCCTACTAAAAGGCACCATAGACAAGGAAGCAATTGTATTACCAAACATATATTCTCCAAGTGGTATGGCATCCAAATTCTTAGAAGTGAAGTTAAGGCAGTTAGAGGAAGAAATAGGCAGCAAAACTATTCTAGTGAGAGACCTCAGCTTCCCCCTCTCTGACCTTGATAAATCTAACTTCAAAATAAACAAGAGAGAAATTAAGGAGGTGAATAGAACTCTGGATAAGATAGATATCATAGATTTCTGGAGAAAATTGAATGAGGATAGAAAAGGATATACATATTCTCAGCAGTGTATGGCACATATATAAAAATTGACCATACACTCGGCCATAAAAATCTCACAGTCCAGTGCAGAAAGGCAGAGACAGACAAAATATCCCTCTCAGGTCATAATGAATTAAACTTGTATGAAACCAAAGGTCATGGATATCGAAACCAAAAACTAATTGGAAACTAAACAATCCAATACTAAACAGTGAATGGGTTCAATTACAAATTATAGAGCAATCACCTACTTCATTGAAGAGAATGTCAATAATGAGACAACCTACCAAATCTTACGGTATACTGCAAAAGCAGTTCTTAGGGGAATTTTTATATGTTTGATTGGCAATATGAATAAAATAGACAAAAAGGAGATCAACGAACTGGCCATGTAGCTGAAAAAGCTAGGAAAAGAACAAGTCGAAAATCTCCAATAAATACCAAATTAGAAATACTGAAAACCAAAGGAGAGATTGATAAAAGCGAAATTAAGAAATCTATTGAACTAATAAATCAAGCTAAGAGTTGGTTTTTTGAAAATACGAATACAATTGACAAACCTTTGATCAATTTGATTAAAAATAAGAAAAAAAAGAAAACTAGATTACTAATATCATAAATGAAAAGGATGAACCCACTTCCAATGGGAAGGAAATTAAAACAATAATAAGAAATTACTTTGCCCAACTGTATGCCCATAAAATCGCCAATCTAAATGAGATGGATGATTATTTTAACAGATGCAAATTGCCCAGATTAACAGAAGAGAAAGTTGAATACTTAAATAACCCCACCTCAGAAAAAGAAATTGAACAAGTCATCAGTGAACTCCCTAGGAAAATATTTCCAGGGCTGGATGGATTCACAGGTGGATTCCATCAAACATTTAAAGACCAGTTAATTCCAATACTATATAGACTACTTGAGGAAATTGGTGAAGAAGCAGTCCTCCCAAATTCTTTTTCTGTTACAATCATGGTATCGATACCTACACCAGGAAGAGCCAAAACAGAGAAAGAAAATTAGAGACCAATTTTTCTAATGAATATAGATGCAAAAATTTTAAATAAGATTTTACCAAAAAGAATGTAATGACTTATTATGAGAATAATACATTACGATCAGATAGGATTTATACTAGGAACGCACTGCTGGTTCAATATTAGGAAAACTATTAACATTGTTGATCATATCACCAACAAAAACAGCAAAAACCACATGTTTATCTCAATAGATGCAGAAAAAACTTTGGACAAAATTCAACACCCATTCCTATTGAAAACCCTGCTGAACATAGGAATAAATGGAAATTTTCATAAAATAATAAGCAATATCTCCGTAAAACCTTCAGCAAGCATTATTTGCTATTGGAAGGTAGACACATTTCCAATAAGATAAAGGGTGAAAGAAGCATGTCCATTATTACCACTATTATTCAATATGGTACTAGAAATGTAAACTGTACCAATAAGAGGAGAAATATAAATTAAAGGAATTAGAATAGGAGAAGAAAAACCTAAGTTATCACTCTTTGAAGATGGTATGATGATATACTTGGAGAATCCCAGAGAATCAAGTAAAAACCTACTTGAAATAACATACAATTTTGGCAAAGTTTCAGGTTACAGAATAAACCCACACAAGTTTTCTGCATTTCTATTTATTACTAACAATGCCAACAGCAAGAGATAGAAAGAGAAATTCCGTTTAAAGCTCCAGTAGACACTATAAAATATTTGGGAGTCTACCTGGCAAAACAAACCCAGGGACTTTATAAACAAAATTACAAAACAGTTTTCTCACAAATAAAGTCAGATATGAGTAATCGGAAAAACATCAGTTGCTCATTACTGGGTCTAGCCAATATAATAAAAATGACAATTCTACCTAAATTAATTTACTTATTCAGTGCCCAAGAAGCTATCAGATAAGTATTTTGTAGAACTACAAAAAATAATATCAAAATTCCTCTGAAAGAACAAAAGGTCCAGAATATCAACCTAACTAATGAAAAAAAACGCTAGGGAAGGTGGACTAGCCCTACCAGATCTCACATTGTATTATAAAGCAGAAATTAGCAAAACTACTTGGTACTTGCTAAGAAACTGAAGGGTTGACCAGTGGAATATGTTAGATACTCAAGATATAGTAGTCAATGAATGTAGCAATCTACTGTTTGGTAAACCCAAGGATCCCATCTTCTGGAATAAGAATTCACTGTTCAACAAAATTACCTGGTAAAACTAGATAATGGTGTGGCAGAAACTAAGCATACACCACTGCCTGATACCATACACAAGAATAATGTTCAAATAAGTACATGACCTAGTCATAAAGATTGATACTGCAAACAAATTTGTGGAGCAAAGAATGGTTTATTCATCAGATTTATGGAGAAGGGAAGAATTTTTGACTAAACAAGAGATAGAAAACATTATGAAGTGCAAAATGAATAATTTTGATTACATTAAACTGAAAAGTTTTTGCACTAGGAAATCAAGTGTAACCAAATTAGGAGGGGAATGGAAAACAAGAAAATAATTTTTGCAACTATTGTCTGTGAGAAAGGTCTCATTTCTAAAATATATAGAGAACTGAGTCAAATGTACAAGAATACAATTCATTCCCCAACTGATAAATGGTCAAAAGATATGAACAGGCACATTTCAGAGGAAGAAATTAAATTATTCATATGAAAAAATGCTCTAAATCACCATTGGTTAGAGAGATGCAGATCAAAACAACTGTGAGATGCCACAGGACACCTCTCAGATTGGCTAACATTACAAAACGGGATGATGTGTGGGTCAGACACCATTGACTCAAATAAAGTTCAGAGACTTCTCAAGGTAGAAGCAAAGCAACAGGATTTTATTATGATCTCCCGAGAAAGGGCATCTTCTCTCTGACAGATAACCATCAGAATGAGGCACTTACAGAAGGCAAAAGTAGAGATTATATAGCCCTAACCCAGATCCGACCCCCCTGCTAGTCTTTTCCTCCCACTGACAGGTAGGCAGGCTCACAATCTAAATGGGATAGTCTACCCTGTGAATAGGGGACAAGGAAGCAGTGGAGTAACCAACAGAAAGCTGAAATAATGTTAACCTTATTTGACAGGCATTATGTTGATGTGGCAACCCAGTAGGGGTTTGTGTTATGTTGATGTGGCAACCCAAGGGGGGTTGCGTTGTGGCACTTCAAGGAGAGGGGGTTTGAGTCTTTTATTCCCAAAAGTCACATGATTTATGGGAAACTGAAACTTAGGCCTAACTACCTACTGAATGTCTTTTGTTAAGCACTGAGAAGTCTTTACTAATTTCATTCCATTCAATCCCTCCTCTTATTTTTATACCTTTGAAGACTTCTCATATCACTCTTGATACATAGCCTCAGCTATCGTATCCCCCTCCTTTTCCAGGCCATCAGGACTGGTCTGTCTCTCTTGATCTATTGTTATCCAGCCCTGTTTCTAAACCCGCTCAATGATGTACCTCAGATCATTTGCTAAGAAACCAAGCAGGACTAAGAGGGACTGGGACCCAATGCCACTGCTCTAACTTTCTGTGGTTCTCCAGAAATCCAGCAGTTAGTTAGATTAAACATATTAGCCTTCGTCCTCAGCAGCTGCTCAAAGGTATTCTCCCCACAAAACCAGGGAATGGGTGCCACACATACCAAGGGTGGGATTAATAGAGTTAAGGAAAGCCCCAAGGCATAGAACAAAGAATATTAAGCACAGAAAAGCTAGAAATAGTAAGCATCTTGCAAACTTCCAACCCTTATTCTTCATGGACTGTGTGAACACCCGGTAGGTGGTTGCTTCCAAAAATGAAACTTCACCCCTTCAGGTTCTGCTAGATTCACAGTCCACTCAGCAGGAAGTGTCACTGTACCATTTACTCTAGTGTGGTGGGTCCACCCACAGTCCTGGGTTCTCACAGAAGTGTCGGAAGTCAGCAGTATCTGGAAGAGTCTTTCCCAAGAAGGAGTGGGTCTTTCTTCCTTCCATGTCTGAACCAGCACCCACTTACCAGGTTGGAACCGATGTACAGGGAATTCTAGGGGAGACGTTTGGGTTATCAGGCCTTGAGTCTGCAAGATATGAATATACTTTGCCAGGAGAGATATAATTTCTGATTCTATTCATCCTTTCAACATTGTCACAGGAGGGAGGATGCCATGGAGTATGAAACTCCTATTAAATACTTTGGGCTTGTACAAGAGATTGGAGAACTTTAGCCATGATAAATGTTCCCTGATCTGAGTCTATCTTCTTAGCCATCCCATATCTCACAACTATCTGTTCAATCAAGACTTTGGTAACTGCTTGAGTATTCCCTGGATCTAGGGGATAAGCCTCCACCCATGAGGTCAAGTGTTCCACTACGACCAGCAGATATTTGAGAAGACTCACTGGTGGCAACTCAGTAAAGTCCACCTATCTGTTCTGGAACGGTCTGATACATGGAGGTTGTCCTCCCAGGGGCGTTTGGCATTGAGCTGCCTTGTTAATCCTTTGATAGACAAGGCAACCGTCTATCAACTGCCAGGCTAGGGTGTATAGACCTGGAGACACAAATCGAGTTAAAATTGTATCACACAGATTCTGGCCACCCCAGTGGCTACCTTGGTGCAAATATTATAGCACTCGTCTCATATCTGCTGTGGTCAATACCTCTCCACCATCTAGGAGGAATCAATTCCCTTGAGCATCCTTCTGGGTTCCAACACCTTGGGCTTTTTAAATTTCTTCCTGAGAAAAGGATGGAGAGGGTAGACTAGGGGAGAAAGGAGGGAAACGAAGCCACATTGGATCACCTGACTCAGGTTCTCCTTCTTCTGCTTGCCTTGACTCCTCATCAGCAAAATGGTTACCTCTACCTTCAAATGAGGTTCCAGTCTGGTGTCCTTTCACATGAATGATTGCAACTGACTCAGGGAGTAATAAATTTTCCAATACTTTGACTATCAGTATAGCATGTACTACTTCCTTTCCTTTGCTATTTATCATGCCTCTTTCTTACCATATTTTCCCAAACATATTTCGAGTCTGTGTATATATAACCCTCTATTCTTTTTTTAATATTTTAGAGCCTGATTTAGAGCGTAGAGCTTACATGTTTGTTCTGACCAGAATTGGGCAAATTCCCAGATTCCACCAGGGAATTCTGATCTCCTTTTATCATGGTATATCCATTTTTCCTTTTTCCCTCTACTATTCGTGAAGATCCATCCACAAATAAATTTAGCCCTCCAGCAAGTGGAGATTCTTGAAGATCCCCTGCACGTTGTTCTGGAGATCTCTGATCTCCATGCAATAGTGCCCCTGTCTCTTGTTCATCCTCTAGGCTAGCATTAAGAAAGGAGGCAGGATTCACATTAAAGCCCTGTGAACAAAACAAATCATCTTGCTCCAGCAATATATCCTCAGATTTTAGAATCCTTGAGTTAGTTCGTCACCATCCTGCTTTTTGGTTAAGAATCGTCCTAACCTGATGTGGGACACTTACTATCAAGCTTCCCTCGAAGGTATTTTTTCGGCTCTCTTCAACCAATAATGTAATTAAAAATAAAATAGAACGTTTGGTACAGCAAAATCAGAAAGAAAAAGAACTACCAGCTCATATCCTTCGACCATTTATCATTTGGGGGAATAACTTGTGTTCTCATAAATATGATTCAGTTCTCTATATATTTGAGAATTGAGCCCTTTCTCAGAGACATTTGCTGTAAAGATTTTTCCCCCACTTTCTATTTTCCTCTAAACTTGGTTGCATCAGTTTTGTTTTTATAAAATCTTTTCAATTTGATATGATCAAAATTATATAAACTGCATTTTGCGATGCTCTCTATTTTTTGGTCATAAATTTTTAGTTTTCAATATTCACTTTTAGAAGACTTTGAGTTTAACATGTTTTCCCCCTCACTTGCTTCCCCTCTCCCCAAGATGGCATGCAATCTCATATAGGCTACACATGTGCTAACGTATTAAACATATTTCACATTAGTCACATTGTGAAAGAAAAATCAGAACAAAAGAAGGAAAAACATCGAAAGAAAAATTTTTGAAAAGGAGAAAATATTATGGGGTTTTTTCTGTATTCAGACTCCATAGTTCTTTCTCTGGATGTGGATAGCATTATCCATCATGAATCTTTTGGAAATGTTTTAGATCATTGCATTCCTGAAAGGAAATCAGTGTTTCAAAGTGGTCATCACCTAATATTGATCTCACTCTGTACAATGTTTTCCTGGTTCTGCTGACTGTACTCATCATCAACTCATGTAAGTTTTTCCAAGACTTTCTGAAACTTGTCTGCTCCTCACTTTTTAAGAACAATAGAATTTCATTGCATTCGTCTATCACAACTTGTTCAGCATTCACCAAATGATGCACATCCTCTCAATTCCCAATTATTCAACAGGGAGTTTTCAAATGAAGAAAGCAAAGTTTTCTACAGGTATATGAAGAAATGCATTAAACCTTTTTTGATAAGTGGAATGCAAATTGAAACACCTTTGAAATACTGCCTCACACCAATAAGATTGCAGATATATAAAAGCAGGAAAAATGATAAATGTTGGAGAGGATGTAAGAAAATTGGGATACTAATGTACTGTTGGTAGAGAAGTGAAATGATCCAAACATTCTGGGAATCAATTTGGAACTATGAGTAAAGGACAACAAAACTCTGCAAACCCTTTGATTAAGCAATACCATGAGTACATCCTTATCGCAAAGAGATCATTAAAAAGGACCTACATGTGCAAAAATATTTGGAGGAACCCTTTTCCTGGTGACAAAATAATGGAAAGTGAGGGGTGCCCACAAATTGAGGATGATACAAAGTGAAATGAGCAAAATAAGAAAAAAAAAAAAAACAAGGTACACGGTATTGACGACATTAACAACAAAATTTCTCGATTTGTTACTCCTTGGGTTTGTTAGCAATATAGAGAAATATTGGTGATTTCAGTAGGTTTATTGATATCTATCAACTTTGCTAAAGTTGTTTATTATTTCAGGTATTTTTAGTTGACTATCGTTCTCAAAGTATACCATCATATAATCTGCAAAAAGTGATAGGTTTTTTCTCAATGACTATTGCAATTCCTTCAATTACTTTTATATTCTCTTATTGCTAAAACTAGTATTTCTAGTACAAAACTGAATAACAGTGGTGCTGGTGGATAGCCTTTTTTGACCCTTTATTTCTTTTTTTGAGAACGGTTCTACTTTATCTCTTTATGCTTGCTGATGATTTTAGATAGATGTTGCCTATCATTTTAAGAAAGACTCCTTTTATTCCTATGCCCTCTGGTATTTTTAATAGAAATGAGAGGTGTATGTTTGTCAAAAAGTTTTTTTCTGCATTTGTTCACATAAACATACCATTTCTGTTACATTTTTTATTGATATGGTCAATTATGCTGAGAGTTTCCTAAATATTGTATTTCTTTTATCAATCCCATAGAGTAATAGTGCATTATCCTGAGGAGAAATTGTTATAATTTCTTTGCTACTATTTCATTTGAAACTTTTCATTAATATTCATTGGGAAAATTGGTCTATAATTTTCTTTCTCTCTTTTGGCTCTTACTGGTTTGAGTTTCAGCACCACAATTGTATCATAAAAAGAATTTGGCAGGACGCCTTCTTAGCCTATTTTTCCAAATAACTTACATAATATTAATATTAGTAATAATATTAATTCTTTTTTAAATGTTTGGTGGAATTTGCCATTTGGCTCTGAAGATTTTTTTAAGGATTTATTGTTTCCTTGTTCAAGTTCTTTTTTTCTTAAAGTGGATGTATTTCTGATTCTCCTAATTTGGGCAAATACATACATACATGCATGCATACATACATAGATATACATATATTTGTAAATATTCATTGATTTTCAGTTAGATTATCAGATGTATTGGCATGTAGTTTGGCATAAACATCCTTAATTAGTGTCTTAATTTCCTCTTCACTGGTGGTGAATTTAGTCTTTGACTTTTTGGTAATGGCAATTTGGGGTTTTTTTGGTCTTTTTCAACGTAGTGAAATTAACCAAATGTCTATCTATTAGTTTTTTTAGTAAAGCCAGAGCTTAATTTTCTTTATTACTTCAACAGTTTTCTTACTTTTAATGCTATTAATATCTTCTTTGATTTCAAACTTTCTAATTTGTTATTGAACAGAAAACTTTAAATTTCTTCTCTCTCTAGTTTTTAGTTGCGTGTCCAATTCATTGATCTCCCATTTCTCTATTTTTCTTTTTAGTTTAAGCATTTAGAAATATAAATTTTCCCTTAAGAACTACTTTGACTTTATCCCATAACTTCTGGTACATATTCTCATTATTGTCATTTTCTACTATGGCATTATTGATTCTTTCTATGAATTATTGTTACTCCCAATTGTTCTTTAGGATTATATTATTTAGTTTCCAATTAATTTTTCCTCCATACTTCCAAAACCCTTTATTATATTTAAATTTTATGATGTCATGGCATGAAAAGAATGCATTAAATATTTTTTTGTCTTTTAGGATTGGATTGTGAGGATTTTATGCCCTACTATATGGTCAATTTTAATTTAGGTGTCACGTACCACCGAGAAAAAAACAAAGCAAAACACAAGAACAATAACAGCAACAGCATATTCCTTTCTGTCCCCCTTAGTTTTCTTTGGAGGTCTAACATATCCATTTTTTTTCTAAAATTCTATTCACCTACTTAACTTCTTTCTTTTTCATTTCATGTTTAGATTTATCTAGTTTTGGAGGGGGAGTTTGAGGACAACTCAGTTAACGTCCCTAAGAATTTGGACACTAACACTTGGTGTGTAAATGTTTACCAATGACATTACTTCAAGGTCTATGATGTGTTTTAGTTGGATATAGTTTCCTTCCTTATCTTGCTTAATTAGATCTACTTTTGCTTTTCCTTTGTCTGGGATCAGGATTGCTACCTCTGCTTTTTGTTTTACTTCAGCTCAAGCATAGTATATATTATTCCAGCCTTTTACCTTTAATCTGTGTGTGTATCTTTGCTTCAAATGTGTTTCTTGTAAACAAAATATTGTAGGATTATTTTTTAATCCATTCTTCTGTCACCTTCTGTTTTATGGGAGAGTTTATCCCGTTTACATTCACAGTTATGACTACTAACTGTGAGTTTCGCTTTATCCTATATTCCTCTCTGTTAATACGTTTCTCTCTTTTTCACCCTTTCCCTCTTCAACTGTGTTTTGCTTCAGACCACCAACTCACTGAATCTGAACTCCTTTTTATGCACCCCATTTTCTTCTCCTTTCCTTTTCTTCTTTAAATTGGTTTCCATACACAAATGAATATGTATATAATTTCCCTTTTGAGCCAAATGCAGTAAGATCAAAGTTTTAAAAATGCTCATTCCCCTCCCTTCTTTCCTTCTACTCTAATAGATCTTTTTTGTCTCTTTATGTTATTAAAATTACCCTGTTTTGTCTTGCCTTGCCTTTTCTCTCAGTACGATCAGTTTTGTTTTCAGTGCTTAACTTAATTCGTATATAATCGCATCAAAATAAACTTATATTCACCCTCTCTGCCAACATATGCTCCTTATTACTTTCCTAATAAATTAATAGTTATCAAGAGTTACAAATATATATTTTTTCCCCTCTAAGGCGGAAAACAGTTTAACTTTATTGAATAGCAGTTTTTTCTTTCCTGTTTTACTTTTTATGCTTCTCTTCGGTCTTGTATTTGAAGAGTAAATTTTCATTTCTTCTCAGGTGTTTTCATCAGAAATTATTGAAAGTCCCCCCCTTTTCACTGAATGTCCATCCTTTCTCATGAAGGATTATGATCAATTTTTCTGAGTGGTAATTGAAAGTCCTTTGCCTTCTGGAGTATCATATTACATGCCCTCTGATCCTTTAATGTAGAAGCTCTAAATTGTCCATAATCCTGACGTTGGCTTCATGATATTGAATTTTTTTTCTTTCTGGTTGCTTGTAGTATTTTCTTTTTGACTTGATAATCCTGGAATTTCTCTTTAAATTTCCTTGGATTTTTCTGGTTTCTTTCAAAGAATATTTTCCTCTCTGATTCTGAGACCTCAGCCTAGTTTTTGTTTTCTTGAAAAATGATGTCCATGTATGTTTTTTTTTTAATCATGACTTTCTGTTAGTTCCATAATTCTTAAATTATCTGCTCTGTATTTATTTTCCAGG
The DNA here is from genome assembly GCF_028372415.1 of Notamacropus eugenii. Lineage (NCBI taxonomy): Eukaryota > Metazoa > Chordata > Mammalia > Diprotodontia > Macropodidae > Notamacropus > Notamacropus eugenii. Next base: position 186,214,347 of record NC_092877.1, on the reverse strand, counting down.
TCAGTTCTTTTTCCAATGAAGTATTTCGCTCTTTTATGTTTTCATTCTTTGATTTTTTGGCTGATTCTTCAAGTCTCAGAATCATTAGCTTCCATTTGCCTAGTCCTTATTTTTAACTTTTGTACCTCCTTTTCCATTTGAACCATTCTATTTTCAAAGACATACTTTATTCACTGGATAGTTTAGGTTTTTAAGCAATATTATTCTTAATTTTTTCCTTTCTTCTTAAACTATTGACTCTGTCTTCCATACTTCTCATTTCTTTTGTTCTACCTCTCTTACTTCACTTTTAAAATTCCTTTTAAGCTCTTCCAAAAAGAATTTTTGGCCTTGAGATCAATTCATATTCCCATTTGAGGTTTCAATTATTGGTATGTTGATAATTTTGTCTTTTTCTGAGTTTTTGTTTTGATCTTCTCCATGACCATAATAAATTTCTATGGTCAGTGTCAGATTTGGCTTCTTGTCATTTTCTCTCTTATTTCTCTACTTTTGAAGTAAAACTTTCCTACAGGGGCAAGGTGAATTGCTTGTGTTGGGGCCCAGGGACCTTGACACTGGCTTTTTGCACTAAGGCCTCAGGTACTAGCTGCTTGCTCACTGTGCTAGGATAGTTCAACTTAGATATTCCTCTTGTTGCTTGGTAACCTGTTTTCTGCACTGGGCCTGGAGAAGAATAGGTAAAATGCTGTGCCACTGGCCTGCTGAGCCAGGGCCTAAGGGCCTTGGTTGCTGATCTGTGCTGTGTCAAAGACGCTCCTACTGGCTCACCTGGACACCATCTGTCCTGTGTTGTGCTCCCCCTTTGCCCAACTGAGATAGACCTTTCCAGAATACCTTTTAAATTATCTTTAGGTGGAAAAATACTTACTTCATCTTTTTACAGGTTCTATTGCTTCAGAATTCATTTAGAGACCTAATTTAAACTTTTTTTCTAAGGAAAACTGAGGATAGTTTGGAAAACTATCTGGTTTAACTTTGTTTAATTCTTATTTTATTTCTATTGCTTTGGTGTGCCCATGAGCAATTAATATTTCTTTTTTTTCTTTTTTGAGGGAGGAACGCTTTATTTGCATCTTCCATTGTCAGAGGGTTCACAAGAGATTTAAGTAGTCGGGCTGTGAAAGCAGCCAGAGAAAAAGAGGCAAGCGTAGAGCGAGGCACAATCTAGCATTATGTACTTTGAATCTGAAATCGTGAGGACATCAAGGTCCAAGTAAGGCACTGGATGGGAAACAGATCTTGTCCTGTAGGACCCCATGCTTACCCTCAGGCGTCCTGGGGACAGCAGGCATCTGGAAAGAGCTAACCAGCGTAGAAAGTCCTGGTCAAAGTCTGTTCAAAGTTATGTGGGACTGGCCCACAGATTCCTGCCAAGATCGGGATCAATACTCTTGCCCAAGATTGGAAGAGTCAATTTAGGTTCCCGATGTTAGAGTGTACTTGGAACAATCTAGGGTTCAGCTGCTTTGAAACAGGCATCATGGGGACTTCAGGAGATGGCTCAGAGCCAGGCTGGGCAGAGGCCATTGTCCTGTAGGGCCACATGCTTACCCTCAGCCATCCTGGGGGCAGCAGGCATCTGGATAGGGCTAACCAGGAAAGAAAGCCCTGGTCAAAGTCTGTTCAAGGTTATGTGGGACTGGCCCACAGATGCCAGCCCAGACTGGGGTCAGGACTTCTGCCCTAGATTGGAAAAGTCATTTAAGGTTCCTTATGTTAAAGGGGACTTGGAAAAATCCAGGGTTCAGCTGGTTTGAAACAGACATCATGGGGACGTCAGAGGATGGCTCAGTTTCTACCTGGGCAGCAGTCATTATCCTGAAGGGTCCAGTGCAAACACCATCAATTTTGAACTCCAATTTGAGAAGATGAGGGAGCTTGCCTATCTCCCAGGGCTTTTGTGCTTCCTCTACTGGCCCTCCTCTCCTCACAAGCAGAATCCATTCCAAAAATGACTCCCTCTCAGTTGGGGTGCTGCTGCTGGTGGAAACCCAGGCAGGGCGCAATTAATATTTCTCAAATAATTTAGATCTGTCCTTACTTGTGTACAGATGTTTTTTCTTTGTATGTTTGTTTTTGTAATTATGTTCTTAAAATCATTGAGTGCATCTTGACAGGTAGATTTCCAAATATTCTGTATTGTTTGCAGTTATTCCCATTCTATCCGCCCTTCTGAGCAGGGCTTGTAGTACAAAGAAATGAGGATAATTTGTGTGAATTTATTTTATATTCTGTCAGTTTTCTAAAGTTGTCATTTCAACAAGGTTTTTGGCTGATTCTCTAGCGTTCTCAAATTATGCTATCATAACATTTGCAATGAGGGATTTCATGCTTTTTTTGTCCTTTCTCCAATGTTTTCTTGTGTTATTGCTAGAGTTACCATACCTAATTCAATACTGAATAATAGAGATAATAATGATACGCTTGCAGGACCTTATTGGTTGCTTCAATCTTATTGGTAAGACTTCAAGTTCATCCGTGTTATAGATAATGTTAGCTCTTTGTTTTTGATAGATTCCATTTATTATTTTAAGAAGGAATCTATTGATTCCTCTTTTTTTAAGAGTATTTTTTACTAGGAATGTGTTGTGTTCTGTTAAAATATTTTTTTTCTGGGAAGGTGGAGCCAAGTATCCCAAATCGCTCCAAGTAAGTTTAAATAATGACTCTAAAGAAATACTAGAATGGCAGAACTCCGAAAAACAAGTGGAGCTATTTTGCAGCCCAAGACAACTTAGAAGGACAGCAAAAAAGGTGTCACACCTGGGTGAGAGTAGAGGATAGGCCAATGCATACCATGACAGCACAACCCTGGCCCTAGCATATCAGTGTGAGCCAGTGAAACTGCAATGGAATCTGAAGCTCTCAGACAACAGATAGTAACGTGGTAGAAAAAAAAATGGTCAGAAGAAGATTGCAGGGGTCTCTTTGCTAGCACTGGTGGCAGTAATCTGTTTCTTCAGAAGAAAAAATATGAATTAGTCTCACACCATGAAAGATCTCAAAAAGAATTTTGTAAATCAACTAAGAGAGCTAAGGGAAAAATTGAGAAGAGAAATGAGAGTAATGCAACAAAATTATGACAAATGAGTCAACAACTTGGTAAAAGAAACAAACGAAGTAATACTGAAGAAAATAGCACAGGAGAAAGACATTGTCAAGGATAAAAGAGGCACAAAAAGACAACTCGAGAGAAGAATGTCTTGAAAAGTAGAATTGGCAAAATTAAAAAGGATATCCAAAAGTTCACTGAAGAAAATGATTCCTTTAAATTTAGAATAAAGCAAGTGGAAGCTAATGACTTTGTGTGAGATCAAGAAAAAATAAAACAAAATCAAAAGAATGAAAAAAATAGAGAAACATATGAAATATATTAATGGAAAAATAACTGAACTGGAAAATAGATGCAGAAGGTACTCTTTAAAATTTGTTAGACCACCTGAAAAGGGGGCGGAGCCAAAATGGTGGAGTATAAAGATGAACTTGTGGAAGCTCCCCCACATAGCCCATAAAATACCTGTAAAAATATCTCTAAACAAATTCTAGAGCACAAAACGACAGAGTGAAGGAGATTTCCAGCCCAAGACATCCTGGAAGGCCAACAGGAAAGGTCTATCACACCAGGCAAGGAGCAGAGCAGAGTAAACTCCAGTGTGGGTCATGCAGTGCAGCAGAAACAGGACCTGGAACAGACTTCATGGAGCCACTGGTAGCAGAAGATTCCACATTAATCAACACACAAATTCCATAGACAGCTTCAAAGATCAATGACAAAGGTATTTCTTCTGGGTGAGAAGGGAACATGGCCTGGCCTAGCCAACAGCAGCCACTGCAGCAGCATCCACTTCTGGAGGCTTCCATCTAAAGCCCCTGAGGGAAATGAACTGCTCACATGAATCTCAGCCCAGTCCTGACCTTGGTGTGAGGAGGAGCGAAGGCAGTGGAGTTGGAAACAGTTGTAGAGAGGGAATTCTACTTGCAAATTCTGAGCAGAAAAGTTTTTGATTGCTTCCAGACCAGTGCCCAAGATAGGAGAGGAGAGAACTCCTCTCCCTTGATTGCACCACCTTGGAGGAACTGAGAACTTAGAGGTCCCTAGAGTATACCCTTCTCTTCACAAAGTGCTCAAAAGTCAGGTACTTGGCTGGGAAAATGTCCAAAAAAGGGGAAAAAATAAGACTATAGAAGGTTACTTTCTTGTGAACAGGTATTTCCTTCCATCCTTTTGTATGAAGAAGAACAAAGTATAACATCAGAAGAAGTCAAGGCTTCTGCACCCAAAACCTCCAAAATAAATATTTAATGGTCTCAAGCCAAGGAAGAGCTCAAAAATGATTTTGAAAATCAAGTAAGAGAAAACCCTGGGAGGGCAGAGGCAGCAACAAGCAGAACGGGGCAGCAGTATCCCAGGATGAGAGACCAACAGAGCCGAGCAAATGACAGCTACTGACCCCAGATATCAGACACAATACCTCTTGAGACTTTCAGCTCACAGATTAAACGTCTCTAAGTCACATACTAGAACTTCCAGGAGCTAAAATGGCGAAGTGATCAATAAATGCTTTCTCTTCCCCCCAGTTGACCTCTAAAGAACCATAAAATATTTCCCTAGAAATATCTCAGATCATTGGGTACAGTGAAGGGGAAAACAGTGTCATAACATCTGAGGCTAAGAAAATAGCTAAGAGGGATTCCTCTTATTGTGGCAGAAGTGATCCAGAAGGAGAGGGGACCCAAGGCAGTGGAAACTCTCACTAGGACCCAGGCGAGTCTGAGTAATAAGAGAGGAGCCCAAAGAGAGGTGGAAACTCGCACTAGGATCCAGGCATGCCTCAGTGCTCCAGGAAAAACAGGAGGACAATAGGGCAGCTGGGATCAAAAATCCCTGAGCTTGCCTTTGCCTCAGCTCAGCTGAGATCTACAGTGACCAGACCACCCCTCCCCCAAGTGTAACAAGCTAGCCCCAGGGCTAATTGGGGAAACACAAAACAAAACGATAAAAAGACATCTGCCCTTAGGTTTTTTACACCAGTCACCTGAAAGAACCAGAAGCCACAACAAAAAGTCACCATCATGAGCAAGAAAAAGCAAAGCAAAGGTGTAAAAACCATAGAATCTTTCTATGGGGACAAAGACCAAAAGAAGAATACAAAAGAGGTCAGGAGTGAGACTGTATTTCCATCTAAAACTTCAGAAGGGAGGGTGAACTGCTCGCAAGCATAAACAGCTCTCTTGGAACAGTTGAAGAAGGAAACAGAAAAAAAAAACTGGCCAATGATTTTAAAAGTATGAAAAAAGAATTCACTGATAAGAGCATCTCTTTAAAAAGGAAAATTAAACAAATGGAAAAGGAAGCACAAAACCTATCTGGGAAAATTGGACAAATGGAAAAGGAAGTACAAAAATTAACTGGAGAAAATAATTACTCGAAAGAAATAATTGGACAGATGGAAAAGGAGATGCAAAAATTAACTGAAGAAAACAATTTAATAAAAATTATAATTGGATAGAAACTAAAGACTCTGTGAAACATCAGGAATCAATAAAACAAAATCTAAAGAGTGAAAAGATAGGGAAAAAATGTGAAATATCTAAGGGGAAAACAACTTACCTGGAAAATAGATCTAAGAGAAAATATTTGAGAATTATTGGCCTACCAGAAAGCCACGATGAAAAACAGAGTCTGGATGATATCTTCAAAGAAAGCATAAAGGAAAACTTCTCAGAAGTGCTAGATCCAGAGGGCAAAATACTCATAGAAAGAATCCACCATTCACCTCCCAAAAGGTATCCCAAACTAAAAACTCTACGACATATTGTTGCCAAATTCCAGAACTAAAAATGAAGGAGAAAATACTCAGGGAGCCAAAAAGAAACCATTTAAATATAGAGGAGCAAAATTCAGGATCACACAGGACCTTGCAGCTTCTACATTAAAAGACAGAAGGAATTGGAACACGATATTCCATAAGGCCAAGGAGCTAGGACTACAAGCAAGGATCAATTACCCAGAAAAATTCAGCACAGTATTTCAGACAAAGAGATGGGCATACAGTGAAATTAGGGAGTTCCAGACCTTCCTGACATAAAGACCAGAACTCAACAGAAAATTTCATGTTCAAATGCAGGTCCCAAGAGAGACATAAAAAGGTAAACAGGAGAAAAGAAAAACTTGTTACTCAATTGGGGAAACTGAATGCCTCCTTATAGGGGAAGATGATACTAGTTAATCCTGAGAATTGTACATCTGTTATGAAATATAAAAGGGATATACATAGAGGAAATGTGTATAAAATAAATAATGTGAAGATAAAAATATGATTTAAGCATGCAAAGGGATTGGAACAGGAGATGTGAAAACGAGAAAGCAGAAAATGCTCAACTACACCACAGGAAGTAGTACAAAATTATATTAGAGGGAAAGAGGAGAGAGAGATGAGCACTGTTTGAGAGATACTGTCATCTGATTGGGTCAAGGAGGGAACAATTAACGTAATTAAGTATATAAATCTAATTAGCTCTATAGGCAATAGGAGGGGAAGGGGAAAGAAAAGGGAGGGGAATGAAAAAGGGATGGAAGAAATGGTAAGGGTAAAGGGAAGTAAAAGTGAGGAGGTATTAAAGAAGGAAAAGAAGACTTCAAGAGGTGGTGGTGAAAAGTAAAAATTCTATTGAGGAGGGGAACGGAGACGGGGGAACTTAAAGCACAAATGATGGATAAAAAGATGGAGAAGACTCAGATTGCAATCATAACTTTGAATGTGAATAGAATGAACTCTCCCATACAATGGAGACGTATAACAGAATGTATTAAAAGCCATAATCCAAGAATATGTTGTTTACAAGAAACACATTTAAAATGGGGGGTTACACACATTGCAAATGCAAAAGGTTGGAGCAGAATGTATTGTGCCTCAGCACATGAAAGAAAAAGCAGGAGTAGCAATCCTAACCTCAGACAAACCAAAAGGAGAAACAGATCTAATGAAAAGAGATATGGAAGGAAACAATAACCTGCTAAAAAGCACAATAAACAATGAAGCAATATCATTGCTAAACATGTATGTTCCAAGTGCTATAACATCCAAATTCTTAGAGGAGAAGTTGGGGGTGTAGAAGGAAGAAATAGACAGCAAATCTATCCTAGTTGGGGACCTCAACCTCCCCCTCAAAATAATGAAGAAAGAGGTTAAGGAGGTAAACAAAACTCTGAGTAAGGTAGATATGATAAATATCTGGAGAAAATTGAATGGGAACAGAAAGGATTATATTTTTTTCTCTGTGGTACATGGCACACATCCAAAAATGACCTTGTTCTAGGGCATAAAAACCTCACAATCCACTGCATAAAGGTAGAGATAGTCAATGCATCCTTCTTAGATCATAATGTAATAAAAACTATATGTAATTAAAGGTCATGGAAAGATAAACCAAAAATCAATTGGAAACTAAATAACCTAATCCTAAAAAAGGAATGGGTTAAACAAGGAATCATAGAAATAAAAACTTCATTCAAGAGAATGACAACAATGAGACAATCTACGAAATCTTATGGGATACTGAAAAAGCAGTTTTTAGGGGAAGTTTTATATCTTTGTATACCTACAGGAATAAAATAGAGAAAGAGGAGATCGATGACTTGGGCATGCAGCTAAAAAAGCTAGAAAAAGAACAAATTGAAAATCCCTATGTAAATACTAAATATGAAATACTGAAAACCAAAGGAGAGATTAGTAAAACTGAAATTAAGAAAAATATTGAATTAATAAATAAAACCAGTAGTTGGTTTTATGAAAAAAACTAGTAAAAATGGTAAAACTTTGGTCAATCTGATTTAGAAAAAGAAAGAAGAAAACCAAATTACTAAAATCAAAAATGAAAGGGGTGAACTCACCTCCAGTGAGGAGGAAATTAAAACAATAATTAGAAATGACTTTGCCCAACTTTATGGCCATAAATTTGACAATCTAAATGAGATGGATGAGTATTTTAAAAAATACAAATTGCCCAGATTAACAGAAGAGGAATTGGAATACTTATACAACCCTATTTCAGAAAAAGAAATTGAACAAGCCGTCAATGAACTCCCCAGGAAAAAATCTCCAGGTCCGGATGAATTTACAAGTGAATTCTATCAAACATTTAAAGAACACTTAATTCCGATACTACACAGACTATTTTTGAAAATTGCTGGAGTCTTCCCAAATTCTTTTTATGATAGAAATATTGTTTTGATACCTAAACCAGGAAGAGACAAAACAGAGAAAGAAAATTATAGATCAATTTCTCTAATGAACATAGATGGAAAAATTTTAAATACGATATTAGCAAAACGAATACAGAAACTTATCACGAGAATAATACATTATGATCAGGAAGAATTGATACCAGTAATGTAGGGCTAGTTCAGTATTAGGAAAACTATTAGCATTATCGACCATATCAACACCCAAACTAACAGAAACCACATGATTATCTCAATAGATACAGAAAAAGCTTTCAGCAAAATACAACACCCATTATTATTAAAAACTTCAGAGAGCATACGAAGAAAGGGAGCTTTCTACGAAATAAATAACCAGTACCTACCTACAACTTTCTGCAAGCATTATATGCAGTGGTGATAAGTCAGAGGCATTTCCAGTAAGATCAAGGATGAAACAAGGACGTCCATTATCACCACTATTATTCACTATGCTACTAGAAATGTTAGCTATAGTAATTAGACAAGATAAAGAAATTGAAGGAATTAGAATAGGCAAAGAAGAAACTAAATTATCACTCTTTGCAGATGATATGATGATATATTTAGAAAATTCCAGAGATGCAAATAAAATACTATTTTAAACAATAAACAACTTTGGCAAAGTTGCAGATTACAAAAAAAAAAAAAAACCTCACACGAATCTTCTGCATTTCTACATATTAGTAACAAAGCCCAAAAGCAAGAGATAGAAAGAGAAATCCTATTTAAAGCTAGGGTAGACACTGTAAAATATTTGGGAGTTTACCTGCCAAAACAAACCCAGGGACTATATGAACACAACTACAACACAATTTTCCCACAAATAAAGTCAGATCTAAGTACGTGGAAAAACATTGGTTGTTCGTGTGTAGGCTGAGCCAATATAATGAAAATGACAATTCTACCTAAATTAATTTACTTATTCAGTGCCTTATCAACTAAACTATCAGATAATTATTTTATAGAGCTGGAAAAAATAGTATCAAAATTCATTTGGAAAAACAAAAGTTCCAGAATTATCAAAGCGTTAAAGCAGCAATTATCAAAACTACTTGGTACTGGCTAAGAAACGGAAGGGTAGACAAGTGGAATAGAGTAGCTACTCAAGACACATTAGATAATGACTATAGCAATCTACTGTTGGATAAACCCCAGGACCCCAGTTTCCAGGATAAAAACTCACTGTTCGACAAAAATTGCTGAGAAAACTGGATAAAAGTGTGGCTGAAACCAGGCATGGACCAATGCCTGACACCATACACAATAATAAAATACAAATGGTTGCACAATTTCGGTAAAAAGATTGATATTATGGACAAATTGGTGGAACAAGTAATAGTGTTTTTATCAGATTTATGGAGAAGGGAAGAATTTTTGACTAAAGAAGAGACAGAGAGCATTGTGAAGTGCAAGATGGATAATTTTGATTGCATTAAACTGAAAAGTTTTTGCACAATCAAAGGAATTTGTAAAGTTGAACTGTTTACATTCTTACATGGAACTATAGTATTTGTAACTCTTGAGACTTTTCTCAGTATTTGTGTAGCTGGAGGGATCATGCACACACATATACATATACACATACATGTATATATGTGTGTGTGTATACATACAGAGAGAGAGAGAGTACAGGGTGAGTTGAATAAGAAGACATGATATCTAAAAAATAAAATTAAGGGGCAAGAGAGGAATAGAATGGGAGGAGAAAGGGAGAAATGGAATGAGGCAAATTATATCTCATAAAAGAGGCATGTAAAAGCTTTTCAGTGGAGTAGATAAGGGAGGAGGTGAGAGAGAGAAAATCGAGTTCACTCTCTTCACATTTGCCTTTAGGACTGAATAATATTCTCACTCAATTTAGTATGAAGATCTATGTTACACTAAGGGAAACTAGGGGAGAAAGAACAAGTGGATGGGGGGATGAGAGAAGGGAGGGCAAATGGGAGGAGGGAGTCATCAGAAGTAAACACTTTTGGGGAGGAACAAGGTCAAAAGAGAGAAGAGAAGAAATGGGGAGCAGGATGGAATGGAGGGAAATATTGTTTTTCTTACACAGCATGAATGTTATGGAAGTCTTTTGCAAAACTGCACATGTATAGCCTATATTGAATTGCCTGCCTTATCAGTGAAGATATGTGGGGAGGGAATAAGAGAGAGAAGTGGGAACTCAAAGTTTCAGGAATGAATGTTGAGAATTGTTTTTGTATACAACTTGGAAAAAGAAATAGAGGTAATGGGATGTAGAAATCTGTCTTTCCCCACCACAGGACAGAGAAGATGGTGATAAGGTACTGGTGCGGTGTGATAGAAGGGAGGGAATACTGAGGGAAGGGATAATCAGAATGCAAGGCATCATGGAATGGAGGAGAGGAGAAATGGGGAGAAATTTGGAAGTCAAAATTTTGTGGAAATGAATGTTGAAAACTAAAAATAAATAAATAAATATTTTTAAAAACATAAAATAAGATATTCTTACCAAAAAAAGTAAATAAAAAAGAAACTTCCCAGAAAATTTCCTCAATATCTTAGTACCAAAAGGTAAAATAGAAATTGGAAGAATCCACTGTTCACCTCCTGAAAGAGATCCTCAAATGAAAACTCCTGAAATATTATAGTCAAATTTCAGAGCTCCCAGATCAAGAAGGAATTATTTTAAGCAACCTGAAAGAGACAATTCAAATATCACAGAGCCTCAGTCAGGATAGCAGAATATTTAGCAGCTTCTACATTAAAGGGTCACAAGACTTGGAATACATTATTCCACAGGGTAAAGGACCTAGGACTACAACGCAAAATTACCTACGCAGAAAAACTGAATATAAACCTTCAGGGGAAAACGGATATTCAATGAAATAGAGAACTTTCAAGCCTACTTGATGACAAGATGAGAGCTAAATAGAAAATCTAACTGTCAGATACAAAACTCAAAAGAAGCATAAAAATATGAATAAGAAAAGGGCTTTATAAAGCAATTACTCACGATACTCTTGGTGTGGGAAATCTATGATCTCAAGGCTACATGGGGCCTTCTAGGATATGAAGTGTGACCCTTTGACTGAATCCAAACTTCGCGGAAAAAATTGTTTTGAATATCACCTGGTTAAACTGTTTACATTCCTACATGGGAAGAATATAATTGCAATTCATAAAACCTTATTATTAAGGCAGATAAAAAGTATAAGTGATCAGAAGGTATGAAGACTTTTCAGATGAAGTAATCAAAGTTATGTGTAACAGTGTAACAAAGATAGAACTCAGTGATTGGCAAAATACAAATGAAAACAGTTCTGAGATACTGCCTCATACCTATTAAGTTGGCTAATATGACAGAAATGTAAAATGACAAATGGTAGAAGGGATATGGGGGAAATGAGGCATTAATGCATTGTTGCTGAAGTATAAATTGATTCAACCATTCTGTAGAACAATTTGGAACCATACACAAAGGGCTATGACATCATGCATACTTTTTGAACTGGCAATACCACTAGTAGGTCAATATACCCAAAGAGATATAAGAAAAAAGAGAAAAGGAGCTATATGTATGAAACATATTTAGAGCAGCTCTTTTCTGCCCATTAATTGAGGAGTGGCTCAAGAAATTGTGGTACATGATTGTGATGGAATACTGTTGTGCTATAAATAATGATGAGCTGGATGCTCTCAAAAAAACTTGGAAAGGTTTTTATTAGTTGATTCAAATTGAAATGTACTGTGTAAAAGCAACAGCACTGTTGTAAGATGATCAGCTATGAATGACTTAACTGTTCTCAGCAATATAACGATTCAAAAAAACTCTCAAGGATTGATCCCGAAAATGTTATCTATCCCCAGATAGAGACCTGGTAGTGCCTGAATACAGACCAACGCATATTTTTAACTTTTTCTTGAATATTTGTTTCCTTTTAATCTTTCAACAAACAACATAACCTAGCTATTATGGAAATGTTTTGCATGACTTCACATGCGTAACTTACATGAGATTGCTCGTCTTTTCAATATGGGGGATGAGTGAGGAGGAAGGAAAGGAGAGAATTTGAAACTCAAAGTTTTAAGAATGAATGTGAAAAAAATTGTTTTTGCATGTAAGTGCAGAAAATAAAATCCCAAATAAAAAAAAACCCGCATCTATTAATACAATCATATGTTTTTGTTGTTGTTGTTAGACTATAGTTTTTCAATGGTCTTTAAAATGAGCAAGTCCCTAGGTAACTGAAGCTTGGTTATCTGTATATAATTGCTAAATTTTCTAATTTTTCATGATGTGTGGCATCATGTAAGGTTATGTTGAGATATTATACCTTCAACAGTTCTCTATACTTCAGTATACTTATCAGAGTTATCATTCCCCCAATGTACTCAAGAACTCCAGGCCCGTGTGAACTTAAAAACAATCCCTAAAACTTCTTTCCCCCAGAGACTATTTTACAGTTTGATGAATACACCCACATATTACAGGATTACATAGACTTTGTCTTTTCCTAATTTTGTTGTAGTTTTAAATAAAAAAATGTTTCTTTAGTAAAAGTTAACAGTATTCCAGTTTTTGTATGGCCTTGTTCTTAAAAAGTGGACTCCCTCCACCTCTTCTTAGGGTAAAAGTTAGGATCTATTACTTACTAATCTTCTAAATATCCTCAATCCAAACTCTCAAGGTCCTCAAGTATGACCTTTTAACTGAATCCAAATGTAGCAGAACAAATTCTTTCATTAAGGGTATTTGTTAGAGCATCTAGAGGGTCACAGGTGACCTCGAGACCTATCTATGCATACTTTAAATCATCTTAGAGAAATGCAACACGAAACAACCTTAAGATATCATACACCTATGAAATTGGCTAAAGTGATTGAAAGAGAAAGCCATAATCTTGGAAAGGTTGTGGAAATCTGGGACACTAACTAACTGTTGGTTCAACTGTGAACTGCCACAACTATTTTGGAGAGCAATCTAGAACTACACTGAAAGAGTTATTAAGCAGTTTATACCCTTTGACCGAGCAATAATTCCACTAGGTCTAGTTCCAAAGAAATTTCCTTTAGGGAAAAAGGAAAAGAATGCATATGTTCAAAATATTTATAGCAGCTCTTTTTGTGGTGCCAAAAAACTGGAAATTGTGGGTATGCTTATCAGTTGGAGAATGGCTGATCAAATTGTGATACATAATCATGAAGTACTACTACTCTGATACAAGAAACGATGGGGTTGATGGTCTTACAAAAACATGGATAGACCTGCACAGAATAATGAATAGTGAAATGAGCAGAAAAAAGAGAACTCTGTATGCAAGTGCAATATTGATTTAAGGATAGTTTTGAGTTATTTTGTAATTTTGACTAAGTTATTTTGACTATTCTAAATACCCAAATTAATTTCAAAGGACATATGAAAGAAATTTCTATCCACATGGAGAGGAAGAAGTGATAAATAGAAATATTTTATAATGACATCTCTCTCTCTCTCTCTCTCTCTCTCTCTCTCTCTCTCTCTCTCTCTCTCTCTCCCCCCCCCCCCCCAATATGTTCCTAATGTTCTTAATGGTATCCATTTCTAGAGTGGGATGAGAAGAGGGAAGAAAAAAAGAAAAAAAAGGGAAAATTACATAACAATTTTATTATATATGTAGGAGGAAAAGCAAGTTGTGTACATAATAGATTTATATTTTAAGGCATAATTTTTTCTATTCTACTGTTTCATGGAAATGATTGTTTTACTTCTTGGATTCAGAATAGAATAAAAAAAATCTTCTGCATATTTACTTAGAATATTGACAGTTCATAAAACCCACAAAAATTTGTGTGTATGACCAAAAAAAAAACAGTTTTGAAGTGACAGAGAACAAACTAAAACTGGGAAAGTGAGCTCTATTTGATTTCATCTAGAGAAGTTCAGCTGTTTTTGAGTTGCCCTATTTTCTGTACAAAAACATAGGGGCATGACAATCATTGCCCCTAAAATAAAATAACACCAAAATTGTTATTTGCCCTAAATAATTCGTACATCCATATGTTAATAGCATATTAATCTTTTGTGTATTCTTTAAACATTTTATCATCTCAAGTATGTTTAGATACATATCACTCCAATAAACATAAATGCTCACACTTATTTCTGTTACTGAATAAAATGTAGCATATTTAAGACTTGGAAAAATATGAAGGGAAAATATAAATAAATGTACAGATATGTGTACAGTCAGAGACACATTTTTATGCATATGCATAAGTATATCAATATATGTATGTATATCATAAGTGAATAATTATGCATAGGTATGTAAGTATATACAATGTGAATATACTTTTTATATATGCAAAATTGTGAGGGGCTGAGAACGGACCACCTAAGTGGGTAGGAGACACCCTGGTGTTGGGACCCGCCCGAACCCGGAACTGCCACGTTGCGAAGGCTACTCGGCCGCCGAGAACGGGTGCTGGGGAGGCACCATAAAAGGAGATGGCTTCACCCTTGGGGAGGATCCGGGACGGACCCTGGAAAGAGGAAGGTATATAAGACAACGCCCTAGGGAGCTCGGGGGGACTGGACTGAGACACGCCAAATAAACACTTGCTCTACCCTACTCTGGTCTCTGCTCGATAACTGCTCCTTTCCCTTGTTCCCCGGGAGGGAGCCCGGAGTCCGGGTCCGAAGCCGCGGTGTGCGGAGTGGAGAAAAGACCTTGCTCTCAGGGATCGCGAAGGTGGTCGGTGGTCGTCACCCGGCCCGTGACAGCTGGCGCCCAGAACAGGGACCTGAAAGAGACCCACGCGAACGAGAGGAGGTGAGTTATACCCAACCCGCTGGTCGGGGTGGAAGGATCGAGCAGCCTAGGAGAGCGTAGGAGAAACCGAAAGTAAGGACTCCGCGTGACATGGTCCTTCCCGGGACCGCTCCGGGAAGGCAGTTAGTTATGGGGCAGTCACATGTCTCTGCCCAGATCAGACCAGAGGACAAGGGAGTTATAGCCTGCCAGCTCTACAAGCTGTGCAAGAGTAATGGGATAAAACTACACATAAAAACCTGCTGGGACTGGGTCGAAAAAATTCAAATTATCAGTCCATGGGTAGAGCACACAGGTATTGACCCGGCTAGCTGGGGCGTGGTAGGACAGCAGATGGCCTCTTACCATAAGGAGGATCCATCATTAATCACCCCCCAGGATTTTGTCATCTACTCGGCAGTAGGTGCAGCTTTAAACCCGCAGCCACCCCCCATTCCCAAGGACTCCGCCGCCCAGGTCGGCGACTCTCTCTGCGGCTCCGATGATGAGGAGGAGCCACCGCCCTTGTACCCATGGGACAGCCTCCGCAGACTGGCAGAGAGGGGCTTAAACCCCCCACCGACCAGCCTGCGTGAGGAAATAGAGGAAGTAGACCAGGGGTCCCGTGGGAAAAGCAGAAGTACAGGGCCACAAGGAGAGATAGGGGTAGGGTCTCGCGGGAAAAGCAGAAGTACAGAGCTTGAGAAAAGAGGAAGTGAGTTGAGACACAAATCACAAAGACCCCTCCCAAGAACCGTCGGTGAAAAACAAAAATATGTCAGTGTCCTCCAGAGGAGCCTACAGGGGGCAGTAGAGGACGGGGAGACAGTGGATTGGGATGAGTGGAATGCGTTCCCTGTCTTTATGCAGGCAGGGCAGGATGGCCAACTAAATCGGGTACACAAACCATTGCCATACAAATTTCTGAAGGATCTCAAAGAGTCTGTGCAAAAATACGGGGCGGGATCGGCTTTTGTAAAAAGGCTCTTCACCTCATCTGTAGCGGTGGCAGGGTGGATCCCCTATGACTGGATCGAGGTTTCTCAGGCTGTCCTTGATCCTCCTCTGTTCATGACGTTCCGCGCCTATTTACAAAGATGCGCCCGTCACTACGCAGAGGAGATCAATGCTCAAAATCAGGACGAGCTGGTCAACCAGATCACAGCCTTTGGGGAGTGGGACGCAGCAGATCGGCAGCTCACTTACAATGAGGACCTTATGAGGGCAGTGCAGATAGTACATCTCAGGGCATTAGCAAAATTAGGCACCAAAGGCGGCAAATCTATCCAGAATCTAAAACAGAGACCTGGGGAGGCCCCGATTCAATTTATTTCCCTAGTTCAAGAAATAATAGAGGCCCAATATGGAAGATCCGAGGTTGCGGTACAGTTTGCCATGCAACTGGTGAAAGAGGGACTAGCCCCCAAGTACCGAGGAATCCTCGCCACCCTCCCTGCCGAACCCACCTTGCAGGAAATTATAGATAGATGCCTAGATGTGCAGGAAGAGGACCCCAAGGCCATGGTGGCACTCTCCGATGCGCTTTCCCTCATGTCAGTTGGCCGGTCGCAAAACAAGACATGCTTTAACTGAGGAAAACCAGGACATTTCCGCGCGGCCTGCCGACAGCCAAAGAAGGGAATAAAGTGTTATAACTGTGGGAGGGAAGGCCATGTCTCCCGATTCTGTAGAAACAGAAGGAAGCACGGACCAGGCAAAGACAATCAGGCTAGGGGAAACGGGGGATCGGGGGTCCCGCAGGGGATGGGACCCCCGACGAGACTGAATCCCTGCAGCAATCCATTTACCCCAAGAAACTGAGAGAGGAGCTCTATGCCGTACAGGCGTTGAGCTTGAGCCCTTGGACGACGGTACCCGTTAGAGTCCTACCCTCGAAATTCCCCAGATTGGTAGTGGGCTCGGAGCTCCATCCCGAGGTAATTGTACACACACAATATCTGGCCCCAGGGAAGAGAGAAATATACATTACCAATCCACATTCCTATTCCGTGCCTTTAGAAAAAGATAGAGAGATCGCCCAAGCCATCCACCTTCCCTGGATGGATGCAAATCACAGCCCCGAAAAACGCCAGCCCTTTGTGGCTTGGACAACCGCCATAAGGCGGGAAAGACCAACCCTTGTAATGGAGATCGAGGGCTCATCCCTTGAGGGCATGATTGACACAGGAGCGGATGTCTCTGTCATAACAGACAGGGATTGGAGGCCCCAGTGGGAGAAACAAGAGGACGCCCAACAAGTCTCCGGGGTTGGAGGGAGCCGAACGGCCTACATCTCCGCCCGCCTGCTTCGATGGCGATGCGGCGATGCAGACGGCTTATTTTGCCTCCTCTGCCTGGTCGGCCTCCCCCTGAACCTTTGGGGCAGGGACATCCTCCAACAAATGGGAGTCCAAGTTACTACAGATCCTTTAAACTCGTAGGGGCCACACTCACCCCCTATAAACCAAAACCTATACAGATGAATTGGAAAGATCCTAACCCTATCTGGGTTGAGCAGTGGCCCCTCACTAAAGAAAAGATACAAGCCCTCCAAGACATTGTCCAGGGCCTATTGGCCGAGGGACATGTCGTACCCTCAACAAGCCCATATAATTCCCCCGTCTTTTGCATAAAAAAGAAATCAGGAAAGTGGAGAATGCTTATCGACCTCAGACAGGTCAACTCCGCCCTCGAGCCAATGGGGGCACTCCAACCAGGGCTTCCCTCACCAACCATGATCCCCAAGGATTGGGAAGTTATAGTGATAGATATTAAGGACTTCTTCTATAGCATACCCCTTCACCCTGCTGATGCCCCGAAGTTTGCCTTTTCCGTTCCCTCTATTAATCCTCAAGAACCCTATGCCAGATTTCAATTTACAGTTCTCCCCCAGGGCATGGCTAATAGCCCCACCTTGTGCCAGATGTATGTAGCAGCGATCATTCAGCCGCTTAGAGGAAAATACCCTGAAACATATATAGTCCATTACATGGATGACATCCTGATTGCTCACCCTGAAGGAAGAAGGGTCGAAAACATACTAAGAGAGACCATCAGGGACCTAGGGAAGTACAATCTAGTAGTGGCCCCAGAGAAGATCCAGAGGGGAAGAGAGTTCTCTTACCTTGGGCACACAATACAGGGCAATGAGGTTTCTAGGCCCTTCCCAAAAATAGATACTAACAAAGTGCGGACATTGAATGACTTCCAAAAACTTATAGGATCCCTACAGTGGTTGAGGCCAACCTTACCCATTACCGATAAGGAAATGCAACCCCTCTATCAGATCCTATCAGGGGATCCCGCGCTTAACTCCCCCCGTCAATGGACCCCTGAAGCACTGCAGACAATAAGAATTGCCCAATCTAGAGCTAATCAAAAGGTGCATAGAGTAGATCCGAACCTCCCCCTTGCAGTCACTATAATGACGTAGGAACGAACTGGAGAGATCGCCGCGATCTTTCAGATTCAGGGAGTATTAGAATGGATTTATGGAGAGAAGAAGAAAAAGTGCATCCCCAATGAGATAGGGGAGAAAGGGAAGCTCCTATTAAAAGCTAGTGAGCGAGCTAGGCAACTGAATGGACAATACCCAGTTATCTTCTTGGGAGCTACTCCTACGCTACTTGAGGAGTTGGCTCAGGAACATCTTGTCTGGGCGATATTAGTCACCCGGCAGCAGTTCACTCAGGCGGCTTTGCCACTGGCCTTAAGGGGCTGGAGAACTATTCCGCTGGTCAAACCCCCTCCAATAGTTTCCACAGAACCTGTAGAGGGCGTCAACGTGTTTACGGACGCCACAAAGGCCAATCGGGCAGTAGTGTTTATCCCTGACAAGAGAATTTTGAGAATTGTACATACCTCCTATGATTCTGCCCAGAAGAATGAGTTATTCGCCATCTATTTGGCACTTCAGCTTTTACCTGATGAACCCTTTAACCTTGTTACAGACAGCATGTATTGTGCCCTGACGATTCCAGAGCTCCCAAGCGCAAATTTAACCACCTCTTCCTCCACCGTCAGAGATATTTTAACAGACATCCAAACCCTCCTTCGATGCCGACAGCATTGCATTTATGTGCTACATGTCAGGTCTCACACATCCTTAGAAGGACCCATATATCACGGCAATGCAATCGCTGATCGAGCACTAACCGAACCGGTGGACATATTTTACAGTTCACCTGACCTTGCCCATAAACACTTTCACCTCTCTGCACGCACTCTGCGACATTTGTATGGTCTCCCCCGCGAAGCAGCGCGAAATATCGTCAGACGCTGTGCCCACTGTGTTCCCTTTCGCCCACCTCCCCAGGATCGAGTAGAGAATCCCCGAGGCCTCTATCCAAATGAGCTTTGGCAAATAGACATCACATATTACCAATCCGCGGTCATTCATGTGGCCGTTGATACCTTTTCGGGGTATATACTTGCCACCTTGCAACAAGGTGAGAGCACTCGCTGTGCCATTCAACCTCTCATGGAGTGCTGTGGCAAGGTCGGACCCCCCAGAATCATAAAATCTGAAAACGGACCCGCCTACAGATCCGCGGGCTTCCGCAAGTTCTTAGAGGAGATGTCCATTACACACATTACCGGGATTCCCTATAACCCCACAGGCCAGGCAATTGTTGAGCGAGCCCATCAAGCCTTGAAACGCATTTTGCATAAACAAAAAGGGGGAATCCCAGGGAGATTAACAAGATTGCTCCTAGCAAAAGCAGAGTATACAGCAAACTTTCTTAGCTTTAATGATGTAGGTATATCCCCCGCTATGAGGTTCTTTACCCCACCACAGAAAAAACTCGAAGACACTCTTTCACAACCGGCTTCCACAGCAAACCCCTCACCCTCCACCTCCCAGGCTCGGGAGCGGGTGTGGTGGAGAGATGAAACCGGTAACTGGCATGGGCCCCACCCCATAATGACGAAAGGGAAGGGATATCTTTGTGTCTCCACAGGTACAGGCCAGGATGGACGAGATGGACACCGATGGGTCCCCCTCCAATGGACGAGAGCAGCAGGCCCTCCTGACCCGACAGAAAAGGAAACGAGGCCGGAGGATAAGGAAGAACCGCACCCAAAGGGCCCTGCAAGACAGACTCATTGACAGCCTGGTGACGCTCGCGCAGCTGCATCTAGTGTTGTGGCCACTGCCTAGCGCCAAAGCTATCCCGTGGGAACACGTCTCCACTGGGGAGGCGACCCACTGGGCGCTGACACCCCTGCTCCCGATACCCCAGCTAGTGACCTGGGAGCACGAGGCCGTACCCCTCTATGCTGTAGGCAACATCTCGGTCCTGGTCCCGGGTGCCCGCATGCTAGCCCCTGTAGCTTACAGACGTCTAAATGTGTCAGTCAGCTTCCCAGCCTGGTCCCTTCCCATCTGTATGGGGAGGGTAGATAGGAAATATTGCGCCAAACTGGCCCCCCTTACCATCTCCCAGATCCCACACAGCTCCCGTGGTACATACCCTAAGCAAACCCCCATCTTCCCAGGCAATATGGGAGTAGAGCTAATGTCCTTTTACAAAGGGAACATCACGGCTCCGCACCCTTACCAAGGGTACCTGACCGGCCACAGCGCCTACCTCTTTTACAATACCACCACCAAAGTGACTGGGTGGCTCCAAGGAGTGGGGCCTTCACCCTTCCCCCCATGCACCCCCACTCCATGGGTCCTCAGTCCCATCCAGACATGCTCCTCTGGGTACCCACGGATTGGACAAAATATAAGTGGGACACAACTGTATTTCTGGGATGGGGCGCCTGTCCCGAACCTGGTGGCGCCGGCTCCCGTTCCTGTTCCTGGACGGCCACAGCCACACCTTTGGAAAGTCGGACTTGCATTCGAGGACGCGAAGGTGTGGATCCAGACTTACTCAGCATCGAGTGACTTTTTTGAACATCCCGACGTTGTAGCCAAATGGACTCACGCCCTCCATTCACCACCTTGCGATAATAATAAGAAGGTCTGCGCCAACTTCACTGCGCAGGTGCAGACAGGCCCCAATGCATTCTTCATGCTCTGTAATGACACTGATATCGGGGAGAGTAGCGGGGTGTTCAATGTTACATGTAACAACGGCGCCGCCCTTACCAACACCATTAATGTAACCACTTTGGCCGAATGGGGGTGAAACCTCACGGTGTTCCTCCTCCAAATCCCGCACTTCACCGCTCACCCGGTGAAAGCCGAGAGATTTGCCCTCTCGAGAACCGATGCCCTGCTGCAGGAAGTGGTGGAAATGGGGGAGCGGGGAAGGGTTGGAGGAGGGCACGAAGGGACTTGGGAGCAACGGAAATTCTGGCACTCATTAACCTAGCCATAAACATCATTGAGGAGATACAGATACACGAGCTGCAGAACCAGGTCGCGTATGTAGCCAGCACACTCCAAAAGTTTATGCTAGATAATGGGTTAGCTTGGAGACACCAAGAGCACATTGACAGAATGATACTGGAAAGGCTGGATGCCATGACCGAGGTGCTTGAAATTATGGCCCAACAACAAGCCCTCATGACCAGATACATGAGAATGCCTTGTCACTACAAATATTACCCAGTTTGTGTTACACCCATTCCATTCAATGACTCAACATTTGAAGAGATAGAAAAAATCCTTAAGAACATCACCTATACCAGAAACATCACTCAGGAGCTCGAGCAGTTAGACAAGATAATCTTGGTTATGGATAATGCCAAGCTCGAGTACTCAAAACGTTGGGATCATGACATATCACATTCTATTTTTGATTGGATAAAGGGATTGACCCTCAATGACCTATTACATTATGCATTGTTAAGCCTAGGAGGCATTGGACTCCTCATGGTCATGCTTTGCTGCTTGCCCTGTCTGATATCCCTCCTGATGAAGGCCCTCCGAAGGTCCCTAGAGGCAATGCAGGCAGACCTAACCCCCTTAATTAAACAAAAAGGGGGAGTTGTGAGGGGCCGAGAACGGATCCCCTAAGTGGGTAGGAGACACACTGGTGTTGGGACCCGCCCGAACCCGGAACTGCCACGTTGCGAAGGCTACTCGGCCGCCGAGAACGGGTGCTGGGGAGGCACCATAAAAGGAGATGGCTTCACCCTTGGGGAGGATCCGGGACGGACCCTGGAAAGAGGAAGGTATATAAGACAATGCCCTAGGGAGCTCGGGGGGACTGGACTGAGACACGCCAAATAAACGCTTGCTCTACCCTACTCTGGTCTCTGCTCGATTACTGCTCCTTTCCCTTGTTCCCCGGGAGGGAGCCCGGAGTCCGGGTCCGAAGCTGCGGTGTGCGGAGTGGAGAAAAGACCTTGCTCTCAGGGATCGCGAAGGTGGTCGGTGGTCGTCGCCCGGCCCGTGACACAAAATGAATACATCTATATATAAACATAAAATATGATGTGATGCACATATGCACACATCTTTATCATACATACATGCATGCACACATACTAACATAACTACAAATGCATATTTGAGGGTAAATTGTCCTTAAGGCATTCTGAATGGTTACAGATGAATTAATAATTTGGTCACATTTTATTTATTCCGTTAGGAAAGAAATGAAATCGTTTTGCTATTTTTTCTCTTATAAAATAGTAACATACCATATAGTCCCAATGTACTTCTTGCTAAACCATAAAGTAAAAACTAATGGTATTTCCTTTAATACATACATACATACATACATATATACATCTATATCTATATCTATATATGTATCCATATATCTCTTTTTATGTGTTTGTATGCACTATTTCTGAACTGGTTCAGAAAGAATTACGGTTATTTTTATTTGTTTTATTTCTTAGATTGTTTTGGTCTAATTTATGTAGAAAGAACAGTTTTGTACTTCATGTCTAGTGTTAAACAAAGAAAGTTCCATGAATTTGCTCAGTTATTTAAACTGAATGAAATGTCATCTTTTTCAAAGACTAAAAGAAATGAAAACACCATATATTTCTATTAAACAAAAATATCCAATAGAAGATAAGCTACTTTCCATAGTGGGCACTGTAAATGTGTGGGATGATCTAATGGGAGCAGTTGTTTAGGTTTAAACATTATGGTCATTAAAAAGAACCAGTTAGGAGATGTTCTCTAGGGGATCGAGCTCTAAAAAAGATAATGAAACATTGCTGGAATGGCGATTTGAAAAAGAGTGATTCATTGAAACATTCACCTACTTCTTACTAAAGACAATATGCAAATTCCACATGGGATGGAGAGGTTAGGAAAGGGAATTTCACAGAATTAAGGACCTAAAAGTTTCAAAACGCAAAATAAACAATTCTTATTCAAATAAAGTCATTTATTACACATGGAATAGACATTAAAATATTAAACCTTTTTATACCCTTTTCCCTTCTTCACCCATAGGGTATACTCAGAAACCAACACCACTGTAATAAATATATGGTCTGAGCATATTCTGAAGATATTCTATAAGTATATTCTACTCCGTGAATTCTTCGTTATTATTGGACCCTTCTACTTCATTGTTTCCCTCCCCTCAATCATTCTCTTGACTTCAATTATTGCCTATTGTATGGATACATCTATATTCCTAATACTGTCCTTTGTAACAATCAGCACCTTTATATTCCATTACCCAATACATATTTTCATTCAAATATTTAGGTGTCTAAATCTCCAAATATGATCAAAGTATCTTTCCTGGAAAAGTACTTAAGGATACCTACTTCTCTCTCACTATTAGTGATACATTCTCCCAGTCACAGAAATTCAAAAATTAAAAGAATTAAAAAGCCAGAAGTATTATTTTATTACTCTTTTTAACTTGTTCACATAGCTGGCATCTACTTTTATTAATAGATTCTATCTTCAAAATAAATCTTGTATTCAATCTTCATTCTCAATATTATATCTTTGTGTTTGTTTCTCATTTAAAATATATTTTTATTTGTATCATTAGCTATTTCCCAATCACATTTAAAACAAATTTTAACAATCAGTTTTATTTTTTGGTTCCAAATTCTTCCCTCCCTCCTTAATATTCACCACCCCTTGAGAAGGCAAACAATATATTGCTTCTCCATATAAAATAATGAAAAAAAAATCTTCTCATTAACCATCTTGCAAAAGAAAACACGTACACAAACCCAAGGAAAATGGATTTTGAAAATATGTTTCATTCTGTACTAAGCGTACATTGATTCTCTCTGTCTAGAAGTACCATTTTTCATCCTAGGTCACTGAAGCATTGTCTTGATCAGAGCAGCTAAGTTTTTCACAGCTGATTATTCTTAAAATACTGCTGTCATTGTGCAAATATACTCCTGGTTCTGCTCACTTCATTTTATTTCACTGCATAGAAGTCTTTCCAGGTTTTTCTGAATTTATGCTTGCTATTTCTTCTAGCACAATATTTTCCCATCATAATCATATATCACAATTTGTTTACTTATTCCCTAACTGATGGATATTCCCTTAATTTTTATTCCTTTGCCATCACAAAAGAGCATATTTTTGTACAAATGGTTATATTTTCCTTTTTCCTTTGATCCCTTTGGAATATAAATCTAATAGTGATATTTCTGGGTCAAAGGATACCCAGAGATTAATATCCCTTTCGATGTCGTTCCTAATTACTCTCAAGAATGGTTGAATCCATTAAAAACTCCACCCAAGACTGTATTAGTGTCCCCATTTTTTTACATCCTCTTCAGCCTTTATCACTTTCCTTTTCTGTTGTATTAGTCAATCTGATAGGTGTGAGGTGGTATCTAAGAATTGTTCTAATATGCATTTAGGAGTGATTTGGAGAATTTGTTTTTATGTGACTATTGATAACTTTGATATTTTTCTCCTTATAACTGCTAATTTCATATCCTTGAAAAATTACCATTGATTTATAGTTTTATAAGTTTAGTCATTTCCTTATATATTTAAGAGGTGAGACCTTTAGAAGAGAAATTTGTAAAATTTCCTCCCATTTTCCTGTTTTCCTTCTACTTTTGGTTTCATTAGTTTTCTTATACAAAATCTTTTTAAAATCATATAATCAAAATGATCGATTTTACTTCCCGTTCTCCTCCTTGCTTGCTTGTTCATTACCTTTTCCTTTATCCATAGACCGAAAAGGTACATTTTTTCCGTTCTCCCTTAACTTGCTTATGTCACCCATTATGCCTAAATCACTTATTCATTTTGACCTTGTCTTGGTACATGATGTGAGATGTTAGTCTATGCCTAGTTTTTGCCAATATTCTCTACCTTTCAGAACACCATATTCCAAGATTTTTCCTCTTATAAAGGAGCTGCTGCTGAATCTTTTGTGATCCTGACTGTGACTGCACAGTATTTGAATAATTTCACTCTTGCTGCTTGAATATTTTGTCTTTGACCTGGGAGCCCTGGAATTTTACTATAATATTCCTTGGAATGTTCATTTAGGGATTCCTTTTATGAAGTGATTGATGGGTGAATTCTTTAAATTTCTATTTTATTTCTTGGCTCTAGGATGTCAGGGCCTTTTCCCTTATAATTCTTGAAATATTATGTTTAGGCTTTGTCTTGATTATTGTGTTCAGATAGTGTAATTATTTTAAATTAGCTCTCCTCAATTTATTTTCCAAGTCAATTGTTATTTGGGTGAAATATTTCAAGTTTTATTTTTTTTTCAATATTTTAAATTGTTTCATTGTTTCTTGATGTCTCTTATGCTAATTGGCTTTCATTTTCCCCAGTTTTACGATTTAAAGACTAATTTGTATCAGTGAGTTTCTGTACCTCTTTTTCCATTCAGTGAATTCTGTTTTTTAAAAAATCATTTTTTCAAGACTTTATGCTTTTTTAAACCAAATAATTAACTGTCTTTTCATCATTTTCTTTCATTTCTATTTGTCTACCTAACTTTTCTTTTACCACTCAGATTTTGAAAATAATTTTCAGCTTTTCCCAGTATTTCTTGTGAGGCTTGTGTCAAATTTATTTTTCCCCCTTGAAACTTGACATACAGATGTTGTGATTTCATTGACTTCTTTGGAGTTTGTGTCTTGATCTTCCCTGTCACCATAGTAAGCTTTATGGACAGGTTCTTTTTGTTGTAGTTTGCTTTTTTCCCACCCTATTTTTTTTGTCTTTTTATTTTGAACTGTATATTAAAGTTGGGCTCTAGTTGTAGCATGAAGAAAGGGGGTATTTGAAGCACTGTCCCAAGTTTCAGGCTTTTTTACATTGTTATTTACAAAGCTAATTTGGAAGCTTTAAAGCTTATAATGTATTTAAGGAAAGGTGTGGTCTTTTATAAATATTACTGTAACACTCTAGACCAAACCCTTAGCATTCTAAAACTAGATTAATGGGGAAAAAAGTCACTTATCCTACTCTCTCACTCCAGGCTCTCTTTGACATACCGTTCTATATTTAATCCTGTCAGATATATCTTTAATCTTTAGTTTCATCTTGACATGGTATTGTTCTTTTCAAAAAAAAATTAATGGTTGTAAGAAATCTAAATTCATCTTTCTTGTTTTCAGGACCCGATGAAATGTGTCCTGATTCTTTCCCTCATTAGCTTTTTCTTCAATACTTCCCAATTCACACCCACTTCTTTATTTAGGTTAGTATACTTCTTTTCCCTTGAACAAGTCTTGCCCTTTCTATCCTGACGACTTTTAATTATTTTCCTTATTTGGAACATTTTCCCTGTTTTGATCCATGTTGGGATTGGAAGCTCAATTCCGTGTGGACAGTCTCGGGCGGGTAAAGGTGGGAGCTTCTAAATCTTAGAGCTCTCACGAGACCCCCCCAGAAAACGGCAGGGAATCGAGGTGAACCGAGCTATCTCGAGTAATTCTGCCTCTTCCTGTGAGAAACGTGATGGGAGAGAGATCTCCCCGCCCTCGAGATTGTCCCGGATCTGGGCACACCTAGTTACCTAACAGCACGGTATTCAGATGCAAACTATGCGGTTGAAGGTTAAGTAGGATTGAGGAAGCCTGAAAGCTCTCTTAGCACGTGAGGAGCCAAGAGGACAGTAGGCTCCGCTTTTCTTCTTTCCTCTCTCCCCTCCCCCTCTCTCCCCACTTGTACTTCTACTTCCAATCCCTTAAGATCTTAGCCTCCTTAGGAAATCTCCCCCTCTTCCTCCTAAGGAAGACCCCCCTGCACTTGTAACCGAGACCCTGAAATAAAGCTCAACCCTTGTTCGACTCTGGAACGTCCTTTCTCTCATATGAGCATCCGGATTTGGCCAACCGAAGACCTCGGAGGTGAGGTAAGAAGACTCGGGTAGCCCACACAGGCCTCTAGGCCTGGCAGTTGGCGCCGCAACAGAGGACTGGGAGCGCAGACAATCCTGGGTGCTTTGGGAACACCCGGAAGAGGCTGTGAAAGAAGCGAGTCCCGAATCCTAGATTCGGAAGGAGAGAAAGAGTGAGAGAAGCTTCCCACACCCATGGGAAAAGGGCAGAGATGGGGAATCTATTGCCAGTAATAAAGCCAGAGGAACAGGAGGTCTGGGCTGAGAAACTTCACAGGGAATGCAGGAAGGCGGGGGTCACAATAGAGTTAGATGACCTCCGAGAATTTTGTAAAAGGATTTGGAAAGTTTCTCCTTGGCTCAAGCAGGCAGGAATATCAAGAGAAAAATGGGGAGCGGTCGGAGAGCAAATGACTGCTTATGAGCAACAATACCCTGGGGAGCTGGAGGATTTAGATTTCCTGATATTCGGTGTAATTTAGAGCCTGCTGGAAGGGCCGGAGAGGCCAGGGCGGGATTGGAATGAGAGTGGAAGCGGAGAGAGGGGAGGGGAGAACACGGGAGGGATGGAGAGTCCAGGCAAGCAGAAAGTTAAGCGGAAACTTAAGGAGAGTAAAGAAAAAATAGACTCGGAGCTCCATCTAGCGGATGGAAAAGGCGAGGCAGGGGAGAATACGCCATGCCTTCCCTCCACGCTTCCTTATAACCTGCTCCATTGGTCAGACAGTTCAGGGCCACAGTCCAGTTTAGAAAAAGGAATAAGAAAGGCTATAGAGAATGGAGAATACGTAGGGACATTTCCTGTGCTAGAAATAGCGGACCCCTGTGTCCCCGGTAGGGTTCGAAGGAGCCACGTCCCCCTAGAGTGGAAGAGAGAGGCGACTCTTAAAGAGGCTTGCACCAAGCATGGCCCTAATTCACCCTTTGTCATAGCCATGCTTGAAACTCTCAGTGGTCAGTTCGTTCTGACTCCTAATGACTGGAAGAGCTTAGCTAGAGCCTGCCTTACCCCTGGGCAGAATGTGATTTGGGTATCAGAATTTTCTCAGAGGGTAAAGAGCGCTACCAGTGGGCTAGGGGTTCAGGCCCCCCAGGAGTATCAACGATTTACAGGAACAGGGCAGTTTGAAGCTACAGGAAACCAATTACAGTACTCAGCCGCTGATTATGTCTTGATTGCCAGAATGGCTATTAGCCGCCTCGGGATGAGGTTATCAAATTTTTAGTAAGGGCCATTGCTGCTGCACTAGAGTCCCCACCCTTGAATTGGAAGTCAGACACCCCGATTTGGGTGGAGCAATGGCCCCTGACTCCAGAAAAACTCCAGGCACTACAACTACTCGTTAAGGAGCAATCAGCACCCTGGAATGCTCCTGTGTTTGTTATAAAGAAAAAATCCGGGAAATTCAGGTTCCTTACAGATGTTAATGAAGCATTTGTAAGCACCTGGCAGCAACTATACCTAAGTAAAGAGCCACTATGCATTCTTATCAATATCACCTTAAAGGCGATCCTCGCTAAACAAAGAAGGGGAAAAGGTCGCCTAACACAATCAGAGCTTGATACAGCTGTGTATACACACAATTTTTTGCATATCTCAAGAAACTCACATACTACTCCAGCTATGAGACATTTTGTGACTTTTTCAAGACAACCCCGCAAGGAAAGTAATACCCAGGCTGGATATAAAGACACATGGGCCATGGTAAAGGATATGGCCTCAGGGAAATGGAAAGGTCCGTATAAGATACTAATATGGGGTCCAGGGTATGTTTGTGTCTCCACAGGAAAAGGTGATGCGTGGATTCCCATTAGAAGGATCCGTAGGTGGGAACCGATGATGCAGACGGCGGAGACCCCGGAGAGCCCGGAGACCCCGGAGAAGGATCATACACCACCTGAGCCTGCTGCTGACAGCTTTAACCTTGCTGCCCAGAGAGGAGGCAGCACTCATCGCAACCGCAGACACTGCTGCTGACAGCTTCCCATCTAGGCATCTCTTTCCACCGGCTGAAGGAGGACTTTGATATCACAAACCCAGGACATTGGGGGGGGAAGGGGTGACCAACTTTTCACCTGTATACCACAGGCTTGGCCATTCAGGCTTGGCCGTTGAGATCCATTTGCATGACTGAGGGGGTGGTGATGTGTAGGCGCCAGCACTAGCTGCTTCTCTTAGAATATGCTTTGGGATTAGTTGATTGCACTTCCCCAGCTGATTGCACTTCCCCTGTTGTAACTCAGCCATTTAGTTTCATCTTTGTTTTATTTGATGCCTCCCTTTGTCAGTTGTGCTAGCTGAAGATTTATGTGTGAATGAAGTCTTGTTGTAGGGTACTCATATGTTAAAGGCCTTCCTAATCCACTCAGCCTCCAGCCACTGTTTGCTCTAGAGCCAGGTGCGCTCCGCGCATAACAAAGAAGGGGAGATGTTGGGATTGGAAGCTCAATTCCGTGTGGATAGTCTCGGGCGGGTAAAGGTGGGAGCTTCTAAATCTTAGAGCTCTCACGAGACCCCCCCAGGAAACGGCAGGGAATCGAGGTGAACCGAGCTATCTCGAGTAATTCCGCCTCTTCCTGTGAGAAACGTGATGGGAGAGAGATCTCCCCACCCTCGAGATTGTCCCGGATCTGGGCACACCTAGTTACCTAACAGCACGGTATTCAGATGCAAACTATGCGGTTGAAGGTTAAGTAGGATTGAGGAAACCTGAAAGTTCTCTTAGCACGTGAGGAGCCAAGAGGACAGTAGGCTCCGCTTTTCTTCTTTCCTCTCTCCCCTCCCCCTCTCTCCCCACTTGTACTTCTACTTCCAATCCCTTAAGATCTTAACCTCCTTAGGAAATCTCCCCCTCTTCCTCCTAAGGAAGACCCCTCTGCACTTGTAACTGAGACCCTGAAATAAAGCTCAACCCTTGTTCGACTCTGGAACGTCCTTTCTCTCATATGAGCATCCGGTTTTGGCCAACTGAAGACCTCGGAGGTGAGGTAAGAAGACTCGGGTAGCCCATACAGGCCTCTAGGCCTGGCAGATCCACTTGTCCACATTCTATCCTGTGCTAAAATCAAATCCCCAACTCTCCATAAAGACCTCCCTGATAGTTTTTTACCTTATCTATTCTTCCTTTCTCTGAATTTCTTCTAATTTTGTAATGTATTTTTAGCATTGTTGTCAACTTCCCTTCATTCTTAAGCATCGATTAAGTTAATACTGTAGTGTGCATAACATTGTGTTTTATGCACTTGTGGACGGGAGACACTGAACTAAGACATGGTTCTGCCATCATAAAACTTCCAGTCTTAAAAGAGACTATAATCATACACAGATTACTCTGACAGACTTTAATATGAAATATGCAAAATGACATGAGAAATTATATGAGATGCACAAAATGAAGCTTTGCCAGAGGGAAATGAGTTCAGCAGAGTTCATGAAAGATATCATATCTGAATTGGATTTTAAAGGATACAGAATAATTCAACAAATACATTAAAGAAAAGAGATCAGTGTGAACAAAGCCTTGTAGTTGGTATTATGGACCAAGCACATGTGATATTCAATTAAAAACCACTTTGCTATTTAGAATAAAAAGATTATACTTTAAACAGATACACAATTAAATATTATAAGTCCTTACTTTATAGTTCACTTAAAAGAGTAGCAACAACCTTTTGTTATATTCATTTCCCCAGAGGAACAGTCTTATCACTGCCATTATTATTTTGAGCAGCAAGAGCAATAACAGCAGGAAATGCATAAATGCATATAGACAGACAGACAGACAGACAGACAGACACACACACACACACACACAACTTGTTAAAGAGTCAACCTGGTTCATCTGCTGCTATGCTTATGTTCACTATGTTAGTGAAACCCCTCCAAGTGTATGAGAATCTGGGTTTCACATTCAAGGAAAAAAAGGGAAGTTGGTATAAAAGGAAAAATAAGCAAATAAAGATCCTCCAGGAGCTTCTGGCAGAGGCAAAACACAACCCTTTCCCCTCAAAAATGTATAGTTTTCTTAAGCTAGAGTTAATTTTCACACAACATTCTTCCAGCATCCCACTCACTCATGCACATAATATCTTTGTGGTGAAGATCCAGACTGTGCATAGCACCTAGCTTAATATCAGACTATGAAAGAAAAATGGGCAGTATCAAATATATAACTTTTACAAATATAGTTTAACAAGTTAATCAGCAAGCATTTCACAGTCTGTAAGAGTACACAATAAACGTTTTGACTAGATTATTGCAGTAGATGCTCAATAAATATTTCTTGAACTATTTCTTAATGCCCAGTATTCAAGCAATTTTTATATCCCTTTACCGATAGCAACAAACACTGACGTTCCTCCCCCTAAAATTTTAGAATATCAGATTAATCACATACAAATTATTCTGTTATATAGATATCAGAGTGGGAAGGTATTATAATGGGAGATGTGAAAAGGAGGCAGAAAACAATAAATTCCATCACAGGAAGAGACACAAAAATGTAAAGCAGTAGAGGGAAAGAGGGGAGCGAGGTGAATATTGTTTGAAAAGTACTCTCATCTGATTGGATTCAGGGATGGTGCACAAAACTCAGTGAAGTATAGAAATTCAATTAGCTCTATAGGCAGTAGGAGGGGAAAGGGGGAAAAAAGGGAGGGGAAGTTAAAGGAAGGGAAGAATTAGTAAGGGAAAGGGGGATTAAGAGGGAGGAGGGCTGAAACAAGGGAGGGAAGGGTGAGGGAGTCAGTGGTCAAGAATTAAAACTCTGTTGTGGAGGGGAAGGGAGAAGGGAGACCTAAAAGCATAAACAAGGGGAAAAGGGATGAAGAGAAAGACACAGATAGTAACCATAACTGAGAATGTGAATGGGATGAACTCTCCCATAAAATAGAGACAGACAGCAGAATGGTTTAAAAACCACAATTCAAGGATATGTTGTTTACTAGAAACACATTTGAAATGGGGCAATACACCCAGGGTAAAGGGAAAAGGTTGGAGCAGAATATTTTATATTTCAGCTGATGTACAAAAAGCAAGGAAAGCCATCCTAATTTCAGATTAAGTAAAAGCAGAAATAAATGTAATCAAAAGAGATAAAGAATGAAACTATATCCTTCTAAAAGGCACGATAGACAACGAAGCAATTTCATTACTAAATATATATGTTCCAAGTGATATTGCATCCAAATTCTTAGCTGGAGAAGTTAAGGGAATTATAGAAAGGAATATACAGCAAAACTATACTAGTGGGGGACGTCAACCTCCTCCTCTATGGACTTGATAAATCTCATCTCTAAATAAACAACACGGAAGGTGAGGAGGTGAATAGAACTCTAGATAAGTTAGATATGGTAAATATCTGGAGAAAATTGAATGGAGATAGGAAGGAATATACATTTTTCTCAGCTGGTCATGGCACATATACAAAAGCTTAGCATGTACTAGGCCATAAAACCACAATGCAGTGCAGAAAGGCAGAGATAGTAAGAGCATCCTTCTCAGATCATAATGCAATAAAACTTAAAGGTAACCAAAGCCCATAGAAACACAAAACAAAAACTACTTGTAAACTAAACAATCTAATCCTGAAGAATGAGTGAGTTAACTAACAAATTATAGAAAGAATCAAAAACTTCATTCAAGGGAATGAAAATAATGAGACAATGTACCAAATCTTATGGGATATTGCAAAAGCAGTTTTTAGGGTAAGTTTTATATTCTTGAATGACTACATGAATAAAACAGAGAAAGAAGAGATCAATGATTTGTATATGTAGCCGAAAAACCTAGAAAAACAACAAATTGAAAATTCTTAAGTAAATACCAAATTAGAAATACTGAAAACCAAAGATGTGTTTAATAAAATTGAAATTAAGAAAACTATTGAACTAATAAATAAACCTAAGAGTTGGTTTTATGAGAAAACCAATAAAATTCATAAACCTCTGGTCAATTTCATTAATAAAAAGAAAGAAACAAACCAAATTACCAATATTAAAATAAAAAGGGTGAACTCACCTTCAATGAAGAGGATATTAAAACAATGATAAGAAATTACTTTGGCCAACTGTATGCCCATAAATTCGATAATGTACATGAAATGGATGATTATTTTAAAAGATATAAATTGCCTAGATTAAAAGAAAAGGAATTTGAGTGCTTAAATTATCTCATTTCAGAAACTAAAATTGAAGAAACCCTCAGTGAACTTCCTAGAGAAAAATCTCCATGGCTGGATGATTTCACAAGTGAACTCTATCAGACATTTAAAGAACAGTTAATTCCAATACTATGGAGACAATTCGGGAAAATTGTGGAAGAAGAAGTCCTCCCAAATTATTTTTATGATGCAAATGTACTTTTGATACCTAAACCAGGAAGAGCCAAAACAGACAAAGAAAATTATACACGAATTTCTCTAATGAATATCGAAGCAAAGATTTTAAATAAGACTTGAGCAAAAAGGATACAACAACTTTTCACTAGAATAATACATTATGATCAGGTAGGATTTATATCAGATGGCTGTTTCAATATTAGCAAAACTATTAACATTATTGGTCATGTCAACACCAAAACTAACAGAAAACACATAGAATCTCAATAGATGCAGAAAAAGCTTTTGACAAAATACAACACCCATTCCTGTTGAAAACACTGGAGAACACATAAATAAATGGAACTTTCCATAAAGTAATAAGCAGTTTCTAGTTAAAACCTGCAGCAAACATTTTATGCAATCGAGATAAGCTAGATGAATTTCCAATAAGATCAGGGGTGAAACGAGAATGTTCATTGTTATCACTATTATTCAGCGTGGTACTAGAAATGTTAGCTGTAGAAATAAGAAAAGAAAAAGAAATGGAAGGAACTAGAATAGACTAAGTTATCACTCTTTGCAGGTGATATGATGATATACTTAGAGAATCCCAGAGAATCAAGTACAAAAATCTACTTGAAATAACAGAGAAGTAGCAGATAATTATTTTCTAGAGCCAGAAAAAATAGTATAAAAATTCACCTAGAAGATAAAAAGGCCGATAATATCAAGGGCACCAATGAAAAGAAATGCTAGGAAAGGTGGTCTAGCTCTACCAAATCTCAAAT
The DNA here is from genome assembly GCF_028372415.1 of Notamacropus eugenii. NCBI lineage: Eukaryota > Metazoa > Chordata > Mammalia > Diprotodontia > Macropodidae > Notamacropus > Notamacropus eugenii. The sequence continues at coordinate 186,180,012 of NC_092877.1, read as the reverse complement.
TGTATTATAAAATAGAAATTATAAGAACCGCTTGGTAATTCTACGAAAACAGAAGGGTAGACCAGTAATACAGGTTTGATACTCAATACACAGCAATCAATAAATATAGCAATGTGCTGTCTGATAAACTCAAGGATCCCAGCTTCTCTGATATGAACTCACTATTCAACAAAAAATGCTGGGAAAACTGGATAACAGTGTGGCAGATACTGGACAGAAACCAATGTCTGACACCGTACACAAGACTGAAGTCCAAATGGGTACATGACCCAGGTATAAAGATTGATACTATAAACAAATTGGTGGAGGAAGGAATAGTGTATTTATCAGATTTATGGAGAAGAGAAGAATTTTTAACTAAAGAAGAGACAGAAAACAATATGATGTGCATAATCGATAATTTTGATCACATTAAGTTGAAAAGTTTTTGCAGAAACAAACACAATGCAACTAAGATTAGGAGGCAAGCAGAAACCTGGGAAAGAACTTTTGCAACTAGTGTCTGTACTAAAGGCCTCATTTCTAAAACATGTGGAGAACTGAGTCAAATGTACAAGAAAACATGTCATTCCCCAATTGATAAATGGTCAAAGGATATGAACAGGCAGTTTTCAGAGGAAGAAATCAAAGCTGTCTATAGTCATATGAAAAAATGCTATAAATCACTATTGATTAGAGAGGTGCACACTCTGAGATACCACATCACATCTGTCAGATTGACTAACATGACAAAATAAGATGATGATAAATGTTGGAGAAGATGTGGGAGAGGTGAAATACTAATTCGTTATTGGTGGAGCTTTGAGCTAATCCAAACATCCTAGAGAGCAATTTGGAAATATGCCCAATGGCTGCAAATATTTGCATACCCTTTGACCCAGCAATAGCCCTTCTAGGACTCCATTCCCAAGAGATGATAAAAATGAGAAAGTGTTCCACACGTAAAAATTTATCTATCTATCTATCTATCTATCTATCTATCTATCTATCTATCTATCTATCTATCTATCTATCTATTTATCGCAGCTCTCTTTGTGATGACCAAAAACTGAAAATCAAGGCTATGTCCATCAATTGGGGAATGGCTGAATAAACTGTGTTATATGAATGTAATGGAATAGTATTATTCTATAAGAAATGATGAACAACAGGACTTCAGTAAGGACAGGAAAGACTTCTATGAACTGATGCTGAACGAAAGGAGCAGAACCAGGAAAACTTTGTACACAGCAACAACGATAGTGTGCGAGGAATTTTTCTGATAGACTTCGTAATTCATTGCAATGCAAGGGCTTAAGATATTTCCAGTGGTCTCAAGGCAAAGTGTCTTCCACATCCAGAGAAAGAGCTTTGATTTTGATCGAATTTAATCACAGAATGTAGCAGATCAGTTTCTTTTCTACTACGTTTTGATTTGTTTTATGATTTCTCCCATTCATTTTCATTCTTCTATGCAATATGCCTAAGATGAAAACGTATTTAACAGGAATGTGTGTGTAGAACCTTTTAAAAATTGTATGCCGTCACAGGGAGGGAGTGGGGAGGAAGGGAGGAAGTTGTGGGAAGGAGGATAAAAAAGCCTAAGGTATATGGAAGTGATTGTAGAAGACTGAAAACAAATAAAATAATAAAAAAAATTATGAACACAACAATGCATGCACATCCACATACATACACATCATCATAGCAAAAGTAACTATATGCACATGTACTCATAACAGAAAAATGACTGTCACTTACGTGACATGCAATGTGATGAAATCTTAAAAAAATGTGACAAAATAGAGCTCCTTCTTAAGGATTAGATAAGGAATATGCAAATCTATACAGAAAAGAATTCAGGATTATCTTTCAATGAAGTATTTATACACTATCATTTAGAAGTAAAATTGTACAGATGTAAAAAAGTGTAAATAATAAATAAGCAAATGTTATAAGTGAATCTCTTCTACTGAAAATATATGTTCTCTGTCTAATGCACAGAAATGAAAAAATCTCAACCAAAATGCATAAGAGAAGAAAGGCAGACATATCACAGTGGTGTAGTATAATTCACTAGGTATCATACTTTTTATCACAATGCAGTTTCCCTTATTATTTCTTTAATTAAGTATACTTTTGCATTTGCTTCATCTGAGATTATAATTACTATCCCTAACATTTTTTAACCTTTTCTGAAGCATAATAGATTTAGCTTCAGCCCCTTATTTTAACTCTCTGTGGCTTTCTGTTTCATGAGTGTGTCTTGTCATTGATATATTCTTTGATTCTGATGTCTAATTCGTTCCACTTTTCACTTATATTTGGGGAGGGGAGTAGTAGAGAAAAAGGAATGTATTATATTTTATGGGAAAGTTCGTGCCATTAATATTCACAATTGTGATTACTGTGCATTTTCTTCCATTCTATTGTATTTATCCTTCTCTTTTTTAACCAATTGCCTTCTGCAAAAATCTGTTTACTTATGGATCGCCATTTCCCTTAACCTACCCACCCTCTTCCTAATCTCTTCTTTCTCTTTTTCCCCTTCTCTCCCACTGTTGAGTAAGATAAATTTATAAACCCAAGTGCATGTGTCCATATAATCATCTCTGTTTGAACCACTTTATATGAAATTGAGTTTCAAACATTGCCCACTACCTTCCATTTTCCCCTTCCACTGTAAGATCACTTCGTTGTGCATCTCTTTTATGTATATGTGGTTTTTTATGAGGTAATTCTTCCCACTCTTCATCTCCCTTTCCCCTTCTCCCAGTGCATCTCATTTTCTCTTCCTTACATATTTTGAAGACCATCCTAATAAAATAGATTAAAACTGATGCCCTCGGTCTGATTAGAATTACTGTACATTGCCATAATGATAAAATTGTTGGAGGTTTTAGGAATAATATTCCAATATAATAACGTTAACAATTTAAGGTTACTAAGTCCCTTATAATTTATTTTTAATGTTTACTTTTTTAAACCTTTTATTAAGTCTTGTGTTTGAATATCATTTTTAAAAAATCTCCTTTGGTTTTTCAAAGGAATGCTTTGAAGCATTCTAGTATTCAAAATAATTTTTTCCCTGTTGGGTTATACTCAGTTTTAATGATTATATTATTCTTGGTTGTGATCTTAGTTCCTTTTCCAGTTTGAAAGCCATATGCCAATCTCTTCATTGTGTTATAATGATAAATACTATAAATATAAATATAATGATAAATAGTAATTTCTCTGGCTCAATGATATTTGCATGATTTCTTTCGAGCTAGTTGAAGTATATTTTCCTTAACCCCTGAACTCTGCAATTTGCCTATAACACTCTTGGAAGTTTTCTTTTGGACATCTCTTTTTGAAAGCTGACAGATGACTTTTAAAAATTTCTTCCTTACCTCCTGGTTCTAGGATATTTGGGCAATTTTCCTTCATAATTTCATGAAATATGATATGTAGACTGAATTTTCATAATAGTTTTGAGATAGATCAATAATTCTTAAATCATTTCTTTTCTAGTTTAGTTCTTTTCAATGAAACATCTTACATATTCTTCTATTTTCTAGTCTTTGAATTTTTGTTTTAATTTTATTATTATTATTTACTATTTCTTGATATCTTTTGTAATCACTAGCTATAGCTTATTCTATTATAATTTTTAAGGAATTATTTTCTTCATTAAAATTTAATACCTTTTTTTGCGAAGATATTAATTTTCTTTTGGATCTTTTTTAGCTTTTCATTTAGTTCTAGTAATTCTTGTTAGGTTTATGTCAAATCTGCATTTTCTTTTGAGGTTTAGTTTGTAGATATTTTCAAGTGAAGTTTCCACAGTAACGGAACTTTAAATTCCCCCAGAAAGAAAGTGTGAAGGCTGTAATCATTGTTCCTTTAAGAATCATAAAATCGATACTTTTTGTTCAAGTTTATAAGCATATATATTTTGAAAATATAGTATTCTACCAAGTTAGGATTATCTGTATTCATCTCTTGTCTCCTCTGAAATAATAAATTTATATGACAAAATGACTCTTTTTGTGATATCCCTATGACACTGAAGACATATCACGATTGCAGATTGATTTTTAAGGCAAGGTTCATGGGAAAGAATATTGAACTGGTTTGTAGTTTCCCTCAATAGCCATGCTCCATGATCTCAGGGGAAACTTTAGTGAATATAGTTTTCTTGTTTTCAGTAATTTCTCAGTTTCGTGATCAGGTAATCATTCGATATTCTTCTCTATTATTTCATTAATTTCGTCAGTCACTCAAAACATCATATTCCTAGAAGACAGTTTGTTCACCCAGAGACTTTTAGATTTCATTTTGATCAAATGTTGTGGGTGCTTATACAGCAAACTAGAGATAATAAATGGAACAAAATATCATATATTCTTTATAGATAAGTATAATACAAATGTAGTAGCAAATATGGTCTGTCACAGCTTTCCTCTTGTGTTTTTCATATTTTCATCAAGGAAACCATTAATGTTTAAATAGATTATCGTCATAATTATTTCAGAGATTTTTTTTATAAATGATTCATTTATTCAAATGAATCCATTGGGTGATTACATCCCATGATTTTGTAGAATTCAGCTTAGTCAATCACAATGGAAAAACAACAAGAAAGAATGAAAGCAAAAACAGTTATTATGACATAAAATTAGGTAAGAATATTTAGTTCACTGGTACGAGTCATTCACTTAGTTCAATAGGATAGGGCCTACTGATGGACAATAATTTTGTCCAATAACAAAACTGGTGTAATGGAGAGAGCCTATTTAGTACGATAAGCATTGATATTTTTGTGAGGTTGTTTTAACATAAACCATGAACCTAAAAAAAGAATAAAAATTAAAGTTTATCTAAAGGACAATAGAGAGGTGTCTTCCAACATTCCAAGAAATGTTATTAAACCCCAAGTTACATTATGAAGTGCAGAAAATGTTCGTCAAGATTATTTACTTCAAAATAAAATGCTGAATTTTTAATGCCTTGGATTTGAATCCTGACCCCGTTATTTGCTCCTTTTATGGCCTTAACAAATCTATTAACCTTAGTAGGCTTAACACTCCTCATCTGTAGAACATATTGCAGAAACATAATCAGATTTAGCATTTTCTACATTAAGGAATTGGAAGACTTGGAATAAGACATTCTGGAGGTGAAAGTATCTAGGATTAAAACCAAGACTCACCTACCCAGCAAAAAAGAGTAAAAGGGGGAAATTAAACTAAATTAAAAGAAATAGGGGACTTTCAATCATATATATACATATATAAACACTTTTAAAATATATGTATGTGTATATATGTGTATGTGTATATTTGTGTGTATGTGCACATGTGTGTATATATATATTACATATATGTATATATACATATATATGGAGAGAGAGAGGGAGATAGAGACAGAGACAGAGAGATAGAGTCACAGGGCACAAAAGTGAGTTGTTAAGATATAAGAGAGGATTGCACTGGAGAAAAGTGAAAGGGAGAGATAGAATGGGGTAAATTTCTTACATAAAAGAATCAAGAAAAAGCATTTACATTCCAGGGGAAGAAGGGTCAGTGAGAGGGAATAAGTGAACCTTACTCATGTCTGATTTGTCTTACAGAGGAATAACATATATACTCAACTGGGTATGGAAATCTGTCTTCCTATACAGGAAAGTAGGGAAAAGAGAGGGGACGTGATAGAAGGGAGGGAAAATGATAGGAGGGGAGCCATCAAAAGGAAACACTTCTGAGGAGGAAGAGGGACAGGGACAACAGAGAGAATAGAATAAATGGTGGGGTGGGATAGGATATAGGGAAATATACTTAGTCTTTCACAACATGACAGTTATGGAGGTGTTTTGCATTACTGCACATGTATAACCAAAATAGACATGCTTTTCCTTCTCAATGAGGGTGAGTATGGAGAGAGGAAGGGAGAGAATGTGGAACTCAAATTTTTTAAAAAAACAGTGTTAAAATTGATTTTACACGCAAGTGGGGGATAATTTGTACAGGCAATGTGGTATAGAAAACCTACACGAAAATAGAAAGGAAGAGAGTGAGAGGAGAGGATTGAAGGGAGGTGAATTGGGGGAAGGGGTAATCACAATGCACATTGGAGTGAGTGGAAAGGAGTGATGGAGAGAAAATTAGGAACTCAAAACTTTGTGGAAGAGAATATTGAAAACGAAAAATAAAGTAATGGGAATAACAAAAACATGGTTAAAATTTAAAAAAAAATTGGTTAGTTAAAATATTTATGAAATAAAGCACATGGGTTCTTTTTATACAAATACACACAAAACTTGAAGGCATGAAAGAATTAATAAAGTAGCAAAATGGGGTAGTTAATGGAAATATAAAATAATATAATGATTATGATGGAGTGTCTTCAAAAGGAAAAAAATGACGGTATATATAGAAATTTAGTTTAATTTTCCATTTTTGTATTACTATATATGTCTAATTGGTTCCCCTTGTACGTCTGTTTTTGTTTAATTATTTAATAGTTTAAGAGAAAATAAGGACCAACAAGAGAGTTGTTTTGTTTTTGTTTTTTTTAATGAAAAGGAAGTCTTTGGTTTCTATCCTTTCTACTGTCTTTTACATTTTAATAGCCCATTCTGGACTTAATATACTCTTTACCTCATGAAAAAATCTTTATGAACTATGAAGTTGAATTTAAATGAATGCAACTTTTTTTGATAATTCTTTATTTTACTGGGTTTCCTTTAGCAGTTGTGATCATTCTGTGTGCTAGTAGCACTGAAGTCATTTCTATATTCAATTGCAAAAAAGAAATATAGCTCTTGGGAGCCATCCCATTAGCATATAAGAACAATGTGTCATAGACAAGCATGTGCTGAACGAATTGTGTTCTCTGCTTTGCACTTGTAATGTTTTTTTTATATATAGAAGCTATATAAATTTGTGAGGTGAGAGCTGGCATTTTATAATGCTCTCTCCTACTGAAGGAATGAAAATAATGACAGTCAAAGAGAATGCTAGGCATAAATGTTAGAGTTATAGCTTAAAGAAAACCTAGGGCTATTTTACATCCTTCATTCAACATTGAAGTTTCTTGATACGAACCTTTAGTACCTATAAGGTTTATTATTAGAACATTCGAATTTCTTAAGTACTTCATTATATCCTGGAAGCTTTCAAATGTTCTCTAACTGGATCTTGGGAAATGGTCCCAAACTGGGAATAAACATGTTCATGGATGACTAAATGAATATTTCCACCATGCTTATTAACTTTATATTTACTCTGGACTATATATACTTATGTGCATATGTGTGTGTACATATACACACATACATGCATACATACATGCATATACGTATATACACACAATACTACATATTGATTGTATACTCATTAGATGCTACTATTATCATATTCCTTTGTATCTCCTTCAGGATATCACTGCTTTTTGTGGTCTCTGGGAAATAGGTACTACCAGTGTGCTTAATATCCCTGATAATACAGAGCATCTTCTTGGGATATAAAAGGTTACAAATGATTTCCTTGAAATATATGCTTTGCAGTGAGATCACTGAGTCAAACGGAGTGTTTATATTATTCATTTTCTTGGCATACTTTCAAGTTTCTTTCTGAAAAACCTAGAACAATTCTAAGTCCCATCAACAAAACAACGTGTTCATCGTTTTGCAACTAGAAATGAGTGTCCATTACCTGTAGAAAAGGTGCTCCAGAAATCATAGTGGAAGGAGCATGTAGAAGCTATAGAGATCTGAAAGGGAGATGGCCGAGTAAAATGAAATTGCTTGGAGACATCGTGCAAAACCTAGCATCAAAAAACTTGCTAAGTCATTACTTCAAAAACGTCGGATATTGAATGTTTGGTAAATACATGACTTCAGAGAAGGTGATGAGCAGCAGGAATAGAGAAAACTCCTTATGTTGACTGAATCACAGATTAAATTTAATAGATTAAAAGTTGTTAAATACTTATGAATCAATAATATTCAATTTGTTAAATACGTATGAATTAAAAACATCCAGTTGTCATTTTCATTATGGAAATAAATTTATTTTCCTCTATCTACATAGATAGCACAGTGGATAGAATGCCAGGCCTAGAGACAGGAAGACTCAACTTACTGACTTGACATCCAGCCTTAGACATTTCCTAGCTGTGTGACAATGTCTTAACTTTGTTTTTTTTATCTGTAAAAATGAAGTGGAGAAGAAGATGGCAAACTGCTCTAGTATCTTTTCCAACAAAAACCGAAATTGTGTCAATCAGATATGACTGAAATTACTGAACAACACTTTGCTGCAAAATCCACCTGAGCCACTTATACATGAATGAATGAATGAAATAGGGAAAAACAAGCACTTATTTCATAAGAAGGATTGTGATAAGCACTGTGTATACAAATACAAAAGCAACGCAATCCCTTCTCCCAATGAGTTTATATTCTAATAGAGGAAGAAAATACCTAAAGGGGAAAGGTGGCCAGGAAGATGTTTTGGTCCGAAAAGGCAGAAGAATTGACTCACAAGTAATTTCTAAGATTGGTAGAGCTGATTGGATTACTGTTGCTATAGTAAGATGTGTGTGTGTGTGTGTGTGTGTGTGTGTGTGTGTGTGCGGTGTTAGGGAGTTGTTGAAAGAGGGGAAAGTTTGTGTGTTTAATTGTGACAAGTTATGAAAATGGCTGGAGTACGTCATTGTGAGTTCACAGATGCCAAAATACGGTGAATTCTCATCAATCAAGAATTCAGGATCCCAAGGAATAAGCTAGAGTACCAGGTTGGAAACAGAGGTATTATATCTCCCTGCAAGGCCACTTGATATGTTCACCTCCATGTATGCCCTAGATCCTCCTAAATAGATCTCCAGTCCTTGTCCAAAAACTTTATTGTTTGATGAGAGGATACTACATATCAAAAAAAAACCCTAGTGATCAAACCAAATCACCTTTTTGCCATTGGTTTACTCTGTCTTTTGGGGTCATCCTCTTTCATTTAACCACAGTAATCAAATTAATATGAAGATTACTTCTGCATAGGGTGTATCTTTTAATTACCTCATGTCATTGCGTTGGTTTTGTGTAAGACCCTTTTTTAAAATTTAATGTTATGTAATAAATTCTTCCCTTTTACATAGATACGACTGATAAACAATTCCTTGCTCTACTAGCTTGCTTATAGTATCAGCATTTAGCTCTAAATCATGTACCCATGTCAACTTAATCATGGTATAGGGTATGAGATGTTGATCAATGACTCATTTCTGCCATACCATTTTCCAGTTTTTCCAGCAGTTCTTTGTGAAATAGTGAGTTTTTATCCCAGAAACTGGAGTATTTGGTTTTATTAAACAATTGTGTACTAGAGTCATTGACTACTGTGTCTTGTGTACAAAACCTATTCCACTGATCCACCTTTCTATTTCTTAGCTAGTACCAAATGGTTTTGATGATTGCTGCTTTATAATAAATAGAGTTTTAGGTCTGGTGTGACTCAACCACTCTCCTTTGTTTTGAACTTTTGTTTTTCCAAATGATTTTGCTGTATTCTTTCTACATCTAGAAAACATATTTTTGAGCATTGATTAGCACGGCATTGAATAGTTAAGTTAATTTAGGTTGAGTTTTCATTTTTATTCTCTTATCTTGGCCGACTCGTAAGCAATTGATATTTTTCTAATGTTTAGATTTGCCTTTATTTGTGTAAAAAGTGCTTTGTAATTGTGTTGATATAGTTCCTGAATTTGTCTTGTCAGGTACACTCCCACATATTTCACATTCTCTACATTTATTTTAAGTGGAATTTCTCTTTCTAACTCTTGCTGGTGGACTTTCTTGTTAATATAAAGCACTGCTGATGATTTATAGGGTTTTATATTCTGCAACTTTGCTAAAGCCTTTTTTTTTCCATTTCAAGTAGTTTTTTAGTGGTTTCTTTAGGAATCTCTAACTATATCATCATATCATCTGCGAATAGTGATAGTCTTGCTTGCTCATTTCCTCTTCTGATTCCTTCAATTTATTATTCTTCTCTTATTGCTAATGCTAACATTTATAGCACAAGGTTGAAAAATAGTGGTGATAATAGGAATTCTGGTTTCACTCCTGCTCTTATTTGGAATGCGTATAACTTATTCCCAATATGTATATAATGTTTCTTGATGGATTTAGATAGATACTGTTTACAGTTTTAAGGGAAACTGTTTTTATGTTCTCTAGTGTTTTTAATAGGACTGGATGCTTTATTTTGTCAAAGATTTTTTTTTCCTTTGCATCAGTTGAGATAACCATACAATTTCTGTTAGTTTTGTTATTTATGTGGTCTATTGCGCTTATAATTTTCCTAATACTGAACCACCCTGTATTCCTGGTATGAATCCCATGTAGGCATAGTGTATTATCCTGGTGATAAATTGCTATAATCTCTTACATAGTATTTTATGTAAAAACTACTTAAATTTATTTTGTTAAAATTTTATTTCAAGTTTTTGTCTTTCCTTGATAATTTCTTGAATGAACCTCCTCAGACTCTTTTTTTATTATTGCCTTCAAATAGTCCAAGAATTCTAAAATTATCTCTCTTCGAAATATTTTCCAGGTCAGTTACTTTTCGAAAGAGGTATGTAACTTTTTCTTTTATTTTTTTCATTTTATTGACAAGGTTTGATGGATTCATTATTTTCTTTACAAAATATTTTATTTCTTCCTACAATTATCTACCAAAAAATCACCATTGATTTTTACAATATTTTAAGTCCCAAATTTTTCTCCCTTCCTCCCTCTCCTCTCTTCTTTTAAAAATGGCAGGCAGTTTGATATAGTTTCTGCATATGTTATTATGTAAAATATTTTTCATATCCACGCAATTGTAGCTGAAAAATCAGATGAAAAGAAAAAAAAAAAAACAAAAGGAATAAAAAAGTAAGGGATATAATTATTTGATCTACACTAAGAGTCTATCAGTCATTAATTTGAATGAAGATAGCATTTTCCTGCCTGTGTCCTTTGAACTTGTCCTGGATCATTGTGCTGCTGAGAAAAGCTGAGTGATTTATAGCTGATCCTCAAGCAATGCTCCTGATATTGTATTGTAGAGGGCCGAGCTCTGGACCGTGGCCCCTTGGTGAGCCCAGAGACCCATAGGGGTGAGAACCCCCTTTCAGGTGCTGGGAACGCCCCTTACGGAGATGGCTCTGCCTCCAGGGTGGAACATGGGAGGAGCTACGACAGGGTATATAAGGGGGAACACGGGAAGGTTGGGAGGACTGGGGTAAGCTATAAAGTGCAGTAAGCAGCCTCCTTGGGTGAACTGTTTGGTCATTCCCCTCCCCCACAGGAGGGGGCAGACACCGTTGGAAGACCGGTAAAGTGGTTGGAGAAATAAGCTCCAGGCGACAGCTCAGGGCAGGCCCTGAGCAGCTGGCTCCCGAACAGGGACAGTAGACCCCCTGTAGCCAGGGAGAAGGACCAAACCCCCCGTTAGTGAGTAGGAAGAAAGGAGAGCCCCGCTGGGAGCGGGAAGAAGTCGCTGTTAGGCAGCGCCTTGCTGTTAGACGGGAATCATGGGTCAGGGGTATAGTATCCTACTGATCAAGCCTGAGGAGAAGGCAGTGCTTGCTAGTCACTTATATAAGCTGTGTAAGAAGGAAGGAATTAAGCTCCACTTAAGCCACTATCGAGATTTTGTTGTGCATATTTGGAAGATATCCCCATGGCTAGAATATTCGGGGATCACAAAGAACAATTGGACGCTGGTAGGCCAACAGATGGCGTCCTGTGAAAAGGTCATGCCCCGTATGTTAATAAACATGGATTTCACCATGTACGGGCTGATTAAGATAGTCCTCCAAGGCGCACCGTGCCCTGCTGCAGCAGCGACCTGTGCAACCCAAATGGGGGATTCCCTAGGAGAAACATCTGAGGAGGAAGGGAGGGCTCAGCCAACTGCACCCCCATCGTGCTGGCGTCCTTCGGATGCTGTGGCGCAGCAAGATGGCGCATGGCCTAGAGCTGTGGCGCAGCAAAACGTCCAGCCCGGAAGTCTCCCCCCACCCCGAGCTTGGCACGTTGCCCAGCTCCCTTGCAGAGCAGTTAAAGCAACTCGGAAGTACCTCTGGCGCTGATGCAAGGCCCAAACCAGTGAAACAGCACCCCAGAGAGGAAGAGGTGGAGGACATTGCTGCCAATCTGGGCGTGCTGGCGATGTCCAGTGAACCGCAATTTGTCTTCGGGCATAGTGGTAGGCCTCCTGAAGGGAGTGTAGTGACTAGGAGCCTCTGGGAGGCCATGAGGAAGGGGGAGACCCTGGAAGGCTGGGACACCGTACCGCGGATGTTCCTGGTAAGGGATGCCCCAGGGGGGCAAAGAACCCGTGAGCCAGTACCATTCAAGTTACTCAAAGACTTAAAGGAAGCTGTGGAGAAATATGGCCCTTCGGCCCCATATGTTTCCCAATTACTAAAGAATGCCACTTCCACCTGGCCATGGACCCCCGCAGACTGGAAGGATGTAGCACAAACAGTCCTTACTCCTGTCCAGTATATAACGTGGGAGGCATTGTGTAAAAGACAGGCTGACCTATATATCGAAGAAAAGGACATTACTAATGCTGATGATGCCTATGAGATGCTCACCGGCACTGGGAAGTGGAAAACCCCTCAGAGCCAACATGACTATGCCCCATTAGTATTTGCAGGGATCACGGCCTGCGCTCTGCGGGCCTTTCCCAAGTTAGAGGCCCAAGGATAAGGCCGCTCCAGGCTTACAGGTCTGAAGCAGCAGCCCGATGAAAACCCCACTGATTTCGTCAGTAGAGTCCAAACAACAGTACAGCTCCTCCTTGTGCAGGGAGCAGGCATTGAATTGGTCATTACCCAAATTGTGAAGGAGGGGCTTAGAGTCCCATATCAAAAGGCATTGTCTGGTCTCAGCTTGACTGCCTCTCTGGCAGACGTGGTGGACTGCCTCCTTAATACGCCCAGGTGAGGACCCCAAGCTAACTGCCATGGCTACCGCCATAGCTCAGGGGGTAGTCTCTGGCCTTCATAGCAGGCGAGATGCCGAAAACGGAAGAAGGGATGCCGGAAACTGCTTCCGCTGTGGCAGGCATGGGCATTATAGCAGGGAGTGCCAGTCTGACCCTAACCTCAGCTGTTTGGCCTGTGGAAAACAGGGGCTCCGTGCCAGCCGGTGCCACAGCAGGAGACAGTACAGTGTTTTGGTGCTGGGAAGTGGGAGAGGGGGCCCTCTTCATGGGGGCACCCTCAAAGCTATCCCATCCAAGTAGCTTCAGAGATTCCGATAGGACCACAGCCACTCCCAACAGGCTTGGATGAAAGGTATCGCCAAGAGTTGCAACAGCTGAAGTACTAATGTGTACCTTGGCAGAGGGGGAAGGAGAGGAACTAGATATTGTCATTAAGCCATGGGACACGACGGCAGTCCATGTCCCTTCGGTCTCCTTCCCCCGATTAGTAGTGGGGCCTACCGGGTATTTCCCGGCATAGTACATACACAATTACTGCCAGCAGGGGGTTCCACTATCTATATCACCAACCCCCGCTGTTACCCTGTTACTTTACCCCCGGGGAATCCCATCAGATGCGGCATCTCCCTCCCATGGGTCGAAGAGAACACCCTGGATATAAAGTGGTGCCAAGTTGTAGATAAGCAGAGGCCTATGATGACACTGATGGTATAAGGATACCCTGTTCTTGGCATGTTAGATACCGGAGAAGATCTCTCCATGATAAATGCTGAACAATGGGCTCCCACATGGCCCCTTGAGCCCTTATCTCTCACGGTTGCTGGAGTAGGAGGAGACCAGATAGCCAGAAAGGCGGCCAGACACTTGACTTGGAATTCTGCAGAACAAACTGGACTATTCAGGCCTTTAAGGATAGCAGGGCTGTCATCAGCCCTCTGGGGCTGAGACGTTCTGGAACAAATGCAGGTGCACTTAGTCACCCCAGAACATATGGCAAAAAACTGATCGGGGCCACTTGTGTGGTGAGATGCCCGCAAATAAAATGGACTTCCCAATTCCCTCTGCCCCTAAATGCAGAAAAGCTCACTGCCTTAGAGCACATAGTGAAGGGCTTGCTAGAGGTGGGCCATATAGAACCCACTACAAGTAACTTCAATTCTCCCGTATTAGTAATTAAGAAACCTGGCACATGGAGAATGTTAATAGACCTACGTGCCATCAATCAATGCATGCGGCCCATGGGCCCTTTACAGACTGGTTTGCCATCCCTGGCCTTTATACCAAGGAATTACCATATACGGATTATAGACATTGAAGACTGCTTTTATTCCATTCCTTTACACCCCAAGGACCGACATAAATTCGCCTTTTTGGTTCCTCGCCTTAATTTCCAAGGTCCCTCTCACAGATACCAGTTCAAAGTCCTTCCTCAAGGGATGGCTAACAGCCCCACAATGTGCCACACTTATGTAGCCGCTGTCATAGCCCCAATAAGAGAAACCTTCCTTCATTATATGGATGATATTCTCCTAGCCTCCCCAGACGCGACCAAGTTAACAGCTCTCGTAGAAGAGACGCTGCACTGTCTGGCAGAGTATGGCCTCCAGGTGGCACCACATAAGATACAAAATACTGCCCGATACCTTTATCTGGGCCATACCCTTCAGAATGGCCGTGCTTCACGACAGCCACCTAATATTGACTTTCAGAAAGTCTGTACTTTGAATGACTTCCAAAAATTGATCGGTTCTCTCCAGTGGTTACGGGCCTCAACGCCCATCCCTGAGACCCTCATGACACCATTGTATGACATCCTAAGGGGGGATGGGAGTGGACTCCCTAGGCCAAGAAGACCCTTTCTGAAATCCAGCATCGCTCTTACAGCTATATTGTACGATATGACCCTAGTAGCCCCATTTATGCCATCATACTTAACCCTGACTCTCTTATTGCCTGTCTCTACCAACGACACGGGGCAATAGAGTGGCTGTACCCCAAGAAGGTGAAGAGAAGCCTTCCAAATAAGTACTTCCTTTTGGCCCATTATTTTTTAGACATTGCTCAACACGGTCTCCAAATCTTTGGGATGTACCCGCAATTCAATTTTCCCAGTGGCGAAGAGGTCCTCCACTTTTATGCGGATCGCCATGAAGAATGGGCCATTCTCTTGTCTATGTGTGTCTTTGTCTCGTTACCTTTGCCACCATTCCTTTGGGGGTGGACTGCGCTACCTTTATCTCCTCCCTCTTGTGTTGTGTCTTCCCAGCCCGTCTCGGGCCTTAATGTTTTTACGGATGCCACAAAGAACGGCAGCGCAGCTGTCTATGCCCCACACTGTAAGCTGCTTAAGGTCTACTCCACTCCTCACATGTCCGCCCAGAAAAATGAGCTCTATGCCATTTGCCAAGCTCTTCGGCTTTTTCTGGCCATCCCATTCAACCTTATATCCAACAGCCTGTATTGTGCTGTGGCCCTTTCTGCCTTGCCATCTGCGGCTATCAATCCCCACCTGTCTCCAGTGGCTTCTTTGCTTGTCAATGCACAAACCCTTCTCTACGCTAATGCTCAGCCTATTTATGTTCTGCACGTTCATTCTCACTTGAGTCTTGCTGGTCCTATTTATCACGGTAATGATGTGGTAGACAAGATCTTACTATGCCCCATGGTGGCCAATGCCCAGCAAGCTCACTCCAAATTCCATCTGTCCTCCCGTTCCTTACGCCTCCTCTACAGCTTATCCAAAGAGGAGGCTCGTGCCCTTGTCAAGTGCTGTACCTCCTGCATCCCCTTTCGCTCGCCTCCACGGGACCACGTTATTAATCCTCGTGGTACCTATCCCAATGAGGTGTGGCAGATGAATGTCACTCATTTTGGCTCATCCTTCATACATGTGATGGTTGACACTTTTTCTAATTTTCTTTTCTCCTCTTTACAACCTGGCGAAGTGGCCCATCATGTTACAGAGTACCTCCTTCATTGCTTTGCCCTTGCTGGACCCCCCAGAGTCCTTAAGACCGACAATGGTGCAGCTTACACTTCCCGCGCCTTTGCACAGTTTTGTTCAGAGTTCTCCAGTTCCCATGTTACCGGCATTCCTTATAATCCCTAGGGCCAGGCCATTGTGGAGCGTGCCAACCACACCCTCAAGTGTCTCCTTGTTAAACAAAAAGGGGGAGCTGGGGGACGTCTTTCTGGAGCTCTGCTGGCTCAGGCGGTGTTCACCTATAATTTTTTGACTTTTCGGGACAACAACACCACGCCAGCTTTGCGTTTCTTTGTCCCCTCTAGTCCAAAGACCAAATTATCCCTCTCTGATCCCCAACCCTCCACCTGCTTAAGAGGTGCACGGGTGATGTGGAAGTCACTGACCGGGGGCTGGGAAGGGCCTGGCACAGTTGTTATTAGAGGACAGTCATGTTTGTATTGTACCAGATGGCGGAACAGAGGCTGACCAACGGTGGGTCTCAACCTGATGGGCAGCAGAACTCCAACCAGGACAGCTCGGAGGACCGGCCGCAACCAGAGCTGGAGCAGATGACGAGACGACAGCAACGTTGTTGGGGGCACTGCCGCCGACCCACGGCACACACCAGAAGGAGGAAATGGGCCAGGAAAATGGCTGAGCTGTTCCTCTTGCAACTCAGTCTCTCCATGACCCAAGCCTCAGCTGCGCACTCCAAATGGGTAACCTCACCAGGCCCCAAAGACGACGAGCGGATGAACAAGGCCAGCACTATTGGGTAGTGATGAAAGACCCCCCAACCGTGAGAGTGCTGGGATGGGGGAACGGACCCTCGAAACTCTTTGTCAGAGGCAATGCCTCTAAGTTAGTGGGAGACAGCCCCTCAGATTACATGCAGTGGAGCGCCTGGATGGGAACTCCCGAGGCTGCCCCTTCACACACCTTCCAGCACCCCATGACTTTTGTAGCCTACACACAACCTATTTGCTTCACAGCAGCCAACTTCACCAATCTCACTGAGCATGGCGTGCAGCTGCGAACATTTACTGTGACTTCTAATCCGCATTTCGCTCCTGACATATACAATCATACTGCTCGACTTAATGTGTCTCTGCTTGCCATACCTCACTCTATAAACTGTACCCAGACCCAGAGACAGTCATATCACCAGTATTCTACTTATTTCAACCACATCCATGCCCCAACCTCGTGTCTGAAAGAAAGTGGAGACGTATGGGAACCCTACAAGGCTTGTTCCACTGGTGTGTTCTCTTGCAGACCAACTGTAGGCAATGTGTCACTCCATTTCTGGGACCATGTAGCCAAATACAAGAGATACCGATAGCTTAGAGCCCCCGCCCCTGTAGCTTCCCCCTATGGGACTTTACACTCAGAACTCTGGAAAGTGGGACTTGCTTTCACCCCCACAAACACATCAGTGGAGATATGGCCATGTTTCAACTCCACAAAGGCCCTGACCCGCTGCCGCGACTTTACATGGATTACTTGGAAGGCAGCGTTTGGAAACTCCAACAGTAGGTGCCACCATTGTAACGAGGGCAAGGACTCACTTTGTTACCAGTTTCACGCTTCCATTAGCACCCCACAAGATGAAGCATTCCTTCTCTGCCACCCTGAAAACACCTCTATCACGCCCATGTCACCATCAGCGGGGTTGCCCAGATACAATGTCACCTGCTTCAATGCAACCCTTACTGACACCATTGATGTCAAGCTTAAAGACCGCCTGATTTTCCTGGTGCGGAGAGTCCCCTACCAGTTGCTTCCTGTCAAAGCTGAACCTCTTGCTCTTATGTCTACTGACGAACTGTGGCAACGCATCGCCCACAAACCCCCAAAGGCTACTTTGACCCGCACTCGCCGAGAGGCGGGCGGCACCATATTAAGACTCCTGAATCTTCCTATTGAAATCTATGAGGAGTTCCAGATCCAAGAATTGCAACAGAGCTTAGACATCTTGGCATCCACTCTTCAAACCTTCATGCAAGAAGAACTGGGCACATGGGCTGTCCAAAATTCAATCAATACCCATTTCCAGCTTTCCATCGGAGCCCTTGACATCACAGTCCTGTGGCTTGGAGATAACCTGCAACTTACCCAACTCTACAAGCAGCTACAATGCCACTATAAATATGCCCCGCTTTGCGTTACTCCACTACCCATTAACAAAACCAACACCTCCTTTCCTGGCAACTGGGACAGTGTACACGCTGCTCTGCAGGGCACCCTTCTTGTGGAGAACGCAACCGGGGACATACATCAATTAGCCCTGTTCATTAAGGAGCTACAGAACACCAGTGCCGAGTTCCAGCGATAGTGTGCTTGAGAAGCCGATGAGCTCATTCACTGGCTTGACAGTCTGGTGAACTTTCGGTGGCTCACCACCTTTATAGTTCCTGCTGCATTCCTGCTATTGACCTGCATCTGCCTCCCCTACTTGCTGCGATGTATCTGAGCACTGATCAGATGAGCTATCCTAGAAGCAAAGGCTGACCTGAATTCCCTCCTTGCATCCCCGCAACTCCCCAACTTGCAGGACGCCACCCCTGTTTAAACAAAAAGGGGGAGTTGTAGAGGGCCAAGCTCTGGACCGTGGCCCCCTGGTGAGCCCAGAGACGCCCGGGGATGAGAACCTGCCTTTAGGTGCTGGGAACGCCCCTTAAGGAGCTGGCTTTGCCTCCAGGGCAGAACATGGGAGGAGCTACTCCAGGGTATATAAGGGGGAACACGGGAAGGTCGGGAGGACTGGGGTAAGCAATAAAGTGCAGTAACCAGCCTCTTCGGGTGAACTGTTTGGTCATTCCCCTCGCCGAAAGGAGGGGGCCAGAGCCATTGGAAGACCGGTAACCTCCAGCGACAGCTCAGGGCAGGCCCTGAGCACGGTATGTGTGTTTTCCTGGTTCTGCTTACTTCAATTTGCATCAGTATTTAGAAGTTTTTCCAGGTTTGTTTGGTTTTTTTTTGGAAATGTGCCTGTTCTTCATTTCTTATAGGTCAATAGTATTCCATTACACTCATGTAGTTCAACTTGTTCAGCCATTCCTCAATTGCTGGTCATCCCCTCAATTTCCACAATTTTTTCCACCATCAATAGGGTTCCTCTAAATATTTTTTATATGCGGATCCTTTTTTTCCCTCTCTTTTTGTTGTGTCTTTGGGATAAACACCTCTTTTGCTGGATCAAAAGTTATGCACAGGACAGAGTATTCCTGGAAGATGCAGAATAGGTCAGACAATTCCAAGTTCTCAAGATTTTCCAATTCAAAACAGTTAAAATAGCACAGTAGGACAAACAAAGTGTGGGTGGAGATAACTAAGAATGGGGCACAATCAGGGTTTTCTTGGGACAATTTCAGAAGACTAGAAGAAAAATTCCAACACAAGGTTTGGTCACTGTGAAGAATAAAAACCTCCAGTCTAGTGTGTCTTTTAACAACAAGCCAAAAGTCACTTAAACATCAAGCAGCAAGCCATGGGGCTCATTGGTTTGAGATGTTGCCTTAGCCCCAGCCCCAGGAACTTTCACGTCTGGCATAGTGAGGGGAGTTGGGCGTTTGAGGCAGGGAAGATTGAAGGAAACTCTTTTGAAAAGAAATACCAGACTCAGCTGGGTGCATTGCAGAAGAGCAGCGGATCAAGAGGGAACCAGCAACAGGGCCAGTGAATGCAGAATCCAGAAAGCTTCTGGATTCTGTCACTTACAGGAGGTTGGAAATTAGGCTTTGGTTCCAGGAACGAGGGGAGAAATGAAGATCTGGAGCAAGAGGCACCATTTCCCATATCCAAGAGCTAGAGATGATTACAAAAATCAAGCTATTATCACAAAAATAATGCACAGGCAAAAGACAAATTAGTCCACCATAGAAAGCTATTATGAGAATAAGGATGACCAAAATTCATCTTCAGAGGAGGATATTGAAGCAAAGTATCCCCCAAAGAATAATGTCATGGTCACTTGCCCAAAAAGAATTTTTAGAATATCTTGAAAAAAGTTTAAAAAGCAAATGACAGAGATCTAGGAAACACTGAAGAAAAAAACAAGAATAATCTAAGAAAAACAAGAAGGTTATGAAAGAAAAGTCAACCAATTAGAAAAGAAAATCCCGAATCTTAAGGAAGAAAATGACACCACGAAAATTATAATTGGGCAGAATGAAGCCAGCAAAATTATCAAAATAATCAGAATAACTGAAAGTATGATGAAAAAAAGAACAGTGATACAATAATACAAGAAATAATTAAAGAAAATTGTCCTGAAGCATTAGAACTAAGAATGAAAGTAGAAATAGAAAAGAAAATTCCATTGATCACCACTTAAAAGAGATCCTATGAGGAAAACTGATATAAATTTCATAGTCAAATTCCAAAACCCCGAGCTCAAGGATAAAATATTAAAGCCATCAAGATTAAAACAATTAAGACATGATGGTGCCATAATTAGACTCACATAAGATCTAGCAGCAGAGACATTAAAGTGATGAGGTTCAGACTCTGGGAACTTCCTTGAGCTCCCCTGGAATCTCTCCACAGAACCTAGTTTTTCATACTCAAATTTGTGACCATTGTCTGTTATCTCTTGATTGCCCCCCGCCCCTGCTTCCCACCCAAACCCTCCATTGTCTGCTATCTCCTGATAGCCTCCAGCTGTTTCCAGCCTTTGACCCTCCTTGGATTCCCTCCTTGGACTTCTCCTCAAGACCCTTCCTAAATCCCTCCTCCCATCACCCTGGACTACCAGACCACCCCCCAGATCCCTCCTTTACTCTTTCCTGTATTTAAGTCCCACCTTGCCTCCATGAAGGCGTCTAGCTGGGATTCTATCTGGCCTGCTTGTGAATACAAGCATTACAAATGCTTAGGTTCCTTAAGAGGCAACCCAATTAGGCAAATCCTTAATAAACTTTGTTTTCTTTGGCTTTAAGAAGGCTTGAGTCGAATTCATTCGAGCACGACCTGGACCGTCAGTATTTTGGGGTCCCCTTCACCCCTAAACCTCTTCAAAAGGACATCAAGTCTTGCAATATAATATATTGAGGAGAAAAGGATCTGGCTAAAAATATCATACCCTGCAAGGTTAAGTATTATCCTGAATGAAAAAAAAGTGGACATTCCATTAACTATCCTACTTTTAAGACTTTGTTTAAAAGAATCCTGAACTTAATAAAAAAATTTAACACACAAGAATCAAGAGAAATACACGTTAAATATCAAAGACTGATTATAAAAGATTGATGACAGGCTGTTTACTTTTTACTTTTTATACATGTTAAATGTGAAATGTATGTCTAAGATTCTTATTAATAATTGGGTAGCTCATAAGTAAGATTGGGGCAAATGTTAGTAGCATATGAACTGAAAAAGTAAAACAATTTAGGAACAGCTAAAAAGAGTAATTATTTTGTATGAATGAAGTGCAAGAGGAAGAATCAATACAGAGGAATTAGATGGTGGAGGAATGCTGGTAGTTCTGATAACCTACTTATATTGGGAATGGGTTTAAGAGGGAAAAATACATCTATATTTAGAAGAGAACAAAAGTCTTCTAAGTTCCAAAGAAATAAAATGATAGGGGCATAAGCTGTGGGATAGAGGAGAAGAGAACAATCTTTACAGGAGTGGGCAGGAATAGGGAAAAGTTGAGTATAGAAGGGTGTTTAGATTTATGGGAATGAGAGACAGAGGAGGGATCCTTGAAGGGAGCTAGGCATGGCAGTTAGTTGAAGCAAAGGAGAGGAGGCAGGAGTGATAGAAAACAAAAAAAAAACAAAAGGAGGAGTGGATGGAGGGAGAAAAGAAAGTCAAAAGTGCACAGCAGAGAACAAAAAAAGCAAAGGTGGAAAACTTTCAACACACGTATTATTTATCAAAATAGGCTTTCTTGAAATGAAAATATATTGTTATGTAACTTGAATACTCTATTATCTTCTGTCATGCACATGACATACATCTTTTAACTTTGTATTTAAGTTCCAATTTTTAAGTTTAAAATATGTTTTCCCTTCTTTTCCCCATTCTGTTTTTGTATTTTGGTGTGTGAGTCTAAAATTAAATAAAATGGAAAGATAGGCACAGTTTGGTTTTGCTTTGAACAGAGTTCAGTTTGCTCTCCAGTGTGGGTGAGTGATACAGAACTCTACCAACAGTGTTTTAGAGTTCCAATTATTCCTAATCCTCTCCAGCATTTACCTTTCTCTCTCTTTTTTTTTTTTTTTGGTCATATTGCACCATATGATTGGTGTGAGCTGGTAATTCAGAGTTACTTTAATTTGCATATCTCTAATCAAAAGTGCTTAAGAGAATTTCTTCATGCTTCTGTTTATACCTTTGATATCTTCATTTGAAGACTGCCTTATATTCTTTGACCATTTGGAAAAGAATTTTATTTTCATTAATTTGACTCAGTCTTCTAAATATTTGAGAAATGAGGCCTTTATCATAGAGATTTGCCATAAAGATTGCTAATCAGCTTTCTACTTTCCTTGATTTCACGGTCCTCTTCGAGAACGAAGGACAAACACAACCTGTGAATGTGTAGCAGCTCCTTTCCTCTTCCTCCTCCTCCTTTTCCTTCTCCTTCTCCTCTTCTCTGCTATTCAATCTAGGGGAAGGTACACACTCTATGCCTCAAAGCTGCCTTTTTTCCCTCTGAGTTTACTGGCTGCATTTCTTGCTCAAAGATCAAGCTTTAAGCCATATTCACTCGGGAGCTCATAGACTGGAAAAGTTCCCGCCCACCTAGCACAGAGTGATTATCGTTATTAAATAGCAATTGTTTCTCTTTTACCCAGGAAACCTGAGGACAAGTCCCCTCCCATGTAGCACAGAGTGTTTATAATTATTAAATAGTAGTTGTTTCTCTTTTTATCCAGGAAGCCCGAGGAACTTCCCCTCCCAGTTTGATTTTTTTTTTTTATTAAAAGGGCTATGCCTTGGGCAACTACTTAAAGAACGTTATTCACTGAATGCTTGTATCTCACTCGAAGGGAGAATGTCATAAGCCCTTAACCTGAAAGGGTGAGAGTCTCACATCACATCCTGGGTCATCTCCAGTCATCCCAGTGAATATCAACTACGGAACCCAGATGACTCTGGAGGGGGAAGTGAGGTTGGTGAGGCACAGCTCTCATTCCAATAGAAGTCAACTGCAAGTCATGTTATCATATTGATGTCATGGACCTCTTTGAGAATGAAGGACAAACACAACAACATATCTTGTTTTGTCACAAATTCTTCCTCTTCCAATCAATATGACTTGTATACTATTCTTTGTGATTCTAAATTCATTGCTTTGTTGGCCATAGAAACTTCGGTTAATATTTTAAATATGCTATGTTGATATGCTTATTTTTATATCACCTATATTTCCCACGGTGTGTCTACCCTCAACCCCTCTTGCTGAGTCATCCTTATAATAGAGAATTTTTTTAATTAAATAGTTTTATTTGTTTTCAGTGTTCTACAATCATTTTCATGTGTCTTAGAAGTTTTCCCTTCCCTCCCTCTCTTTACCCACTCCCTCCCTGACACAGCATACTATTTTATATAGGTTCTACACATTCGTTCCTATCAAATACATTTTCAACTTAGTCATGATGTATAGAAGAATTAAAATGAATAGGAGAAATCGTGAAACAAAACAAGACATAATACAAAAGAAAATGGTCAACTTTATTCTGTTATCCAATTCCATATTTCCTTCTCAGGTTGTGGAAGGCATTTTGCCTCAAGAGTTCGCTGGGAATTTTTTAAGTCCTTGCACTGCAATAAAGTACTAAGACTACCAGAAAAACTCTCCCCTAACTGTGGTTGTTGCTGCATATAAAGTTCTCCTGGTTCTGCTCTTTTCACTCAACATCAGTTCATATAAGATTTCCAGGCTTCTCTGAAGTTTTCCTGATCAATCTTTCTTCTTTTTTTTTCTTTGCTTATATGTATATGTATATATATAATTTTATTTATTTTCAGTATTCTACAATCACTATCAGATGACTTAGATTTTTTCCTTCCCACCCCTGCCTTTCCCCCTAACTCCCCCCTCCCTCCCTGAGACGGCATAGATATTATATAGGTTCTACTCATACATTCCTATTAAGTATATTTTCACTATAACATTCCGTTACGTTCATATAACGTAATTTATTCAGCCATTCCCCAATTGATGGGCATCACCTTGATTTCCAGTTTTTGAGCACCAAAAAGAGAGCTGTTATAAATACTTTTATACATGGCAGACCCTTTTCCATTTTTATGATCTCTTGGGGATTCAGTCCTAGAAGCGGTGTTGTTGGGTCAAAGGAGATGTACAATTTTGTAGCCCTTTGGGTATAATTCCAAATTGCTCTCCAGAATGGTTTGATCAGCTCAAAGCTCCACCAACAATGAATTAGTGTTCCAAATCTCCCATGTCTTCTCCAACATTTGTCATCTTCAAGTTTTGTGATGTTAGCCAATCTGATAGGTATAATATGGTATCTCAGAGTTGTTTTGATTTGCATTGTTCTAATAAATAGTGATTTAGAGCATTTTTTCATATGACTATAGGTAGCTTTAATTTCTTCCTCTGAAAACTCCCTGTTCATAACTTTGACCATTTATCAGTTGGGGAATGACGCATATTCTTGTACATTTGACTAGTTATATCACCCTTTTAGAAATGAAATATTCATCACAGAAACTATTTACAATATTTCTTTCTCATTTTTCAGCTTCCCTCCTAATCTTGGTTGCATTGGGTTTGTTTGTGCAGAAAGTGTTAAATTTATTGTAATCACACTTATCTATTTTGCATTTCAAATGTTTTCTATCTCTTGTGTAGTCAAGAATTTCTCCATTCTCCGTAAATCTAATAAATATACTAGTCCTTGCTCCACTAATTCATTTACATTATCAAGCTTTACAAGAAAATCATGTAGCCATTTGGACTTTATTCTTGTGTCCGATGTCAAGCTTTGTCCTATTCCCAGTATCTGCCACACTGTTATCTAGTTTTCCCAGCAATTTTTATTGGACAATGAGTTCTTATAACAGAAGTTGGGGTCCTTGCTTTTAACAAAGAGTAAATTGCTACATTACTGTCTACTCTGTCTTGAGTACCTAAAATTTTCCACTGGTCTACCCCTCTATTTCTTAGCCAGTACCAAGTGGTTTTGATAACTGCTGTTTTATAATACAATTTGAGATCTGGTAGGGCGAGGCCACCTTGTCTAGCATTACTTTTCATTAATTCCATTGATATGGTGGATGATTTCTTCTTCCAGATGAATTTTGACATTACATTTTCCAGGTCTAAAAAATATTAATCTGGCGGTTTGATTGATATGGCACTGAATAAGTAAATTAATTTAGGTGGATTCATTATTTTTGTCGTATTGATCTAGCCCTGGAGATTTTTGTGGCTTGTTCAATTTCATTTTCTGATATAGGGTTATGTAAGTATTCAACTTACTCTCCTGTTAATCTCGGCAATTTACATTTTTTAAAATAATCATTCAAATCATATAGATTGTGGAATTTATGAGCATAAAGTTGGGCAAAATAATTTCTTATTATTGTTTTAATTTACTCCTCATTGGAGCTGAGTTCACCCTTTTCATTTTTGATATTGGAAATTTGATTTTCTTCTTTCTTTTTGTTAATTAAATTGACCAAAGGTTTATCTATTTTATTGGCTTTTTAAAAAAAACCAACACTTAGTTTAATTTATTAGTTCAACAGTTTTTTTTTTTAAATTTCAATTGTATTGATCTCTCCTTTGGTATTTAGTATTTCTAATTTGATATTTACTTGGGAATTTTCAGTTTGTTCTTTTTCTACCTTTTTCAGAGGCATGCCCAATTCATTGATGTCCTTTCTCTATTTTATTCATGTAGGCATTCAAAGACATAAAACTTCCCCTAAGGACTACTTTTCTAGTATCCCATAAGATTTGGTAGGTTGCCTCATTATTGTCCTTCTCTTGAATGAAGTTGTTCATTGTTCCTATGATTTGTTGTTTAACCCACTCCTTCTTTACAATTAGATTATTTACTTTGAAATTAATTTTTGATCTATATTTCAGTGGCCTTTTATAATATATAATTTTATTGCATTATGATCTGAGAAGGATGCATTGACTATCTCTGACTTTCTGCACTGGATTTTGAGGTTTTTCTGCCCTAGGACACGGTCAATTTTGTATACGTGCCAGGTACCACTGAGAAATTCTTATGTTCCTTTCTGTTCCCATTCAATTTTCTTCAGACCTATCATATGTACTTTATCCAGAGTTCTAGTCACTTCCTCAACTTCTTTTTTGTTTATTTTGAGGTTAAATATATCAAGTTCAGAGAGGGGCGGTTTGAGATCCCCTACTAATACAGTTTTACTCTCTATTTTTTTCCTGCAACTCCCTTAACTTCTCCTCTGCTAATTTGGATGCCATATTACTTGAAGCATATATGGTTAGTAATGATATTTCTTCATTGTCTATGGTGTGTTTTCACAGGATATTGTTTCCGTCTTTATCTATTTTGATTAAATCTATTTTTCCTTTTGCTTTGTCTGAGACTGGGATTGCTACCCCTCCCTTTTTACATCAGATGAAGCGCAATACATTCTGCTTCAAGCTTTTACCTTTACCCTGAGTGTATCCTCATGTTTCAAATGTGTTTCTTGTAAACAACACATTGTTGCATTATGGTTTTTAGTCCATTCTGATATCCATCTCTGTTTTATGGGAGAATTCTTCCCATTCACATTCATAGTTATGATTACTATCTGTGTCTTTCCCTCCATTCAATTTCCCCTGTTTGTGCTTTCACGTTTCCCTTCTCCCTTACCTTCCAAAATGTCCTCCCTCAGTATTACCTTACTTCTTTCATGCCCCTTACTTTTACTCTCCTTTACCATTACTAACTGTCCCCTCTCTTTCAGCCTCCCTTCCCTTTTCTTTCTTCTTTCCCCTCCTACTGCCTACATAGCTAGTTGGATTTTTATTATTAACTGAGTTTGTTGTTCTATACTTGGACCAAATCCGATGAGAGCAAATATCAACAAATACTCAACTCCCTCCCCTCTTTTGCTCTTCCATCATATAATTTTGTTCCCTTCTTGTGATGTAATTTGCCATTTTCTGCCTCCTCTTTTTCACATATCCAGTTACAATCACTTCACATCCTTAAATAACATTTTTGTTATCACATCATTTACTTTATACCCACTCCCTCTATCTATGTATAATCCTTTTATATATCATGACAAATATCCAGTTCTCAAGATTAACAAGTATCATCTTCTCTTATAGGGATGTAAACAATATGCCCATATTTAATAACACATTTTCCCTTTGTTTACCTTTTTATGCCTCTCTTGAGCATTGTGTCTTAAGATCGAATTTTCTACTGAGTTCTGACCTTTTCATCTGGAAGTTCTGGAAATTCTTTCTTTCGTTGAATGTCCATCTCCTTGCCTGAAATATTATGCTTAATTTTGCTTTATAATTGATCCTTGGTTGTAGTCCTAGCCCTTTTGCCTTATGGAATATCATATTTCTTTTCCTTCAATCTTTTGATGTAGAAGATTCAAGTTCCTATGTGATCCTGACTAGCTCCTCGATATTTGAATGATTTCTTTCTGGCTGCCTATAGTATTTTTCCTTCACTTGATAGTTCTGGAATTTGACAATGATATTCCTTGGTGTTTTTAATATGGGATCCCTTTCAGGGGGTGGACAGTGGAATCTTTCGATGACTATTTTGCCTTGTGTATCTAGGATTTCTGGGGAGTTTTCCTTAATGATTTCTTGGAAGATGTTTTCCAGGCTCTTTTTTTCATCATGGCTTTTAGGTAGACCAATAATTCTTAGATTTTATTTCCTGGATGTATTTTCCAGGTTAGTTGTTTTTCCAATTAGATATTTTACATTTTCTTCTGTCTTTTCATTTTTATATTCTGTTTGACTGATTTTTGATTTCTCACAGAATCATTAGCTTCTATGTGTCCAATTCTAATTTTTATCCAATTGTTTTCTTCAGTGAACTTTTGCATCTGTTTTTTCATCTGTCCAATTTTTCCTTAGAAGGAGTTATTTTGTCCACTTAATTTTTGTACTTCATTTTCCATTTGTCCAATTTTCCTTTTAAATTCTTCTGTGGTTTCTTTATTCGTATTTTTGAAATCATTGGCCAGTTTTTCTTCTACTTCTCTAATTTGGCTTTAAAAATTCTTCTTCACCTTTTCCAAGAATGCTCTTTGGGCTTCAGATCGCTTCATATTCCCTTTTGAAGTTTCAGATAGGAGTATCGTCTCAATGCTGACATCATTGTTACTCGTGCTATGGTCCTTGTCTCCATAGAAAGATTCTATGTTCTTCTCTTTTCTGCTTTGTTTGTTACTCATGATGATGATGATTACCTTTTTCCTGGATTTTAAAGTAGATCTCTGCTTCTAGGGCACAAGGGGCACTGTTCCATAGCTCTTGTGCCTTGAACTTACGGCTTTGTGTGTTGCAACCTCTTGTCCTTTCAGCTAGAAGCTAAAATGCTGCAGCATACCTAGTGCTGAGCTGGCTGCTTTGATAAAGCACAGATCAGGTGAAATCTTTCTGAGTTGCCCCATAGTTGTCCTGTAGCTAGCTGTGTTAAATGTGGGAGCAGGGTGGTCTGGCTACAGCAGGTCTTCTCTGCTGATCTAGAGCAGAGACAAGCTCAGTGATTGGTGACCCAGGCTGCCTTAGTGTCTTCCTGCTTCTCCTGGTGTGCTGAGGCATGTCTGGTGTCCCTGTGTTGGTGGTTGCAGACTCCATCCTCTGGGACTCTGAATCTTCTCCTTGTTTGCTGAGGTGTGGTTGTTTTGGACAGTTCCCGTTCTGCACTGGTCCCCTTCAGCCACAGCAAGGGGGACTCTGCTTAACAATTTTCCTTGGCTCATGTGCTAAGAGGCTGTTTACCCTTCGATTGATCCCACTGTTCAAGAATTTTTCTAGTAAATATTTTATGGGTCTTTCAAGACCAACAACTGGTGGGGGAGAGCATTTACTGATCACTCTGCCATCTTGGTAGATATTGAGTAGGTGACTTGTAGACATTTAATTTGTGGGCTGATAGTTTCAGGAGCAGCTGATGCAGATTCCTGGGTCTCTGTGGCTCTCACTCACTCGATTCAGCTGGGTTCCAATCCTGGACTGATATGCTCGAGATTCTACAGTGCAGCCACTGACTCAGAACTCCCAGGGCTGTCTTCTTGGGCCTGTCATGGTGGGGATGTGCTGGTACAGCCTGTGCACTGTGCTCTCCAGCCCTGTGCAATGGATCCTTTCCATCTACCTTCCAGTTTGTCCTGGCTTGTAAATCTCTGACAGTCTGTCTCCTTAGCATTCTGCCCCTCCAAAATTTGGTCAGATTCTCTTTCTAGAGGTATCTGAAGGAGTTTGTCTAGGAGCTTAGGTGAGTAGCTGCCCTCACTTCGTCACCTTGGCTCTGCCCATATACCTTTTGAGCAAGATTAATCCCCTTCCCCTCTTACTTCCCTCTCAGGTAAAATAGATTTCTATATTCATCTGTGTCTATGATTCCCTCTTTGAGTCAATACTGATGAGAGTTACGTTTTAGCAATGCTATTCCCATTTACTCTTTCACTGTAATAGGTCTCTTTATGTGAGATCATTTACCCCATTTTACCTCTCCCTTCCTTCTGCCCCCATTATGCTTCTCTTTTTCATCTCTTAATTTTTTGTCAACCCTTCAAATTCGTCCTGTAATCACTCCATTTTGTATGTGTATTCATTCTATTTGTACTGTTAATGATGAAATTTTTAATAGTTACACATATTTTCTTCAGTCAAGATGTAAACAGATTAGTTCTATTGAATGTATCATGTTTTATTTTCCTTTTTATCTGTTTATGCATCTCTTGGGTCTTGATATTGGAGGTCAAATTTTTGGTTTAATTGTAATCTTCTCCACATGAAGTCTGGAAATCCTTCAAATTCATTGATTGGCCATTTATTCCCTTTGTTGTATTCTTACTTTTGCCAAGTAAGGGAGTCTTGGTTATTATCCTATCTCCTTTGAACTCTGGATTATCACCTTCCATGGCCTCTGATCCTTTAATGTTGCAACTGCTAAATCTTTTGTGATTTTTATTGTGACTTTCTATATCTGAATTTTTTTTTAAATCTTTTTGGCCTTTGTAGTATTTTCCTTTGATTTCATAGTTCCAAAATTTGGCTAAAATTTTTCTTGAGATTTATTTTGGAATTTCTTTCCTGAAGCAACTGGTGGATTCTTTCAGTGCCTACTTTTCCTTCTGATTCCAGGACATCAGCACAGTTTTCTTTGACGAGCTCTGGAAAGATGGTTTCTAGGTGTTTATTTTGATTATGGCTTTCAGATAGTCCAATAAGTCTGATATTATCTCTCCTGCATATGTTTTCCAGCTCAGTTGATTTTGCAATGAGGTGTTTTATCTTTATTCCATTTAAAAGGAAATTCGATTGATGTCTCATATAGTCATTAGATTCCAATTGCTTGATTTCCATTTTTTAAGTTGTTGTTTTCCTCCCTTAGGTTTTTTTTTGCTTTCTTTCCCATTTGTCCAATTCTATTTTTGAAGCCAATTATACTCTTTAAGAAATTGTTTTCTACAGCATATTTTTGTATCTCCTTTTCTGTTTGGCCAATTCTACTTTTTAAACTGTTTCCCAAGAAACTGACACATTTTTTCATAATTTTATAGCATCAGTATCATTTGTTTCTCCATTTTCCCTCTATTTCTCTTCAATGATTATTAAGCTGCTTTTTGAGTTGTTGCATGAGTTTTGCTGGGTTTGAGAATGGTACCTGTTTTCTTGTGGGCTTCTTCCCATAGGTTTTTCAACATTGTTGTCTTCTTCTGAGTTAGTGTCTTGGTTTTCCATGTCACCAGAAAACTTTCTGCGTGGGGGATAGGGCGACCCAAGATGGTGGAGTGAGAACAACTCTAAGCTCTTACATAGACTCCTTCAGATACCTATAAAAAGAGAATCTGACCAAATTTTGGAGTTGCAGAATCCAATAGGAGACAGACTGTGGCAGCTTCATAGACCAGGATAGACTGGGAGATCAACGGAAGGAGTTGTTCCCTGGGGTGAGTCCAGAGCACACAGTGCATCCCACTATGGCATGGCCAAGCAGGGAAGGCCCTGGGCAGCCTGAGGCAGCATCAGCACAGCTGAATGGTGGAGTGGCAGGCCAGAGCAGGAGACCAGCAGAGTAGAGTGAGTGACAGCCACTGAGCCCCAGATATCAGCTGCAGCCACTCCTGAGACTTTCGGCCTGCAGATTAAACATCTATACATCACTTACTTGAAATTCCAGGAGCCAAAATGGCGGAATTATTGATAAATGCTCTCTCCTCCTCCCCTTGTTGACCTGGAAAAAACCATAAAATGTTTCCCCAGAAAAATCCTGGGTGAGTGGGATCAACAGTCTCGTAAGACATGAGGCTAGGAAAATAGCTAAAGAATATTCCTCTTACTGTGATGGAGGCAAGCTGGAAGGAGAGGACCCCAAAGATGGCGGAGCCTCACACTGGGACTCAATTGTGCCTCAGCTATCCAGGGGAAACAGGAAGGTAGGCCAGATCACCAACCCTGAGATTGTCTTTGCTCCAGCTCAATTAAGGAGATCTCCAGTGACCAGACCACCTCTCCCCCACACTTAACAAGCTAGCTCCAGGGCTAATCCTGGGAAACATAAAAAAAGGAAAAATGCACCTGCTTTTTGCTTTCTCACACTAGCAGGTCAACACCAGGTTCTCCAGCTTTTAGTTGAAAGAACCAGAGGCTGCAATACACAAAGCCTCACCATCATGAGCAAGACGCAAAGAAGGAAGGAAAATACCCTAGAATTTTTCTATGAGGACAAGCACCAAAGCATGAATACCAAAGAGGTCAGCATTGAGACTGTAATCCCGCCTGAAACTTCAGAAGGTACCATGAACTGTTCGCATGCACAAACAGCACTCCTGGAACAGATGAAGAAGGAAATAGAAGAAAAATGGACCAATGGTTTTAAAAGTATCGAAAAAAGAATTCTTTGAACAGAACAGCTCTTTTAAAAGTAAAACTGAACAAATGGAAAAAGCAGCACAAAGCCTAATTGGGAAAATTGGACAAATGGAAAAGGTTCAAAATCTAACAGGAGAAAATAATTTCTTAAAAGAAATAATTGGATCAATGGAAAAGGAGAAGCAAAAGTTAACTGAAGAAAACAATCTGATGAAAATTAGAATTGGAGAAGTGGAAACTAAAATGACTCTATGAGACATCAAGAATTAGTAAAACAAAATCTAAAGAATTAAAAGATAGAAGAAAATGTAAAATATCTAATTGGAAAAGCAACTGACTTGGAAAATAGATCCAGGAGAGAAAATTTAAGAATTATTGGCCTACCAGAAAGCCATGATGAAAAAAAGAACCTGGACAATATCTTCCAAATAATTATGAAGGAAAAGTGCCCAGAAGTGCTAGATTCAGGGGCAAAAAAAGTCATTGAAAAAATCTACCTTTCACCTCCCAAAAGAGATCCCAAACTAAAAACACCAACAAATACTATTCGCTCCTGAACTTCTTGCTTGTTTGCTCTGTGGCTAAGTTACTATAGTTCCAAGAATGGGAGGTTGAGATTTCCCATCAATACTGTTTTGTTGTGTTTTTTTTTTTCATGCAACTCACTTGCTTTCTCTTCCAAGAGTGTGGGTGGTATATGATTTGGTGTATATATATATATATATATATATATATATATATATATATATATATATATATATATATATATATATATATATATATATATATATATATATATATATATATATACACTACTAATACTACAATACTATATAATAATATATAGTATATAGTATATAATAATACTATATACACTACTAATACTAATATATATATATATATGTATATATATATATATTAGTATTACTTGATTGTCTATGGCACATATGTAACATATCATGGGATTATAACTTTAAATTCATTCTTTAAATTTCCATTTTATGTGAGTAGTCATCTTATTCACATTCCTGGTTACAATTACCAACAGTCCCTCTAGCCAATTTCCCCCATTTCTACTTTTCTCTCTCCTTTTACCCCTTACCTTCTCACCAATGTTTTGCTTCTGAGCACCACTTCACTCAATCTGCCCTCTCTTCTCTCAGTCTCTTAATTTTTTGCTTCTTTCATCTACTATATTATTCCTAACTTTTGCCCTCCCTTTTATCTATCCACTCCCTTTTATTTCCCACTTCTCCTGCTTCTCAAAGGAATAAGATAGATTTCTATAGCAAACTGAATTTGTATGTTATTCCTACTTTAAGGCAAATCCAGTGAGAATAGTGTTAAAATAATAGCCTTCACTTCACTTCTTTCCCTCTGATGAAATAGATTTTTTGTATTTCTTCATCTGTTGTAATTTACCCCTTTCTGACTCTGGCTGTCCCCATATCCAAGTGCAATCTTTGTTATTTCACCCTTAGTTGTTTTTGATCATCACATCAGTATAAACTAATACTTACCTCCTCCATGTATAACCTTTCTAAATGTTGTAATGAACGTACAGATCTCAACAGTTGCAAGCATCATCTTCCACTCTGGGTAGATAAACAGTCCAAAATTTTGAATAACATGTTTTTGTTTTTCCTTTCAGGTGTTACATTTTTATGCTTCTATTGAGTCTTATATTAGAAGATAGAATTTCCTATTCTGCTCTGGTCTTTACAACAGGAGTGATTGAAAGTCCTTTATTTCATTCCATCTTTTCTCTTGAGTATAATTACATGCAATTTTTTTTTCCTGGCGAGTTGATATGTAGTTGCAGTCCAAGACACTTTGCCCTTTGGAATATCATATCTCAAATTCTTCAATACTGTAATGTAGAAGCTGCAAGGTTCTCCAAAATCCTGGCTATGTTTCTATGATATTTAAATGGTTTTGTTTTTTGTGGTTTCCTGCAAGGTTTTATCCAAGACCTATTAATCTTTGAATCCGCGTACAATATTCGTTGGATTTTCTATTTTGGAACCTTTTCGAAAATAATTGTTGAATTCTTTCAATGACTATTTTATCCTTTGGTTCTTGGATATCAGGGAAATTTTGCTTGAGATTTTCTGCAAAGATGTTGTATAAGCTCTCTTATTTTCACAGGGTTGCAAGCAGGGGAAGTTATGGCTTCAAGGTAATACAACAAATCTTTAATTATTTGTTTTGAATATATTTTTCAGGTCAGTTTTTTTTCCAATGAGGTATTTTACATTGTATCATATATATATACATACATACATATATTTCATTGCACTCATTCTCAATTTCTCATAGAAAGGCAAACTTCCACTTGTTCAATTCTAATATTTTATTTATTTATTTATTTACTATCAGTTTTCAACATTCACTTCCATAAGTTTTAAATTTTTTCCTCCTCTCTTCCCAAGACAGTATGCAATTCAATGTGGACTTTAAACATACATTCCTATTAAACACATTTTCACATTAGTCATGTTGCACAGAAAAATTGTAATGAATGAGAGAGAACATGAAAAAGAAAACAAGACCAAAGAGAAGTCAAAAGATTTCGTTTCACTCTGCAATCCAATCCGTAGTTCTTGCTCTGGATGTGGATGTCATTTTCTATCACGAGTCCTTTGGAAAAGATTTAGTTCCTTGCTGGCAAGGGCCAAATCTATCAAAATCAGTCATTTCAGGCTATGGCTGTTACTGTGTATAATGTTGTTCTGGTTCTGCTCATTTCACTCAGCATCAGTTCATATAAGTCTTTCCAGGTTTTGCTAAAGTCTACATGTTCATCGTTTCTTATAGCACAAATGTATTCAATCACAATTATATACCACAACTTGGGATGTCATTGCCCACTTAATGACATCTCCTCATTTTCCAGTTTGTGACCACCACAGAAAGAGCTACCATAAAAACTTTTTAAATGTGGATCCTTTTCCCATTTACAAGATCTCTTTGGGATATAGTCCTAGAAGTGGCATTGCTGGGTGAAAAGATATGCATATTTCTGTAGTCCTTTGGGCATACTTCAAAATTGTTCTCCTGAATCCTTGTGTCAACTCACAGCTCTGCCAAAATTGAATTACTGATTCAAATCTCCCAAATCTTCTCCAACACTTGTCATTCTGCTATTTTGTCACCTAGGCCAATCTGATAGGTGTGGTGTGGTATCTCATGGTTGTTTTGATTTGCATCACTCTAATCAATAGTGATTTAGAGTATTTTTTCATATGACTATAGATAGTTTTAATTTCTTCCTCTAAAACTACCTGTTCATATTCTTTCACTATTTATCAATTGGGGAATGACTTGCAATCTTGTAAATTTGAAATGACGACTTCATCACAGACATTAGTAGTAAAAATTCTTTCCCATAGGGGTTGGGTTCAAGATGATGGAATGAGACCATGGACTCACCTTAGCTCTACCACAAATTCCTTTGGGTATCTATATAAAAATAATCTGAACAAATTTTAGAGTGACAGAATCTGCTAGGAGACAGAGTGTGGCAGATTTCCAGCCCAGTACAACCCGGAAGGTCTATGAGAAAAAACTGTTACATGGGGCTGGATGAACACAGACAGAACAGGCTGCACCAGCCTAGACTCCACCATAGCAAGGTCAAACATGAACCACTGGGGCAGACTGAAGAAGATGAGGCAGTGTAGATTCTCAAATATATCAGCTCAGGACAGAAGTCCAGCATAACAGAGTGAGAGAGCAACACAGGACCTCTGGTAACAACAGCAGCCACACCTGAGACTTTCAGCCTATAGACTAAGAGTTTGAAAGTCCCCTAGTTTTACTTATTGGAGCCGAGATTGCCAAGTAAATTGTAAGTGTTCTCACCCTCCCATTGCTGACCTTGAAAATCTCAGAGAATATTTTCCCAGGAAATATCCTGGAATAGTGGAATCAGCTGAAGGGGTAGACAGTCTCTCGAACTGGTAGACTAGGAAGATCATCAAGGAAAGTCCCTCTTCCAGAGGCTGACTAGTGCAAGACCAGAGTTGTCCTAGACAGTCCCATCTTTGTGAATCAAGAGGAGATCCTGAGGCCCAGGGGCATGGAGCTCATAAGCACCAACACCAGTACCCCAGGAGTACCTTAGCACAGCCATGCAAATTAGGCAGACAACAGTGAAAACAGCAGCTCAACAGCTGTTGAGCTTGCTTGTGCTCCTGCTAAGGGGAGGAGAAGACATCCTGTGGCCAGAGCACTCCTCCCTCACACCTCATACTATGAGTTTCAGTAACCCTGGGAAAACTCAGAAAGACTTGACCTGGCATGATCCTTGACACATACCAGCCAACTCAGCATCATGTTGACTTTAGCATTCTAACTTCTAGTTGAAGGAACCAGAGGCTACACAACTCAAAGCCTCAAGTTTTCAGCACAAAAAAATGTGGGACAGACCACTCTGTTCCCCAGAAGCAGAGTTCCACTTTAAAAGTCAAGAGAAAGGTGATCAGCATGAGCAAGAAGCAAACCAGAAAACAAAGACCATAAATCTTACTATGGTGACAAAGACCAAAAGGCAAATTCAGAAATGAACAACATTGGTATTGTATTCATATCTGAAACCTCGAAGAAGAATATGAACTGGTTTCAAGTCAAAAGAGCAGAAGAGCTATTTTAAAAGACAAATTAGAGAGGAAGTAGAAAAATTGTTCAATGATTTTAAAAAACACAATTGACACAATGAAAAAAACAAAGAATTCGCTGAAGAAAACAGATCCTTAAAAAAGGAAAATTGGGCAAATGGATAAGGAAGTACAAGACCTAACTGCAGAAAATAACTCCTTAAGAGGAAAAGTTGCACAAATGGAAAAGCAGGTGCAAGAGTCAACTGAAGAAAGCAATGCAATAAAATTTAGAATTGGACAAATAGAAGCTAATGACTCTTTGAGACATCAAGAATCAGTCAAACAGAATATAAAGAATGAAAAAAATAGAAGAAAATGCAAAATATCTCATTGGAAAAACAACTGACACAGAAAATATATCCAGGAGAGAAAAAAAAAAATAAGAATTATTGGTCTACTATAAAGTCATGATGAAAAAAAAGAGACTGGAAAATATCTTCCAAGAAATCATCTGGGAAAACTACTCTGAGATCCTAGATACAGAGGACAAAATAGTTCTCAAAAGAATCCACTAACCATCTCCTGAAAGAAATCCTAAATTGAAAACACAAGTGAATATTGTTGCCAAATTCCAGAACTATAAAGGTAAGGAGAAAATACTGCAAGCCACCAGAAAGAAACGATTCAAATATCTGGGGACTACAGTCAGGATGACAGAGGACCTTCCAGGTTAACGACTGGAGGAATTTGAATATGATATTCTGTGAGGCAAGGGAGCTTGGACTACAACCAAGGATCAATTATCCTGAAAAAAGCATACAGTTTCAGGAAGCGAGACTGAAATTCAATGAAATAAGGATTTTTCATACATTCGCAATGAAAAACCCAGAGCTCAATAGAAAATTTGATCTTCAAATAGAAGACTCAAGAAACTCATAAAAGGGGAAATGGGAAACAAACAGGCAAAAAACCCTTCTTATTCAATATAGACAAACTATTTACATACCAGTATGTGAGGATGATACTTGATAATCTTGAGAATTGTATATTTATCATGACATTTAAGAGATATTCATATATATATGGAGATATAGATATATATATATATATGGAGTGGTTATAAATTAGCTGATGTAATGACTTTAAAAAAGAGGACTAAGGGGTGTGAAGGGATTGTACATAGAGAAGAGGAAAGGTGGTGGAAAAGAGAAAAGAGAAAATTACATCTCAAAAAGAGGCACAAAATATTTTATAAAAGAAGTTAAGAGGGGAAGGAGACCAGCATTGTTTGACATCTACTCTCATCTGGTTTGATTCAAGGAGGGAACAACAAGTTGAGTTAAGTATAGAAATCTAACTTGCCCTACAGGCAGTAGGAGGGAAAAGGGAAAAGAAAATGGTGGAGAGGTTAGAAGAGAGGGAATAAGTAGTAAGGGAAAAGGGAAATTAAAAGGAAGGTGGATAGAAGACAGAAAAGGCTAGGGAGGCAGTGGTCAAAAATAAAACCATTCTGGAGGGGAAAGGAGAAGGGAGAAATAAAATTTCCCTCATAAACTGAGGGAAATAGGATGGACAGAAAGGCACAGATAGCAACAGTAACGGTGAATGTTAATGGGATGAACTCTCACATAAAATGGAGGCAGAGAGCAGAACGGATTAAAAACTATAATCCTACAATATGTTATTTACAAGAAATACATTTGAAATGGGGAGGGGAGGTAGACTCACAGGGTAAAGATAATATATTGGAGTAGAATATATTATGACTCAGCTGATGTAAAAAAAAAACAACAAAAACAAAACAAAAACAGGGGCAACAATCCAAAACTCAGTGAAAGCAAAAGCAGAAATAGGTCTAATCAAAAGAGATAAGGAAGAACACCATATCCTGCTAAAAGGTACCATAGACAATGAAGCAATGTCATTATTAAACATGTATGCACCAAGTAGTATAGCATCCAAGTGCTTAGAGGAAATGTTAAGGTAGTTACAGGAAGAAATAGATGGCAAACCTTTACGAGTGGGAGACTCAACCTCCCCCTCTACAAACTTGATAACTCTAAGCTAAAAAAAAAAAAAAAAAGGAAGTTAAGGAGTTGACTAGACCTCTGGATAAGGTAGATATGACAGATCTCTGGAGAATTGAATGGGGACAGAAAGGAATATACCTTTTTCTCAGTAGTGTACATAGGGCACATAAACAAAGATTGACCATGTAGTAGGGCAAAAAAAAAATCCCTCACAATACAATGCAGAAAGGTAGAGATAGTCAATGCACGTTTTCAGACCATAATGCAATAAAAATTATATGTAACAGAGGACTGTGTAAAGATAGACCAAAATTAATTGGAACCTAAATAATCTAACCCTCAAGAATGAGTGTGGTAAACAACAAATCATAGAAATAATCCATAACCTGATTCAAGAAGATGAAAATAACTAGAAAACCTACCACACTTATGGGATTCTGTGAAAGTATTCTTAGGGATTTTATATCACTGCATGCCTATATGAATAAAACAGAGAAAGAGGAGATTAATGAATTGGACATGCAGTTGAAAAAGGTAGAAAAAGAAAAGCTTGAAAATTTCCAAATAAATACCAAATTAGAGATATTAAAATCCAAAGAGAGATTAGTAAATTTTAAATTATGATAACTATTGACTAATAACTAAACCTAAGTGTTCGCCTTATAAAAAAAACCAATAGAATTGATAAAACTTTGATCAATTTGATTTAAAAAAGAACAAAGAAAACCAAGTTATGAATATAAAACTGAAAAAGATGAACTCACCTCCAATGAGGAGGAAATTAAAATAATAATTAGAAATTAAGTTGTCCATAAATTTGACAATTAAAGTGAAATGGGTGAATATTCAGAAAAAATAGATAAATTGCCCAGATTAACAGAAGAGGAATTTAAATATCTAAGTAACTCCATCTCAGAAAAAACAAATTGAACAAGCTATCAATAAACTCTCTAAGGAAAAATCTCCTGGGCCAGATGGATTTACAAATACATTCTATCAAACATTTAAAGAACATTTAATTCCAATATTATATAGACTATTGGGGAAAATTGGGGAAGTAATCCTATTAAATTCTTTATATGATACATATATGCTTCTTACACCTAAAACTTGAAAAACCAACATAGAGAAAGAAAATTATAGACTATTTTCCCTAATGAATATAGATGCAAATATTTTACACAATATATTAGCGAAAAGATTACAGAAATTTATCATGAGAATAATACATTGTGATCAGGTAGGATTTAAAACCGGTATATAGGACTTGTTCAATATTATGACAACTATCAGCCTAATTCATCATATCCACAACTGAAGTAAAAGAAACCATATGATTATCTCAATAGATGCAGAAAAAGCGTTCCAGAAAATGCAGCAACAATGGTTATTTAAAACACTGGAAACAAAGAAAATGAAATCTTCCTTAAAATAATAAGCGGTATCCACCTAAAATCAACAGCGAGCAATATAGGTATTGGGGACAAACTTAATTCATTTCCAATAAGATCAGAAATGAAACAAAGATGTCCATTATCGCCAGTGTCACTCAATATGGTGCTAGAAATATTAGGTTAAGCAACAAAAGAAGATACAGAAATTGAAGGAATTAGAATAGGCAAAGAAGACAATCAGTCATTACTCGTTGCAGATGTTCTGATAATATACTTAGATAGTCCTAGAGAATCAAGTAAAAAGCTACTGAAATAGTAAACAACTTTGGCAAATTTGCAGGTTACAAAATAAACCCACGTAAATCATCTGCATTCCTATGTATTACAAACAAAGCCCAACAGAAAGAGATAGAAAGAGGAATCGCATTTACAGGTGCTGGAGACATTATAAAATATTTTTGCATCTATCTGCAAAAACAGACCAGGGGCCTATGTGAACACACTTGTGAAACACTTCACACAAATAAAGTCAGACCTAAGAAACTGGAAAAACAGTTACTCCTGGGTAGGCTGAACTAATATCAATGTATCATCTGCAAAGAGTGGTAACTTAGTTTCTTCTTTGTCTGTACTAATTCCTTCCATTTTTCTTTTCTTATTGCTAAAGTTAAGATTTCTAGGACCATATCGAGTGTGGTGATAATGATGAGGCATCCTTGTTTCACCCCTGATCTTACTGGAAATGCACCAAGCTTTTCTCCATTACACATAATGCTTACTGGTGGTTTAAGCTAGATGCTACATATCATTACTTTAAAAAAAAAGGTTTTATTTATTTATTTTTAGATGTCGACATTCACTTCCACAAAATATTGAGTTCCAATTTTTCTGCCCATCTCTCCCCTCCCCCCAAACCATAGCACCTTGCATTCTGATTACCCCTTACGTCAATGTGCCCTCCCTTCTATCATACCCTACCCTTCCCTTATCCCTATATTTTCTTTTTTCGTGGAGGGCTAGATAAATTTCTACACCCCATTACCTATATTTCTTATTTCCCAGTTATATGCAATAACAATTCTCAATATTCGTTTCTCATGCTTTGAATTCTAAATTCTCTCCCTCCACATCCATCTCCACTGAGAAGGCAAGAAATTCAATACAGGCTATATATGTGTCTTTTTGCAAAAGACTCTCATAATAGTCACGTTGTATAGGACTAACTATATTGTCCTCCATCCTACCCTGCCCCCTCTTTTTTCTATTCTATCATTTGACCATGTCCCTTCCGAAAAGTGTTTACTTCTAGTTACATCCTTCTCTCATTTGCCGTCCCTTCTATCATCTCCCACACCTCACTTGCCACTTTCTCCCCTACTTTCCTGTAGTGCAATATGGATTTTCATACCAAATTTAGGGACCATGTTATTCCCTCCTTAAGGGATATGTGAAGAGAATAAGCTGCACTTTTCCCCTCTCACCTCCTCCCTTTTATCATCGATTGAAAAAGGTTTTTCTTATCTCTTTTATGAGTGATAGTCTGTCCCATTCCATTTCTCCCTTTCTCCTCCTAATATTTTTCTCTCTCACCCCTTAACTTTATTTTTTATGGATATCGTCTTTTCTGATTCAACTCAACCTGTACTGTCTGTGTGTGTGTATGTGTATGTGTAAAATTCCTCCTCCTAACCAAATACTGAGAAAAGTCTCAAGAGTTATAAATATTATCATTTCATGTAGGAGTGTAAACAGTTCAGCTTTAGAAAGTCCTTTATGATTTCTCTTTCCTGTTTCCCTTTTGATGCTTCTCTTGATTCTTTTGTTTGAAAGTCAAATTTTCTATTCAGTTCTGGTCTTTTGATCATGAATGCTTGAAAGTCCTTTATGTCACTGTGTGACCATTTATTCCCTTCAAGTATTATACTCAGTTTTGCTGGGTAGTTGATTCTTGGTTTTAGTCCTATTTCCTTTGACTTCTGGAATAAGATATTCCATGCCCTTTGATCCCTTAATGTAGAAGCTGCTAGATCCTGTGTTATCCTGATTGTATTTCCACAACACTTGAGTTGTTGCTTTCTAGCTGCTTGCAATATTTTCTCCTTGACCTGGGAACTCTGGAATTTGGCCACAATGTTCCTAGGAGTTTCTCTTTTTGGATCTCTTTCAGGTGGTGTTCTGTGGATTCCTTGAATATTTATTTTGCCCTCTGGTTCTAGAATCTCAAGGCAGTTTTCCTTGATAATTTCATGAAAAATGATGTCTAGGCTCTTTTTTTGATCATGGCTTTCAGGTAGGCCCATAATTTTTAAATTGTTTCTCCTGGATCTATTTTCCAGGTCAGTTGTTTTTCCAATGAGATATTTCACATTATCTTCCATTTTTTCATTCTTTTGGTTTTGTTTTGTGATTTTTTTGGTTTCT
Source organism: Notamacropus eugenii (assembly GCF_028372415.1). Classification (NCBI taxonomy): domain Eukaryota; kingdom Metazoa; phylum Chordata; class Mammalia; order Diprotodontia; family Macropodidae; genus Notamacropus; species Notamacropus eugenii. The sequence goes on along the minus strand of NC_092877.1, from coordinate 186,137,591 downwards.
CATAAAGTCATTAGCCTCCATCTGTTCCATTCTAATTTTGAAAGAACTATTTTCTTCAGTGAGCTTTTGAATCTCCTTTTCCATTTGGCTAATTCTGCTTTTGAAAGCATTCTTCTCCTCATTGGCTTTTTGAACCTTTTTTGCCAATGGAGTTGTCCTATTTTTCAAGGTGTTATTTTCTTCAGCATTTTTTTGGGTCTCCTTTAGCAGGGTGCTGACCTGCTATTCATGCTTTGACTGCATATCTCTCATTTCTCTTCCCAGCTTTTCCTCCACCTCTTTAAGTTGATTTTCAAAATCCTTTTTGAGCTCTTCCATGGCCTGAGCCCACAGAATATTTAGTCTGGATGTTTGGGATACAGAGGCCTTGACTTCTATGTCTTTGCCTGATGGTAAGCATTGTTCTTCCTCATCAGAAGGGAAGGGAGGAGATGCCTGTTCACCAAGAAAGTAACCTTCTATAGTCTTATTTCTTTTCCCTTTTCTGGGCATTTTCCCAGCCAGTGACTTGACCTCTGAATATTCTCCTCACACCCCCCTCGCCTCCTGATCCTCCCAGCCAGAGTTTGGGGTCTGAGATTCAAATGCTGCTCCCCAGCCTTGGGGCTTCGGCAGGGGCAGGGCTGCTATTCAGTGTGAGATTAAGTTCAGGTACTCAGGTCAGGGCAGGGCCGCCTCTCAGGCTCAGTTCCCTCAGGGGGTTTATGCACAGACCTTCAACAATGGATCCAGGCTCCTGCCTGCTTGGAGAGCCCTGGTTTGCCGCTGCATCAGCTACTGCCTCCCAAGGGTGCCTGAGTTATGGGGGCACCCCACTCTCCTCTCGACCTGCCAAGAAGACCCTCTCACTGACCCCCGTCACCTATGGGTGGAGGGACCTGCACGGCCACTGGACATCCCTTCCCTGAAGCCTGCTCAGATCTGCTCCTGTCCATGTTGCGGCCGCGGCAGGGCTGTGCTGTGCTCCGCGTCCGCAGCACGATGGACCTTTTGCGAGAGGTTTGCAGGTCCCTCTGGAACAGAAATCTCCTTTGCTCCACTGTGCTGTGGCTTCTACTACTCCAGAATTCGCAGTGAGTTCCTTTTTACCAATGTTCTATGGGTTGTGGGTTCAGAGCTATGTGTATATGCGTCTTTCTACTCAGCCATCTTGGCTCCGCCCCCCCATGGTGGCTTTTAACAGGATATAGTTTCCTTCTTTATCTCTTTTGATTACATCTCTTTCTGCTTTGGCTTTGCCTGCAAATAGCATTGCTACCCCTGTTTTCTTTACATCAGCTGAAGCACAAAATATTCTGTTCCAACCTTTCACCTTCACCCTGTGTGTATCCCACAATTTTAAATGTGTTTCTTGTAAAAACACATCGTTGGATTATGATTTTTACTCTATTCTGCTATTCTTCTCCGTTTTATGGGAGAGTTCATTCCTTTCATATTCAGTTATGATCACTGTGTCTTTCCCCCTATCCTCTTTCCCTTTACTTATGCTTTTAGTTCTCCTTTCTCTCTTCTCCTCCACAATAGAATTTTAATTTTTGACCAGTGCCTTCCTCAGTCTTCTCTCCCTCCTTTCAGCTCCCCTCATTTTTAATCTCCTTTTCTCTTACTTCTTCTGTCCCTTTTAGCCTCCCCTCTCTTTCCTTTTCCCCTTCCCCTCCTAGTCCCCATAGAGCCAAATGTATTTGTATATTTAGTTGAGTTTTTTGTACCCTCCTTGAATCCAATCAGATGAGAGTATCTCTCAAACAATGCTCATCTCCCTTCCTTCGTTCACCCTACTGTAATACATTTTTGTCTCTCTTCCTGTGATGGAATTTATTTCTTTCTGCCTCCTACTTTTCCCATACTGCATTGCAATCCCTTTGCACCCTTATATCATATTTGTTATCATCACATTATTTAATTTATACCTATTTCCTCTATCTGTGTATATCCCTTTTACATTTCATAATAAATATACATTTCTCAACATTAACAAGTATCGTCTTCTCTTACAGAGATGTGAACAGTTTGCCCATATCGTGTAACACGTTTTTTTTTTTCTCTGTTTACCTTTTCTTGCCTCTCTTGAGACCTGAATTTGAAGATCAAATTTTGTATTGAGTTCTGACCTTTTCTTCAGGAAGGTCTGGAAACCCCTTATTTCATGAAATGTCCATCCCCTTTCCTGTAATATTATCCTCAACTTTGCTGGGTAATTAATCCCTGATTGTAGTTTCAGCTCCTTCGCTTTACAGAATATCGAATTCCAATTCTTTCGATCTTTTAATTTAGAAGTTTCAAGATCCTGTGTGATCCTGACTATAGCTCCTTCATTTTTTAATGGTTTCTTTCTAGCTGCCTGCACTGTTTTCTCCTTCACTTGGTAGTTCAGAAATTTGACAATGATTTTCCTTGGTGTTTTCCATTTGGGGTCCCTTTCAAGAAGTGAACTATAGATTCTCTTTTTTTAGATTTATTTTAATATATTTTAACAGAGTTTAAAACAGATAAAACAATTCAGACTTTTGGTCAGGTGATACTTCTTTTTAAAGCATTTACAGTATGGACCACAAAAGAATTTTTTTTTAAAAACATTAACTAACTGAGACACAAATAATATTTATGTTGCTAACTTCACAATTTCTTGACCTAATTGTTTCCACAATATTACTAAAAATTAAAAGACTCTGACTTGTTGTTGGTCTAAAGTCCTATGCCTAATAGCTTAATTTTAGATAACCTCGGATGTTTCCCTACCAATAATCTATAATTGAATAGATCTGGTATTAAGCTTACAAACCTTTTGACTATAGGAAATTGCCACCAAGAGTAGGGACATTGCAGGGATATAATAACTCCCCAACTTCATGTCAATTCCAGGCAGGATTAGATTATCCACTTGCATTCAGTCAGGCTTAAAGTCTGCCAGCTGTCAGTGGAGAAATTGAATCAGAAAAATCCCACTTCAGGGCATGCTGAACAGCTGCTCTCCCACCCTTCCCTTGAGATCACCTTATGCAGTTCATACCAGCGTCTCATCAATTTACTGGCATCATGTATTGGAGCTTCAGATAGCCTTTCTTGCTACCCATACCTGGAGTTAGACTCAGAAGAACAGTCGCTTAATAGTCCCATAGCATCTAAAAATGGCAAGTTCCAATAACTAGGTTTCAAATACGATTATAGTTTCACTTTGGCTAAGGAACAGCTTTTGAAGGAAGTCTTAAGTGGCTTACATGCCTTTCTATACATGTTCTAGTTCCTGATTAAATGACAATCATAAAATCAAATTTACCATTAAAACCTTGACTTTTCTGTCAATGCCAAATTTTACCAGAGGTTACCTTCCTCTAGGAAATGTAGACTGAAATTCTTTTCTCCAAACTAAAGATGTCATTGATTTCTTCTCAGTAATTAATTCAGTCTATTGTTTTAACACTAATTGCTGTTACCTCACTTTGTAACATGTCCAATTTTTCTCTCCAGCACTCCCCTCCCCCTGCTTCCTAATACCGTTCATTCTGATTACTCCTTCCCTCGATGTACCCTCCCCTCCATCACACCCCACCCCTCTCCTATCCCCATCTTTTCTCTTTTCTTGCAGGGTAAGTTAAATTTCTATACCCCATTCCCTGTAGTTCTTACTTCCCGATTGTATGCAATAAAAATTCTCAACATTCATTTCTAATCCTTTGAACTTCCAACTTCTCTCCCTCCCCCCTCACTCCCTAGCCCCACTGAGAAGGGAAGCAATTCAATACAGACTAAATATGTGTTCTTTTGCAAAAGACTTCCATAATAATTATGTTGTGTAATATTAATTATATTGTCCTCTCTCCTACCCTATCACCCCTTATTTTCCTCCCCTACAATTGACCTTGTCCCTTCTTGAAAATGTCTACTTCTAGTGACTTCCTTCTCCCATTTGCCCTCCCTTCTAACATTCCCCTCACTCCACTTGTTGCCTCCTCTCCTACTTTCCTGTGGTGTGATATAAATTTTTATATCAAATTTAGTGAGTATGTTGTTCCCTCCTTCAGCCACATGTGGGGAGAGTAGCTTTATTTTCCCCCTCTCCCCTTCTCCTTTGTCTCGTCCACTGAGTAAGATTTTTCTTATCTCTTTTATGAGTTACAGCCTGCCCCATTCCATTACTCTCTTTCTCTTCCCAGAATTTTCCTTCTTCACCCCTCAATTTTTATTTTATTTTATTGTGTGTGTGTGTGTATATCACCTCTTCTGATATAACACAGCCTGCACTCTATCTACATATGTGTATGTGTGTGTATGTGTGTGTGTACAATCCCTCCAACTACCCAAATACTGAGAAAAGATTCAAGAGTTAAAAATATTTTCTTTCCATGTAGTAATGTAAAGAGTTCAGCTTTAGAGAGTCTTTTATGATTTTTCTTTTCTGTTTATCTTTTCATGCTTCTCTTGATTCTTGTCTTGGGAAGTCAAGTTTTTAAATACAGAACTGGTCTTTTCCTCAACATGAAATCTTGAAATTCCACTATGTCACTGAATAACCATTTTTTCCGTTGAAGTAACTATATTCAGATTTGCTGGGTAGGTGATTCTTGGCTTCAATCCCAGTTCCTTTGACTTCTGAAATATCCCACTCCAAGCCCTCTGATCCCTTAATGTTGATGCTGCCAGATCCTGTGTTACCTTGATTGTATTTCCACAGTACTCAAATTGTTTCTTTCTAGTTGCTTGCAGTATTTTCTCCTTTTTCTGGGAATTCTCAAATTTGGCCACAATATTCCTAGGACTTTCTCTGTTCAGGTTTCTTTCAGGAGGTGATTGGTGAATTCTTTCAATACCCATTTTGCCCTCTGATCCTAGAACATCAGCGAAGTTTTCCTTGATAATTTCATGGAAGATAATATCTAGGCTCTTTTTTTGATCATAGTTTTCAGGTAGTCCTATAATTTTTAAATTGTTTTTCCAATGAGTTGTTTCACCTTCCTTCTACTTTTTTCAAATTTTTGCTTTTATTTACTAACTGCTTGGTTTAACTCATAGTCATTTGTTTCCCTGAACTCAATTTTCTTTTTCAACTAATTATTTTGTTCAGTGAGGTTTTAAACTTTCTCCTCCATTTGGGTAATTCTGCTTTTTTAAAATCTCTTTCTCCTCATTGGCTTTTTGAACCTCCTTTTCCAGTTTTCCTCTTTTTAAAGCTATTATTTTCCTCAGCATTTTTTTGGTTCTCCTTTAGTAACCTGCTAACTTGTTTTTTAAGGTCTTCTATTGCCTGAGTCCAATTTAAGTTCCCTCTGGAGGTAGAGGCCTTGACTTCCTCTGACAGTATGCGTTGTTCTTCCTCATTCAAAAGATGGGGGGAGACACCTGTTCCCCAAGAAAGCAACCTTCTATGGTCTTATTTTTTTTCCTTTTGTTGGCATTTTCCCAACCAGTTACTTGACTTCTGAGTTTCCTCTCCACAACTTCCTGGCCTCCAGCTCCTCTAAGCCAGCCCTTGGTGGCTGAAATTCAAATGAGCTGCTCCCTAGTCTCAAGGGCTTTAGGCAGGGTCGGGGGCGCTATTCAGTGTGAGATTAAATTCAGCTGCTCAAGTGGGAGCAGGGCCACCACACAGGGTTCAGTTCCCTCAGGGGTTTTCTGATGAGATCTTCAATAATGCATGCGGGCTACTGCCTGCTTTGGGAACCCAGTCTGCTGCTGCCTCTACTGCTGCCTCCTGAGGGGGCTTGAGTTATGGGGACATGCTGCTCTTCTCTCAGCCAGATGAAAAGACCCTCTCACTGACCTTTGGAGCCTGTGGGTTGAGGGATCTGTGCTGCTGCTGGAGATTCTGTCCCTGAAGCCTTCTTGGATCTGCTCCTCTCAGTGCCTCATGGTCAAGACAGGTCTGGGCTCTGCTCCACATCTGGTGCTCGACACACCTTTCCCATCAGTCTTTCAGGTCTCTCTGGGACAGAAATCTCCTCCACTTCGTTCTTCTGTGGCTTCTCCTGCCCTAGAATTTGTTGAGAATTCTTCTTTGCAGGTATTTTATGGGCTATGGGGTAAGAGCTAAGCATATGTGCTTCTTTCTACTCCTCCATCTTGGCTCTCCCCCCACCCCCCACCACTGTAGATTCTTTCAATAACTATTTTGCCCTCTAGGTCTAGGACTTCTGGGCAATTTTTCCTGATTATTTCTTTGATGACGTATTCCAGGCTCTTTTTTCTTCTTGGCTTACTGATAGACCAATAATCCTTAAATTTTCTCTTCTGGATCTATTTTCCAGGTCATTTGTGTTTCCAATTAGATATTTTACATTTCCTTCTATACTTATATTCTTTAGATTCTCTTTGACTCATTCTTGATGACTTATAGATTTATTAGCTTATATTGACAGACTTTATTTTTTGTCACACTGTTTTCTTCAGGTAATTTTTGCATCTCCTTTTCCATCTGTCCAATTGTTCCTTTTGTAGAGTTATTTTTAAGGTTGTGTACCTCCTTTCCTTTTTGTCCAATTTTCCTTTTTAAGGAGCTGCTCTCTTCACTGGATTCTTTTTTTCTATATAGTTTTAAAATCCTTGGCCTGTTTTTCTTCTACTTCTCTAATTTGGATTTTAAAATCCTTCTAGAGCTCTTCCAAGAAGGCTCTTTTTGCTTCAGACTAGTTCATATTCCCTTCTGAAATTTCAGATGGAATTACATTCTCAGTGTTGATCTCTTTGGTATTTGTGTTTTGTTCCTTGTCTCCACAGAGAAGGACCAAAGAAGATTTATGGACTTTATGGACCCTTGTCTTCATAGACAAACACTGAAGACTCTTTATAAATAAGAAATTTTGCTTCTTACTCAGGATAATAACACTTTTTCTGGCTTTTAAAGAATATCTCTGCATCAGGAGCACGAGGAACTCTCTCCAATAGTTCTTGTGCCTAAAATTTGGGGCTTTAAGTGTTGTGGCATCTGCTTCTTTCAGGTAGAAATTAAAATATTGCAGCTTACCTGGTGCTGAGGTGGCTGATGTTTGAAAGCAAAGGTCAGGTGATGTGTTTTGGGTGTTTCCCCGAAGTTACCGTGGAGCTAGCTTTTTAAGTGTGGGGGAGGGATGGTCTGGATGCTGTAAGCTATTGTACTAAGCTAGAGTCTAGGAAAGCTCAGCTATCTGTGGTAGGGTCTTCCTGATTCCACTGGGGTACTGAGTCACACCTGGGATCCTGGTGTTGGCAGTTGCTGACTGAACACCTTCCCCTTGCCCCCCAAGGTTCAGGATCTTCCTGGTTCTTTCTGGGACAACTCTGATCCTGCACTGGTCTCCCTCGCCCTCAGGAAGGGGAACTCTCTTTAGCGATCTTTCTAACTTCACAGCCTGAGAGTTTGTTTACCCCTTCTGCTGCTCCCACTGTTCCAGGGTTTTTCCCAGAGAGATATTCTCTGAAGTCATCAAGGTCATCAAGGGGAGGAAGATAGCAATTACTGATCATTCTGCCATCTTGGCTTCCAAGACCTCCTTCCATCTTTTTGTAGGTCCTGTTGCTCCAGAATCCACTGATATGCTTGATTTAACATTGTTTCTCAGGGAAACTCGGGAGAGCTTAGGCAACTTTCTGGCTTCATTCTGCCATCTTGGCTCTGCCTTCTGTGAAGCATGTTTAAATTTGGGGAGGGAGCCTGTTGTTACTGAGTGATTATCAATTAAGCAAATTTTTTTCGTTTGTTTCCTCCTCTGTTCAAGTTTCTTTCACGTTATTGGTCAGAGGAACCATATCATACTTTCTTCCAGGCTGGGAGATGATTGGAAAGGATGTAGGAATATTTATGTAGAATCATTGTAGGATTGATTGTGTGTCCCTTCTGTAGGATCATACCTTGTGCAAGTTGTTGGAATTTGCTTGCTGTCCTAACAATGGTATGATGGTAGAGGGACACTGAGCAAGAATCCTTAAGTATTGAGTTATCCGACATCAAATAATAAAATCTTTCACATTGTTAAGGATTATACATTTTAACAATTATTTATCTAGAGTTAATCATTATCTGGTATATAAATTTTTTTTGCAAGGAAAGCTGTGGAGGGTAATGATGATTTTAAGAAAGTGATTGAGCTGAGTCACAAGAAAAAAATTGATAGAATTAGCAAGGTAACTCAAGAAAAGTGTAGAAATTTGGCATTCCTATATTAAATTCAGGACTAGATTTTGTGGAGAACTAGAAGATACATAATTTTTAGTTTAGGATGTTCCTATTCATTCTTCTGTTGAGCAAAACCTGTCAGGTTTAACAACAACAACAACAACGGAACATACTATTAGGCTATTAGATTGTTAGGCAATTTTGGAGCCTTTATGGAATGTTTTCAAGTAAATGGAGCTATTCACTCTTTAATCTAGTAAATATTTATTTAGTGGCTGCTACATTCAAGGCATTGTAGTAGGTACTGTCAATAGGAAGATTTTTTTTTAGATAGACGAGTTCACCTTATATTGAATAAATTACTATTGCAATTCATTGATAATCTTTTGCCCAAGAATATATCAATACATTTTTATCTATGCCCAACATTTTTTTTGTTTTCATTATATGTGGTAATATCATTTTGATTATGCAATGACAATTTATTTTCCAAGTCTCATATTAACATGCAAGCACATACTCACCCATATACACACAATTTCACATATTTTTCCACATACATATATGTTAATGTCAGAGAATTCTAGTGAATGCAGACAACATGGTTATTTTATTCAGAATAAGGTGGTGTAAAGGCCAAGAACAGGAAAAAAGAGTTGTGACTCAAAACTCACTAAGCACTGTGGTTCAAAACTCATATCACCTTCCTGTAGTACAATGGAAGTCATTGCAAAGATGTCAAGGAAGTATTATGGACTCGTTCTGATGTCATTTTGATTTAGTTTTATCTTACTACCAGAGACGAGAAAATAATGACAAATGCACTTGTTTGAGAGTTTTTTCTCAGACATTTTTGACCCCCAAAACTAATGCCTTAAACTCTAATGAATGTGTGTGTCTGTGGGGTGGGTTATTGGTATTATTTAGGGCAACAAATGTTTTCTACATGGACCACAATTAGAATAATAAGTTCATGATTGTTATTAATTTTGGTTATATATAGCAGATATTTTTTTCTACTGAGTACACCTGCTCAAATTACCATATGCCTTAATATAATCTTTCTATTATTTACATGTGAACACATGCATCACTGAGAAAAAAGTGGATATCAGGATCTCAAGATGTGGAAAAGATTTAGAAATTCAGGCATTTTCTTTTCTCAATATTTTTCATCAATTCTTTTATCTACAAAAAGGAATAAAAATATAAATATAAGTCCTAATGATATGCTTTCTGAAGAAACAGGTTGGTGAAATAAAAGGACTACATAAGTACAATAATTATTTTCTTATTCTCACTTTATCCATTTCATTCAATAACAATATTGAATTGTTGTGTCAATTACTATACCAATATTGAATCATACCAATAACTTGGTATAAGATAAACATCATGGAATCATTGATTATCTTTGGGAATATGAATCCATTAGATCATTAGCATGATAACGCTTTTTGTCGTCTGCAGCTCATTCATTGGGCAAATGAAGTATATTGTCTAATTTCCCTCTTTTCTCCAAATTTTTTTTAATTTTATTTTATACTCAAACACCAGAACACAGATACAGAAGAAAAGAACCAAAGATACATCGTAAACGTAAAAATTGGAACTTAAATCCAATGTTATAAAGAAAAAAAAAACATGTCATGTGCATAGTAGAACATGAGAAGATTCAAATTACGCAACAATCAATTTTCATTTCAAAAAAGCCTCTGTGATAATAAATACTTGTGTTGAAAATTGTCCATCTTTTCTTTCATTGCTTGTGAGTTCTTTTGTTCTTTACTTTACACTTGTTATTTTGTTATTTTCCCCTCACCCACCCCCAGAAAGCTACAATGAAATTTAGAGATGTTTCTCTGTAGCTATAAGTACACACATATACATGTACATATATACTTGTGTGTATGTATGTATGTATGTATATGTGTGTGTATATACATACATATATATATACACACGCATATATAGATAAATAGATAGATAGATAGATAGATAGATAGATAGATAGATAGATAGATAGATAGATAGATAGATAGATAGATAGATATACATACATTTTCCCAGGCCTATTCTACACCTGATCTTTGGTTTTCATATTTGTGCATCTCTTATTTCCTATCCCTCCTCCCTCCTCTATTTAACTTCTACTCACTAATTTGTGCTCCTAGTACTTGCCTGCCCCTCTCCAAGGATCCCTCCCCTATCCTCCCGTTCCCATAAATCTTAACACCCTTCTATACCCTCTTTTATCTATTCCGTCCCTCTCCCCTCTAAAGATCCCTCCCTTGTCCTCTCCCCCATCCTTACCATTGTGTTTCTTCTGAATTTAGAAGATTTTTATACTCTTCTAAATATATATTTATTGTTCCATCTTGGGCCCATTTCCCATGAATGTAGATTACCAGAAATAAAAACCCTCCTCCTTCATCTAATTTCTCTGCCTCAATTCTTCCTCTTACATCTCATTTATATAAAGTAGTTACTCTTTTTAGCTATTACTACATGATTTTACTTTTAAAATTAATGTCATTGTCAGGTTTACCCCAATCATTGTTATGAGGTACCCAATTACTTATAAGTCTTTGACACACATTCTACGTTTTACCTATATGAAAAGTAAACAGTCTGTCTTTATGAATCCCTTATAATCAGTCTTTGGTATATACCTTGTATTTCTCATGTTTCTTGTATATTGAATTTTTATTAAGTTCAAGATTTTTGTTAAAGGAGTCTTGAAAGTCTGAAAGTTCATCAAATGACTTTTTGTTGTCATTCCAAATAATACTGAATATTGTAGGGTATGCCATTTTTGGCCAGAGCTCTATTTCTTGTGCTCTTTAATATATTGTGTTCCAAGACCTGTGGTCCTTTAATGTCTCTGCTTCTAGGTCTTTTGAAATTCTAATTGTAGTTTCATCATATTTAAATTGATTTATTTTTGATGCTTTTAAAGTTTATCATTGAGCTAGGGATTTTGGAATTTGACTATAATGTTCCAATGAGATTTCCTCATAGGATGTGTTTTAAGCGGTGATCAAGGGAATTTTTTTTCTATTTCTACTGCCTCTCTTCTTCTAATGCTTCAGGACAATTGTCTTTAATTATTTCTTGTATTATTGTATCAAGAGGCTTTTTTTGATAATAACTTTAAGTTAGTTCAATTATTCTTATATTTTCTCTTCTTGATCCATTATCCAAATCTGTTGTTTTTCATGTAAGATGTTTCACTTTCTCTTCTATTTTACTCTTTATTCATATTTTGTTTAATTATTTATTTATCTCTTAAGATTTTTCAGGCTTCACTTAGCAAAATTTTAATTATCAAAGTGTCATTTTCTTCCTTGACATTCTGAATTTCCTTTTCTAATTGGTTGATTTTCCTTTCATAACCTTCTTGTTTTTCTTGAGTTATTCTTATTTTTTCTCTACCTCTTTCACTTGATATTTAAAGTCTTTTTAATACCTATAAATTCTTTTGGGGCAGGTGACCATTTGATATTACTCTTTGGAGGTTTCTCTAGTTCAATATCCTCCTCTGAAGATGAACCTCGGTCATCTTTATTCCCATAATCGCTTTCTATGGTTGAATTCTTTCTTCTCTGCTTATTTATTTTTTTGAGGTAATAGATTAAATTTTGTAATTACCTCTAGCCCTAGGGTATGGGAAATAGTGCCTCTTGCCCCAAAACTTCAGTTCTCTCCTCTAGCTTGGAACCAAAGTCAAACCTCAAACCTCCTGTAAGTGCCCACAACCAGAGGCTTTCTGCCCCATTTTTTCTGTACTGGATCCTTCTCGACCCACCCCTCTTCTCAATACAGCTGAGTCTGGCATTCTTTATCAGCAGAGGTTCCCTTGTTCACTGAGCTCAAACACCCAAATAACCCACTATCCTGGGGGATGAAAGTTATTTTGACTGGTGTCAAGACCGTCTCTCAATGCAACTAACCGAAGTGCTTGCTGCTTGTTGTTTGAGCCGCGTATTGGTTGTTGTTAAAACAGAACCTGGCATAGAGGTGTTTACTTTTCACGGGGACCAAACTTCATCCTGAGAGTTTCCTTTTGATCTTCTTGAATTGTCCCAGGAAGACCTGCATTGTACCCCTATTCTTATTTATCTTCACCCACACTTTGCTTGCCCTAAGGTCCTGTTTTAATGCCTTTTTCCAAGAAAAACTTGAGAGTTTGGAACTTTCTGAGCTACTCAGCCATCTTCCTACAATCCTCTCCTTCCAATAACTTTTAAAGAAAATTATCACAAAATGGTTTTCAAAGAACCCAACTAGAGTAATATCAATAAATGCAGGCATATGAGTTCTGGACATAATCCGTGTGACTGTGGTAAATGCATCTTTCAGTGAAAACCATATGATACATGACTTAATAGATTTGATTTTTCAAATAGAGTCTACCTTATACATAGATGGAGTTGATGGCTGACTACAGAATTTGATGTAAGCTGTCATCCCAAAGTTGCCCTACCAGGAAACATATTCTTATTATTATGTGTATTGTTTCACAGATATCTTTTTTTATTTTCCATGTTCTGCTTACTTCCATTTCACTGCTAAAACTACTTTTTTCTGGTTATGCTCTTAGAGCACTTTCAGACATCTTGCTCTTCTCCTTATCCTCTCCCAATTAAGTCTACTTAACTTAGTCTCAGGCCACGTTGCTATATTTTGTTCCTGTAGTCCCAGTGTCCCCAAAATACTTTCAAATTGTACACTCAACAGTTTTTACAACTAGCATCATATATTGTCTCCCTCACAACTCCCTTTTTTAAAATTTTGTACTAATTCTTTTTTTCAGTCTAGTAACTTTCTAACACCTCACATAGATTTTTACTTCACTAGAGAATATTAGCTTTTTTGGAAGTCCCTCATCAACATGAAAATGCCCATACTCAAAACGTAACATATTAAACAACATTTGTCAATTACATCTTTGCTGGAATTAACTTTTGAAAAAAAAAAACCATTAGATCCTTCCTACGTACATCAAGTTGATGGGAAAGAAGTTGTTTAAATATTTGTTTCAATATCCCTAAATCATTAACAGGGTAGTTACAAAGAGGGTGTAGGAGTGAATTTATTATTTTGAGATTCTGTAAAGAAAATGGATATATGAAAAAGAGAGATACTGTGGGAGAAGAAGATTTGAGAAATTATCTCACCTAAAAGTCTGCAATGAAGATTTTTTTATTGTAGAGAAGGATTTGATGGGGTAAGTGTGCAACATTTGAATTGCTTCAAAAAGGTAAATATTGGTAATATAAACCTCTTTTAAACAGCAGGATAGTAAAATAGGGAGAAAAGGGGGTGACAAAAGGAAGGCGTATTAAGGCAGCTACAAGAAACAAAACAGATATTAGAGGAGGAATACAATAAAAAAGAGAAAGGAAAAATAGTAGAAAATAAGGTGAAGAGAAATGCACAATTAATAATTGTAACTGCGAAAGTAAATGGATAAACACAGTCAGAAAACAAATTAATTGAATAATCCAACAATATTTTTTTACAGGAAACATACTTGAAACAGAAATATATATGCGGAATTAATATAAGGAGCTGGAACAGAATTCATTATGCTTCAGCTCAAGCGAAAAAGGTGGGTCAGCAATCGTAGTCTCAGATAAAACAAAAACAAAAACAGTTCTAACTAAAAAGGATAAACAAAAAAAGTGCATTTTGCTGAAGGGAGCAATAAATAATGAAGCAATACTAATACTTAACATATGTGAACTAAATGGAACAGCATCCAAATTCTTAAAGAAAAAGTTAAACGAATTATGAGGAAATAGGGAGTAAGTAGTTTTAGGCCCATTACATTACTTCGTTCTGGTTTTAGATAGATAGTCCTTATCATTTTTATCCATTTATTTCTCTGCTTTCTTGTATTTTGAATAAAAATGTGTGTTATTTTCCTTATTTATTGATGTAATCACGTGATTTTTGCTGGTTTTTTTTTTTATTTATATGATCAAATATGCTGATAATCTCGCTATTATTTAATCAGTACTGCATTCTTGTTACAAATCCTGGCAACAGTATATGAATTTTGTGATGTGTTGCTGTAATCTCAACTTTTTCCTCTCAAAGTTAGATAAATCTAGCCATAAAATAAATAAGAAAGAAATCAAGGAGATGTATAGAATCTTAGAAAATTAGCTATACTATATCTCTGGAAAAAAATTACTGAGAATAGCAAGTACTATACCTTTTCCTTAGCTGTACATGGCGCCTTCAAAAAAATCCCCATCCTTTAAGGCATAAAATCCTCAAACCAAATACAGAAAAGTGGAAATATTAAACTAACACTTCTCAAAATACTATAAAATGTACATTCAAAAAAAAAGAGAGAGAAGCATAGATTAAAATTAATTGAAAACTAAATATTCCAAAAGGGTCTAAGAATGAATCCAATCGCAAAATCAATCAATAATTTCATTAAAGAGAATGATAACAACAAGACAATAATTTAAAAAAAAATATTGTGGGATCCAGCCAACGCAAAAAGAAGGGGAAAATTTATATCTCTAAATGTGTACATCAGTAAAGAAAGAGCATAACAATGAACTGATCATGCAAATAACACTTGAGACAAGGAACAAATTAAAAATCCTAGTTAAAAGCCCAATAAAAGTCTGAAAAATCAAAGAAAAGAATAATCACATTGAAAGTTAAAAATTCCTCTGAATTAACAAATAAAGCTAAGAGATGGTTTTATGAAAAAACAAAAAAAATGGATAAACTATTCGATAAATTTTATTAAAAAAAGAAAATCAAATTACTGCTGTCAAAACTAAGACAGTGAATTCACTACCAATGTTGAGGAAATTAAAGCCGTTATTAGAAGTTATTTAGCCTAATCATATGCCAGTAAAAATGATACTCTAAATGCCATAGATAAATATTTATAAAAGGAAATAAACTACCCAGATTATCAGAAGTGGAAACAGAATAATTAAGTAATTATGTCTGAAAATAAAGAAATTGAAAAAATGTATCCATGATCTTTCTAACAAAAAAAAAAAATCCAGAAACAAAATGGGTTCACAACTAAATTCTATCAGACTTCTAAATACCAGTTAATCCCAGTATTACAGAAAATATTTGCAAAAAGTATATAGGTAAAGAAGGTGTCCTACCAAATTGCTTTATAAGCAAATATCGTTTTGATAGCTCAATCATGGAGAAAAACAGCAGATAAAAATTATGGATCAACCTATTCAACGAATATAAACAAAAATGTTTACATCAAATACTAGAAGAAAATTACAGCAATATATCACAAAGGTCATAAACTCTTACCAGGATTTTTACCTAGAATGTGGAGCTGGTTCGAATTAAGAAAAATTATAAGCCTAATTGATCCTATCCTTAACAAAAGCAATAAAAAGCATGTGATTACATTAATAGATGCAGAAAAAAAATTTGACAAAATGCAAAGAAAATTCCGATTAAAAATAAAAGAAAACAGAGCAATAACTGAAGCCTGACAAGTAGTATCTATTTAAAACTAGGAGTAAGCATTTTCTATAATAGAAATAAACACGAAGCCTTCCTGGTAAGATAGGAATGAGGTAATGCTGTCCATTATCAAAATGTTATTCAATACTGAATTGGAAATGCTAGCTATATCAATAGCCTAAAGTAATAAATGAATAAAAATAGGCAATTAGGAATTGATTTAAAAATTTGGTGATGATTACCTCTTTTAGCAAAGTTGCAGGAAATAAAAATGAACTTAAATAAATAATGAGCATTTCTATGTACTACCAACAAAACTCAGCACGAAGAGACAGAAAAATTCCATTGAATATAATTACATAAAATATAAAATAGTTGAGAATCCATGTGACATGACTAATCCAGTGATTTTTTTGAGCACAATTATAAAACACTTTATAAAGGAATAAACACAAATATAAAGAGTCTAAGGAACAATAATTGCTCATGGGTAGGCTGAGTCAATATAAAGAAAACTATGATTTTACCTGAATTAATTTATTTCATCAATGTCACACCAATCACACTACAAAATATCTATTTTATAGAGCAAGGAAAAATAATAAAATTCATCTGGAAAAACAAAAAGCTTAAAACGCAAATAAAATTAAAGAAAAAGAAATGTAAAGGAAAGTGGCCTAATCAAACCAGATCTAAAATTGTATTATAAAGTACCAATGTTCAAAACTATTTAGTACTGGATAAGATATAGAGTGGTGGAACAGTAGAATAGATTAGGTACACAAGATATAAAAGTCAATTATTATAGTCCTTTAGATTTTGATAAACCCAAAGACCCCAGATTCTGGAATAAGAACCCAATATTTGACAAAAGTTGCTGGGAAAGCTGAAAAATAGTACAACAGGAACTTGTCATGGACTAACATCTTATAAAGTATATGAAGATATGGTCAAAATATCTACAAAATTTAGACATAAAGGGTGATACCATAAGCAAGTTAGGAGAACAAGTAATTTACATGTTATATCTATGGAGAAGGGGAGAATTTATGATCAAATAAGAAATTGAGAGCCTAGTGAAATGCAAATGGAATAATTTTCATTGCATTAAAAATCTTCTGCACAAATAAAGCCAATGCAAACATGATTAGAAGGTAAGCAGAAAGCTGGGAAATAATTTTTATAGTCAGTGTCTCTGATAAAGGTCTAATTTCTAAAATATACAGAGAAATGAGTTAAATTTATAAGAGTACAAGGCATTCCCCAATTAACAAACAGTCAAAGGATATAAACAGGCAGTTTTCAGATGAAAAAATTAAAACTATCTATAGTCATATGTGAAAGTGATCTAAATCAGTGATTAGAGAAATGCAAATTAAAACAACTGTGAGATACCATCTTATACCTATTATATTGGCTAAAATGACTATAAAGGAAAATTAAAAAAATTGTTGGAAAAATATGGGAAAATTAGAACACTAATGCATTGTTGATGAAGTTGTGCACTGACCTAATTATTTTGGAGAAGAATTTGGAACTACAGCCAAGGGTGCAAGAAAAGTGCATAATCTTTAATCCAGCAACACCACTACTAGATCTGTATCCCAAAGATATCATAAAAGGAGGGGAAAGTTCCACACAGAAAAAAAAACTCCAGAAAATTGAAGAAAGTAAAAAAAAAAGTGTGTTTCAATCTATTTCAAACAGTATGAGTTCTTTCTGTGCTGATGGACAGCATTTTTCATCATAAGTGCTACAGAGTTATTTTTTATTACTGTATTGCTGGAAATATCTAAGTCATTCAAAGCTGATCATCTTACAATATTGCCATTACTTGTATATAGAATATTTCACTTTGAATCAGCTCATGCAAATCTTTCTAGGATATTTCTGAGAGCATTCTGCTCATCATTTCTTATAGTACAATATTATTCGACCAGAATCATATAGCACAACCTATTCAGTCATTCCCCAATTGATGAGCATGAACTCAATTTGTAATTCTTTGCCCCCCATAAAGAGCTCCTACAAATATTTTTGTACACATAGGTCCTTTTCATTTTGAAATCTTTTATGGTACATAGACATTGCACTGCTATTGCTAGGTTCAAAGGCATTCTAGTTTTATAGCTCTTTGGCTCCACCAATAGTGCATTAACATCTTTTCTTTCCACATCCCTGCCAACACTTGTCATTTACTTTTTCTCTTCTATTATACAATCTAATAGGCATGAGTTAGTAACTCAGAATGCTTTTAATTTGCATTTTTTTTCAAACAGTAGTGAGAGTATTTTTTATATGGGTATATATACTTCATCTGAAAATTCATCCTCACCCTAGCTCTGCCAATCAGGACTTTGACCTACATCCAAATATAGGAGGAGCAACAGAATCTTGTCTCACTGCTGACCAAATATTCAAACTCTTTTCAATCTGTGGACTGAGATCTTTGTAAACAACTGCTGCCACAGCCTCTACCGTGGCCTGTGGTAGACTCTGTTGCACTGTCACCCACTTATGAGGGACATTTCTTTCTGACCATTTAAGTTGTTTTTGATGTCCGTTGGTTGAGAGGTTGCCAACCTACACTGCTGCCAGTGATTCAGTTGTTCTGAGGCCTACTCCATGTTTGCTAGGAACTAATCTGTCCTGGTGTGGTCTTTTCTTGAAGGCCCTCCTCTCTCACCCTGGTGCAACAGATATTTCTTGCTGACATTTTCAAGCTGTCTTGCACTAAAAATTTGCTTCGTTCCTTATTTATGTAGATTGTCCTGCTTCACAATTTGTTTAGAGAAAAATTTAAAAGGTGCTTGGAATGTTTGGGGGGAGATCTCAGGTGAATCCCTGCCTTTACTTCACCATATTGGCCCCTCCTCTCTACTCACCACCCTATTTCTTAGCCATTATCAGATAGTTTTGCTGATTGCTGTTTTATAATACAGTTTTAGATCTCTTAGAGAAAGGCCAACTTCACTAGCATTTCTTTTCATTAATTTCCTTGGAATTCTTGACTTTTTCTTCCAAATGAATTTTGTAAATTTTTCTAGCTCTATAAAATATTTTTTTCATAGTTTGTTTGGAATGGAACTGAATAGGTAAATTAATTTATGCAGAATTGCCATTTTTATTATTATAGCTTGGTCTACCTGTGAGCAACTGATAATTTCCAGTTATTTACAACTGACTTTATTTGTGTGAAAAGTATTTTGGAATTGTGTTCATATAGTCTCTGGGTTTCTCTTGGCAGGTAGAATGCCAATTATTTCATATATTCTAGTTATTTTAACTGAAATTTCTCCTTTTATCTCTTCTTCCTGGTCATTGTTTGTAATATATGCAAATGATGGTGATTTGTGTGGGTTTACTTTATATTCTGCAACTTCACAAATGTTAATTATTTCAAGTAGTTTTAAGTTGATTATCTAGGATTCTCTAAACATGCCATCAAATCATGCGTGGAGAATAATAGTTTAGTATCCTCAGTGCCTCTTCTTAATTTCCCCAATTTCTTTTTTTCCTCTTATTGCTAAAGCTAATATTTCTAGAGCAATATTGAGTAACAATGGTGATGATAAATGCTTTTTTCCACCCCTGATCTTCTTGTGCATGCTTCTAGTTTATCCCTATAATTGGTCTATGATTTTCTTTCCCTGTTTTGTCTTTTCCTGACTTAGATATCAGCAGCATATAAACATCATTTAAAAAATGGTAGGACTTTGCATATTTTCCCAATCCATTTATGCACTATTAGAATTAATTCTTCTTTAAATGTTTGTTGAACTTCACTTGTAAATCCATGTGTTCCTGCAGATTTTTTTACCCAGGGACTTGATTGTTGGCTTATTCAATTTTTTTTTTCTGAAATGAGGGTAAGTATTTTATTTCTTCTTATATTAATGTGGGTAATTTATATATTTGTAAATATTCATCCATTTCACTAAGATTTATGTAATACAGTTTATGTATTTTATTTTATTTTTTTACAAAACCAGGCTTTGGCTTTATTTTTTAGTTAAATAACTTTCTTAATGTCAATTTCATTAATCTTTCCTTTCATTTTCAGAACTTCTAATTGGGTATTTATTTGAGGATTTTTATTTTGTTCTTTTTCTAGTTTTTTAGTAGCATTCCAATATTTCATGCCCATTGATGTTCTCTTTCTCTATTTTATTCATGAAAAGATTTTGAGATCCAATATTTCCCCTAGGAATGACTTTGAATGGATCTCATAAGTTATAGTATGTTTTCTCATTAGTGGCATTCTCTTTGATGAAGTTAGTTATTATTTCTATAAGGATATAAGGATGGATGCCCTCCACTAGTACATTTTGGCTGCCTCTTTTTTTTCTTGTAACTCATTTAACTTCTCCTCAATGATCTGGAAGCTATACCACTTGGTGCATATGTGTTTTGCATTGCTATTACTTCATAGTCTATGGTACCTTTCAACATGATGTAATTTCCTTCCTTTTCTCTTTTAATTTGATCATGATTGCTATCCCTGTTTTTTTTCCTTTGCTTCAGCTGAAGCATAATATATCCTACTTCAGCCTTTTACCTTTACTCTGTGTATTTGTCTGCTTCAAGTGTGTTTCTTGTAAATAACGTATGATAAGATATGGTTTTAATCCACTACTCTACCTGATTCACTTTTATGAAAGAGTTCATCCTATTTATTCACAGTGATGATTACTATCTGTGTCTTTCTCTTTTATTTTCCTATGCTATTTCCCTTCCCCGTTATTTATACTTTACTTTATCCTTTCACTGTTTCCCTCCTTATTAGTGTTTTGCACCTGATAATCGAATCCCTCAATCTGCCTTCCCTTCTGCCAGCTTCCCACCTTTTTCTTTCTGCTTTCTCCTGCTAATTCTTTCCTTCCTTTCTGGCCTCCCTTTTATCCACCTCTCCCTTTCCCCCTGCCTTCTCCTTCTTCCCTATAGAGTAGGACAGATTTCAATACCAGAATAAATGTACATAGTATTCCCCATTTAAGTCAAATACAATGAGTGTAACGTTCAACAAATGCTCACTCCCCTCCCTTCTTTACCTCTATTGTAGCAGGTCCTTCTGCCTCTTCATATGATGTAATTTACCTTATTCTGCCTCCCCCATTCCTCTTCTCTCAGTACAGTATTTTCACCACTTAATTAATTAATAAATTAGTTGATTATATCATCTGATCAAGTCATATTATACCCACAGCATCTGTCCATAGATATTCCTTATGAATTCTACAGAAAAGCTACAGTACTGAAGATTTTTAAATATAGTTTTCCTGTGTTAGGATATAAAGAGTTTAAATTTATTTAACACAATGATTATTTCTTTCTATTTTATCATTTTAAGCTTATCTTTAATCTTATCTTTTAGGATATAATATTTTGTTCAGCATTGCTTTTGTCTAAAATCAGGAATAACTGATATCTCCTAGTTCATTGAATTTCAAATTTTTTCATCAGAAAGATTATGTTCCATTTTCCTGACTAATTGCTTTTTTTAAATCCAGGGTAATTTGCCTTGGGGAACATCGTATTATAATGTCTCTCATGTTTCGTGTAGAATATGTATAGTACTACACAATCCTGAGTGTGATTTCAAATAGTAAATTGTTTCTTTATGTCTGCTTCCAGTATTTCTCCCTTAATCATATGAGTCTGGAATTTAGCTATATTATACCTAGTTTTCGTTTAGAGATCTCTTTCAGGAGACAACTGCTGGATTCTTTCAATGATTCTTAATCACTGTTTCTAAGATATCGGGACCGTTTTCCTTGATAGTTTATTGAAAGCTACTGCACTGGCTTTTTATGAAAAATGACATTCAGCCCAAGTTAGAGAAATAGAAGAAAAAGAGGCAAATGATTTTTAAAAATATGAAAAAAAGAAATAACGGAAGAGTTCAAAAGGAAAATTGGACAAATGGAAAAGGAAGTACAAAATCTACCTGGAGAAAATAACTTCTTAAAAGGAACAATTGGATAGATGGAAAAGGAGATCCAAAAGTTAACTGAAGAAAACAATTTGATAAAAATAATAATCAGACAAGCAAAAGCTAATGACTCTATGAGATGTCAAGAATCAGTCAAACAGAATATAAAGAATGAAAAGATAGAAGAAAATGAAAAAAATTTAGTTGGAAAAACAACTGACCTGGAAAATAGATCTAGGAGTGAAAACCCAAGAATTATTTGTGTACCAGAAATCCATGATGAAAAAAAGAACCTAGACACTACCTTCTAAGAAATCATCAAATAAAACTACCCAGAAATCATTGATCCAGAAGGCAAAACAGTCATCGAAAAAAATCCACTGTTCACCTCCTAAAAGGGATCCCAAACTAAAAACCACAAGGAATAATGTTGCCAAATTCCAGAACTATCAAGTGAAGGAGAAAATACTACAGGCAGCTAGAAAGAAACCATTCAAATATTGAGTAGCTACAGTCAGGATCACACAGGACTTTGCAGTTTCTACACTAAAGTTCGAAGGAATTGGGATGATATTCCATATGGAAAATGAGCTGGGACTACAAGCAAAGATCAATTACCCAGTAAAGTTGAGCATATTTCAAGCAAGGAGATGGACACTGAATGAAATAAGGAATGCTCATACTTTCCTGATGAAAAGGCCAGAGATCCATAGAAAATTCTATCTTCAAACACAAGTCTCAAGAAAGGTATAAAAAGGTAAATGGGGGAAAAACACACTTGTTATTCAATATGGGCAAACTTTACATCCCTTTAAGGGAAGACGATAATTGTAAATCTTGAGAATTGCATTTTTATCATGATATATAAATGGGATATACATAGACACAGGTATCATGTATAAAGTAAATGATGTAAGTGGTAAAAAGGTATAAAATAAATGTTAGTAAATTATAAAAATGTAATTAAAGGATGTAAAGGCATTGTAAGAGGAGACGTGAAAAGGAGAAGGCAGAAAATGGTAAATTACATCACAGGAAGAAGCACAAAATATATTACGGTAGAGGGAAAGAAGGGAGGGAGAGGAGCATTGTTTGCGGGTTACTATCATCTGATTTGGTTCAACAAAGGAACAGGAAACATATTTAAGCATTGAAATATAATTACTTCTATAGGTAGTGGGAAGGGAAGGGGAAAAGAAAAGGGAGGGGAGGTAAAAGGGAGGGAAGAATTAGAAAGGGTAAAGGGGAGGAAAAGGGAGAGGGGCTGAAAGAAGGAAGGGAAGGCTGAGGAGGGTGGTCGTCAAAAATTAATACTCTATTGTGGAGGGGAAGAGAGAAAGGAGAACTAAAAGCACAAACAGGGAGAAAGAGGACGGAAGGAAAGACACAGTAATCATAACTGTGAATGTCAGTGCAATGAACTCTCCCATAAAAAGGAGATGGATGGCAAAATGGATTAAACACCATATCCCAACAATGTGTTGTTTACAAGAAACACATTTGAAATGGGGGAATACACAGAGGGTCAATGTAAAAGAATGAAACAGAATATACTGTGCTTCATCTGATGAAAAAAAGCAGAGGTAACAATCTTAATTTCAGAGGAAGCAAAAGCAGATATAGATTTAATCAAAAGACATAAGGAGGGAAACCATATCCTTGTTAAAAGGCACCATAGACAATGAAGTAATGTCCTTAGTAAACGTATATGCTCCAAGTAGTATAGCATCTTAATATAGCATCTAAATTCTTAGAGGAGAATTTAAGAGAGTTACAGGGAAAAAAGGACAGCAAAATTTTACTAGTGGGGAACTTCAACCTCCCTCTCTTTGAACTTAATAAATCTCACCTCAAAATAAACAAGAAATAAGTTAAGAAGTTGAATAAAACTCTGGATTATGTAGATATGATAAATCTCTGGAGAAAATTTAATGGATATAGAAAGGAATATAGTTTTTTTCTCAATAGTACATGATACATATACAAACACTGAACGTGTACTAGGGCATATAAACCTAACAATCCAATGCAGGAAGGCAGGAAAATAAATGCATCCTTCTCAGATCATAATGCAATCAAATTTATATTTAAAGAAAGACCATGGAAATACAAACCAAAAACTAACTGGAAACAAAACAATCAAATCCAAAAGAACGAGTGGGTTAAACAATAAATCGTAGAAGCAATCAACAACTTCTTTGAAGAGAATTACAATAATGAGACAAATACCAAATCTTATGGAGTACTGCAAAAGCAGTATTTAGGGGAAGTTTTATATCTTTGAATGCCTATATGAATAATATAGAGACGGAGGAGATTGATGAATTGGGCATGCAGCTGAAAAACCCTGAAAAAGAAGAAATTGAAAAATTTTCAGTAAATATCAAATTAGAAATACTGAAAACCAAGGAGAGATCAGTAAAATTGAAATTTAGAAAACTATTGAGGTAATAAGTAAAACTAAGAGTTGGTTTCATGAAAAAAACAATAAAATTGGTAAGCCATAGATCAATTTGACTAATAAAAAAAGAAGAAAACCAAATTACCAATATAAAAAATGAGAAGCTGAACTAACCACCAATGAGGAGGAAATTAATCAAAACTTGGAAATTAACTTGCCCAACTGTATGCCCATAAATTCGACAATCTATGTGAGATGGAAGATTATTTTAAAAAAATATAAATTGTCCAGATTAAAAGAAGAGGAAGTTGAATACTTAAATAACCCCATCTCAGAAAAAAAAAATTGAAGAAGCCATCAGTGAACTCCATAGGAAAAAAAAATCTCCAAGGCTGAATGCATTTACAAGTGAATTTTATCAAACATTTAAAGAACAGTTAATTCCAGTACTATAGAGACTATTTAGGAAATTGGGAGAAGGAGTTTTCTCAAATTATTTTTATGGTACAAATATGATTCTGATACCTAAACCCAGAAGAACGAAAACAGAGAAAGAAAATTATAGGCCAATTTCTCTAATGAACATAGACGCAAAATTTTTAAATCAGCTACTAGTGAAAAGAACAGAGGAACTTATCATGAGAATAATACATTATGATCAGGTAAGATTTATAACAGAAATGCAGGGCTGGTTCAATATTAGGAAAACTATTAGCATTATTGATCATGTCAACAAAAAATCTATCAGAAAACACATGCTTATCTTGACAGATGCTGAAAAAGTTTTTGGCAAAATACAACACACACTCCTTTTGAAAACACTGGACAGCATAACAATAAATGGAGCTTTCCATAAAATAATAAGCAGTGTCTACCTAAAACCTTCAACAAGCATTATATGCAATGGGGATATGCTAGATGCATTTCCAGTAAGATCACAGGTGAAACAAAGATGTCCATTATCTCAACTATTATTCAATATGGTACTAGAAATGTTAGTTGTAGCAATAAGAGAAGACAAAGAAATTGAAGGGATTAGAACAGGCAAAAAAGAAACTAAGTTACCACCCTTTGCAAATGATATGATAATATACTTAGAGAATCCAAGAGAATCAATTCAAAAACTACTTGAAATAATAAACAGGATAAAAAAAAAAAAGAATAAATAGGATAAAAAAAGGATCCCGGGGCCTAAAATCTCTATTTGGAGACAGAAAGAATTTAGAGGAAGAAATTAATACCCCATATTGGGATTATTTATTGTATTCTTCCCTAACAAGAGAATGGACTAAAAGCACTGGACCCTGTGAAAACTAGGAAGAGAGGTTACAGGAGCAGGAACCTAGAGACCTGGAAAGGTAACTGCAAGGAATTCCAATTAGAACAGGGAAGGAGCTGGCAGGAGTAAGTAGGATAAGCTGAATTTTATTAACAGGCTACTTTATTACATGTAAAAGTGGAGACTAGCTGCTGAAGGAAAAAATCAAATCGAAACAGAGTTAACCTGTTTGCTTGAGAATTTCCAGCTTTTGGACTCTCCTTTAAAAGAGTAAGGTAGAGTTCTCAGGTGGAAGAAAAGGTTGATCATTTACCTCAAAAGAACCTAAAGGCTGACAAAAGAAATGACCTTGCTTCAGATTCAACCTATTTGCCACAGTGAAGATTGTCAGGAGATGATATGAGACAAAAACATAAGGAAGTGAGGGCAATTAAGTTAAATGTTAGAGGGAGAAGTTTCTTAGACCAATATATGCCCAATAGTGAGGCAAAAACTGGAGAACCAAAGAGGTGACACAGGGTTTAAGGAAATAATTGAAAATTTTATTCAGCAGGAGGTCATAGATTGTTTTGACTTGGTTTACCCAAGGGATGGGAAAATTGTTAATACCTTGGATGGTGAGAATCAGCGATGAAGGGGCCAGGGAAGTGTCTTTTGATGTACTGATTATTTGAAATTTATAGGTATTAGAATCCTTTTGTACATTAAGTCTTTAGAGATCACAATATGCAAGGAGGTAATAATATAATGAAGCTGTTAGCTTTGGCTATAGAAGAATGTAGTAGGCAGTATCCTACTGACTCTATGTGGCCTAGTGAAGAAATACTATTGTATTCACTTTGTGACTGCATAAATAAGTTAAAGTGAGAGGTAATTAAGACTGCCATGATTGGGAACTCAGATACATACTATGATAAGCCCTTTGCAGTTTTCCACAGGAATACAACATACAAGCACTATGCTTACAAGCACTTAATTTTTACTCTAATAATTGAGGAAATAGAGCACCCTGTTTCAGAGGTACTGGACAAAATTTCACACTTAAGTGACAGGGGACTGGGAAAAAGACAAAATTCCTAGGGACGAAGAATAAATAGCCAAGAAATTCAAAATAAGAATAGATTGGCAAGGAAAAAAATGTTCACTATTATATTGAGAGCAGGGATTGGTTTCTGAAGAATAGATGGTATTCAACTAATGAACCATACAAAATATGCTGCGAAAAGGGACTTGATACTAGACGGAATAGAGAAGTAAGAACTGCCCCATACAGATCTTCCTGAACCTTTGTATCGAAGTTTGTCACACCTTCAGGAAGAACAGAAAGTTGGCCAAGTACCAGCTCAGATTAAAGAAATATACAGACAGGATTATAGACTCCATATCAATTTGACCATATATTGGAAAAATAGATCAAATACTGTGAGTAAGGCATTAATAGATACTGGGGGTGAAGCCTCCTTTATATATGGAAACCCTGAGAAGTTTAAACGTGGTACTGCTATCACCATCACAGGACTGGGAGGAGCTGAAATATCAGTCAGACAAGTAAACCCAATAAGGAAAGTTGGACAATTACCTAAGAAAAAATATACCATGGCAATTGTATCCATTCCTGAATACATCTTTGGAACAGATATATTGAGACTTTCAGTTTACCTGAGGGGAGACACCAATTTGCAGTAAGGAAGATAGGAATTATTATAGTTTTAACGGGTGAAATAAAAATGAACTCAATCACTTCACCTGAATCTTCTGAAGTGATTATTCTAACACAGTAAGTATTGTGTGCCAGGTTGGAAAAATGAAATTATGAACACTGTAAAGGAAGATGTTGAGGCAGCAGTGTTAGTCTCCACAACCTCTTGAGAATAATCCCGTCTGGCCATTACCGAAGTCAGATGGGACAAGGAGGATGACAGCGGATTGTAGACAATTGAATAAGGTCACTTCTCCTTTGGATGCTGCTGTTCCAGATACCATTACCTTAATAGAAAAGATCTAGAAATATGATGGGACTTGATACACAGTTATTGATTTAGCCAAAGCCTTCTTTACTATCCCAATATATTCCAAAACTGGGACCAACTCACTTTCATTTGGCATGGCATAAAATATATTTTTACATGCTTGCCACAAGGGTATCTGAAGAGCCCCACTATTTGTCATAGGATTGTAATTGAACATTTGGATGAATTACAGCTACCTGATGTACCTCTTATCCACTACATAAATGATACTACGATAGAGGGGAAAACTGTAGAAGTGGAGAAGAGTTTGATACTTTTAAGTGAGCATATGAAAAGCAAAGAGGAGGAAATTAACACTGCAAAAACTCAAGGGCCACCTCAAAACAAAAAATTTGGGGGTATACAATGGAATCAGGGACTGCAAGAGATTCTTCCACAAGCCTGATAGAAGATTCAGGATTTTCTTATCCCTATCAATAACAAATGAGGTCCAAAAGTATATAGGATTATTTGGATATTGGCGACATCCCACACCACATCTAAGACAAATTTTGAAAACCTCACATAAAATTACTGGAAAAAATATGAATTTGATTGGGTACTTGAGGAGAGTAAAACTATTGAAGGAATGAAAGCTGCTATACGGTTGGTCCTAGATTTGTGGCCTATGCAAATGGCCTGGTGAAATTATAAGTGGCTCTACAGGATGAATGTGTAAACTGGAGTTTATGGCAAGAATAACAAAGCAGGAATGATTTTGTTCTAGAAAATTCTCTTCATCCAGAGCTCAATATACCCCTTTTGTAAAGGAATTATTAGGTACATATTGGGCTTTGATAGAGACTGAATACCTGACATTGGGACATGAGGTAATATTAAGGCGTGGAATACCAATTATGACCTGTGTAATGAGTACCCCAGCTTCTCATAGAATGGGATATGTACAAAGAGGTAGAATAGTTAAATGGAAATGTTATATTGAAAATAGATCTACAACAGAAAAAAGTGAAATTTCTGCTTTACATAAAGCTAAAGGAAATATAGATATTGAGGGAAATGATATACAGCCTCTGCACCAAAGCAACAGCTGTTACAGTCCTTGGTAAAACAGAATGAGGAATATGATGCATTAATTGAAGAACAAAAGAGAGATATATTGTTTCCTGATGGGACAGCAAAACATTTGGGCCACAAAAGACATTGGAAAGCAGTAGTCTATAGTCCATGTACTAGGTGGATTTTGAAAAGTACTGGAATAGGTGGAAATAGTCAATATGATCACCTAATGGCAGTACTCCAAGCTATCAAAACAGAACAAGAAGGATACTGTCATACATTCACTGATTCATGGGTGGTAGCTAATGGGTTAGCTACATGGAAGGCCGTGTGGAGAAAGAAAATTTGGAAATTCATGGCAAATAAGTCTGGGGATAAGAATTATGAGAAAATATATGGGACATGTCTTTAGTTACTAATTCGTCAGCTTTTCATATAGATGCTCACGTGGCCCTCACCATGCCAGAAAATAAGGACAATGCACGTGCTGATCGACTAGCAAAGATTGCTACTCAACATATTGTCCCTATTCTGACACCAAATGATGATCCAGTACTAGCAAAATGGGCCCATCAAACAGCCAGTCATTTAGGGGTCCACACACCAGTAAGCACAAGACCAGGTACTAGTGTTACTCATTCTTTGTTAGAAAACAAGTAGCAGAAGAACATTATATATATATATATATATATATATATATATATATATATATATATATATATATATATATATATATATATATATATATATATATATATGTATATAGATAGATAGATAGATAGATAGATAGATAGATAGATATAGATATAGATATAGATATAGATATATATACATACATACGTGTGTGTGTGTGTGTGTGTGTGTGTGGATTAGAAAAGGAAACAACTGTTGTTTGGTTAGTAACTGGAGAGATAGCAAGGGGAAAACTATCAGAGCAAATTTGGCGAATACATTGTATTGCACTTCTACTCCAAGATAAAGGATGCAAATTTATATGTACTTCTGTTGACACCTATTCTGGTGTAATAGTGGCTTGTCCCATAAGAATGCAACCCAGAAAAGTAACTGTACAGCTTTAGATATCAGACGTCTATATAATGGAACACCAATGCAGATTCAAGTAACAGTTCTTCACATTTCAAAGGTAATAAAATGAAGAGATATTGTGCACATTAATGTAATTTCCTAAAAAACAACAAAAAGAATTCACCTAGAGAAAAAACAAAAACAAAATATCAAAAAATTTAAGAAATATATTAAGATATTTTGCAAGGAAGGTAACTACACCAGTGCCAGATTTCAAATACATTATGAAGTGTAATTTAAGGTAATCTGGTACTGGCTAGGAAACAGAATTATGGATCAATGAAATACACTAGGTATACAATAGAGAGTAGTTAATGATCACAGTAAACTAGTGCTGGATTAAACCAAAGATGCGAGCTTTGGCAATAAGAACTTATTATTTGACAAAAATTATTGGGAAGACTGGTAAAGAGATTGGCAGAAACTAGGCTTAGACCTATGTTTCATACTGTTCATCAAATTAAGGTCATTATATATAAATCATTATTTTTTTATTATTTTATTTGTTTTGAGTGTTCTACAATCACTTTCAAATAACTTAGATTTTTTTTCTCCTCTTTCCCCCCTCCCTCCTTGAGACAGCATGCAATTTTATATCAGTTCTACATGTATATTCCGAATAAAAACATTTTCACCTTAGTCATGTTGCATAGAAAAATTAAAATGAGTGAGAGAACTCATAAAAAAAGCATAACACAGAGGAAAATGATTTCCTACATTCTGCCATCGCATTCCATAGTTCTTTTTCTGAATGTGGATGACATTTTACCTTAAGCGACCACTGGGAATTTTTTAAGTCCTTTCAGTGCAATGAAGTTTTAATTCTACCAGAAAAATCCTCACAGATTGTGATTATTGCTGTGTACAAAGTTATCCCAGTTTTACTGCTTTCCCTCAGCAACAGTTCATATGAGTCTCTCCAGGCCTCTCTGAAGTCTTCTTCTTCTTCATCATTTCTTATAACACAATAATATTTCATTACATTCATATACCACAGTTTATTCAGCCATTCCTCAACTGATGGGCATCCCCTTGATTTCCAATTTTTGGCCACCATAAAGAGTTTGTTACAAATATATTTGTACATGTGGGACCCTTTCCCACTTTTATGATCTATTGGGGTTACAGTCCTAGAAGCAGTATTACTGGGTCAAAGGGAATGCATATTTTTTTGTAGCTGTTTGGGCACAGTTCCAAATTGATCTCCAAAATGATTGGATCAGTTGACACCTCTACCAACAATAAAATAGTGTTTCAACTCTCTCACTTCTTCTCCAACATTTATCATCATCCTCTCTTGTCATGTTAGCCAATCTGACAGGTATCATGTGGTATCTAAGAGTTGTTTTGATTAGACTCTCTCTAATCAATAGTGATTTAGAGTATTTTTTCATATGATTATAGATAACTTTAATTTCTTCATCTGATAACTGTCTGTTCATATCCGTTAACCATTTATCAACTGGAGAGTGACATATTGTTGTTTGACTCTGTTCTATATATATTTTAGAAATGAGGTCTTTGTGACAGACTTTGGTTCTAAAATTCTTTCCCAGTTTTCGGCTTCCCTCCTAATCTTGATTCCATTGGGTTTGTTTGTGCAAAAGCTTTTCAGTTTAATGTAATCAAAATTATCCATTTTGACCTTCACAATTTTTTCTGTCTTATGTTTAATAAAAAATTCTTCCTTTCTCCATAAATCTGATAAATACACAATTCTTTGCTCCACTAATTTGTTTATGCCATCAATCTTTGTACCTAGATCAGGTACCCATTGGAACTTTAGTCTGTGTCTAGTTTCTGCCACACTGATATCCAGTTTTCCCAGCAATTTTTGTCGAACAGTGAGTTCTTATCCCAGAAGCTAGGGACCTTGGATTTAACAAACAGCAGATCGCTATATTAATTGATCACTGTTGCTGGAGTACCTAACCTAATCCACTGGTCTCCCTTTCTAGTTCTTAACCGGTACCAAGTGGTTTTGATAATTGCTGCTTTATAACACAATTTGCGATCTGGTAGAGTTCGGCCACCTTTCCCAGTATTTCTTTTCATTAGTTCCCAAGATATTCTGAACCTCTTTTCTTCCAGATAAATTTTGATATTATTTTTTCTAGCTCTATTTAATAGTTATATGATGGTTTGATTGGTATGACACTGAATAAGTCAATTGGTTTAGGTAGAATTTTGACTTTTATTATATTGGCTTGGCCCACCCACGAGCAACTGATGTTTTTCCATTTACTTATATCTGACTTTATTTGTGTGAAAAGTGTTTTGTAATTGTGTTCATATAGTCCCTGGGTTTGTTTTGGAAAGTAGAATCCCAAATATTTTTGAGTGTCTACCGTATCTTTAAATGGGATTTCTCTTTCTATCTATTCCTGTGGGGCTTTGTTAGTAATGCATAAAAATGCAGAAGATTTGTGTGGGTGTATTTTGTAACCTTCAACTTTACTAAAGTTGTTTATTATTTCAAGTATTTTTTTACTTGATTCTCTGGGATTCTCTAAGTATATCATGATATTATCTCCAAAAAATGATAACTTAATTTCTTCTTTGCCTATTCTAATCCCTTCAATTTCTTTTTCTTTTCTTATTGCTACAGCTAACATTTCTAGTACTGTATTGAATAATACTGGTTATAATGGACATCCTTGTTTCACCTCTGATCTTATTGGAAATGCAGCTAGCTTATCCCCATTGCATATAATGCTTGCTGAAAATTTCTGGTAGATACTGTTTATTATTTTATAGAAAGTTCCATTTATTAATATGTTCTCCAGTGTTTTCAATAGGAAATGCTGTTGTATTTTGTCAAAAACTTTTTCTGCATTTATTGACATAATCATGTGGTTTCTGTCAGTTTTGTTGTTGATATGATCAACAATATTATTAGTTTTACTAATATTGAACAAACCCTGCAGTTCTGGTATAAATCCTACCTGGTAATTACGTATTGTTCTTGTGATAAGTTGCTATATTCTTTTTTTCAATTGTTGTTTAAAATTTTTGCAACTATATTCGTTAGGGAAATTTGTCTATAATTTTCTTTCTCTTTATTAATTCTTCCTGGTTTAAGTATCAAAACCATATTCGTATCATAAAAAGAATTTGGGAGGACTCCTTCTTCCCCAATTTTCCCAAGTAGTCTATAGAGTATTCGAATTAACGTTCTTTCAAAGTTTGATAGAATTCAATTGTGAATCCATGTGCCTTTGGTGATTTTTTTCCTAGGTAGTTCATTGACAGCTTATTCAATTTCTTTTTCTGACACGGGATATTAAGTATTCAACTTCCTCTTCTGTTAATCTGGGAAATTTGCATCTTTTAAAATAATCATCTGTCTAATTTAGATTGTCAAATTTATGGACAATACAGTAGGGCACAGCAATTTCTTATTGTTTTCATTTTCTCTTCATTGGAGGTGAGTTCACCCTTTTCCTTTCTGATATTGGTAATTTGGTTTCCTTCTTTCTTTCTTTAAGCGAATTGACCAAAGGTTTATCATTTTTTTGTTTTTTTCATAAAACCTCTCTAAAAGTTTTATTTGTGGATTCAATAATTTTCTTAATTTCAATTTTATTGATCTCTCCTTTGGTTTTCAGTATTTCTGATTTGGTATTTACTTGGGGATTTCCAATTTGTTATTTTTTGGAAGATTTTCAGCTGCATGCCCAATTTATTGATCTTCTCTTTCTCTAACTTATTCATGTAGGCGTTCAAAGAGACAAAAGTTCCCCTAAGAACTGCTTTTGCAGTATCCCATAAAATTTGATAGGTTTTCTATCACTGTCATTCTCTTGAATAAAGTTGTTGATTGTTTCTATAATTTGCTGTTTAACCCACTCATTGTTTAGGATTAGAAAGTTTAGTTTCCAATTAGTTTTTGGTTCGTATTTCCATGGCCTTTCATTACACATAAGTTCTATGGCATTATGATCTGAAAAAGTATGCATGGACTATCTTTGCCTTTCTGCACTGTATTGTCAGGTTTTATGGCCTAGTAAATGGTCACATTTTGTATATGTGGCATATACAGCTGTGAGAAAGTTATATTCTTTTCTATGCCCGTTCAGTTTTCTTCAGAGATCTGTCATATCTCCCATATCCAGACTTCTGTTCACCTCCTTAACTTCTTTCTTGTTTATTTTGAAGTTAGATTTATAAAGTTCAGAGAGGGAGAGGTTGAGGTCCCCCAGTAGTTTTGTTTTGCTGTACATTTCTTCCTGTAACTCCCTTAACTTCTCCTCCAAGTATTTGGATCTAGACCACTTGGAGCACATATGTTTAATAAAGAAATTGCTTCGCTGTCTATGGTGCCTTTAAGCAGGATATAGTTTCCTTCTTTATTTCTTTTGATTAGATCTAAGTCTGCTTTTGCTTTTTCTAAGACTAGGATTTCTACCCCCTCTTTTTTTTTTTTTTTACATAAACTGAAGGACAAAATATTCTGCTCCAAATGTTTGACCTTTGCCTTTGTTTATGCTCCCGTTTCAAATGTGTTTCCTGTAAACTACATATTATTGAATTAATATTTTTAATCCATTCTGCTATCCATCTCCATTTTTATGGAAGAGTTCATCCCATTCACATTCCCAGTTATGATTATAATCTATATCTTTCCCTCTATCCCCTCTCCCCTTCTTTATATTTTTAGTTCTCCCTTCTCCCTTCCCCTCCACAAAAGTTTTAATTTTTGACTACTTCTTCCTTCAGTCTTCCCTCCCTCCTTTCAGCCCTCCTCCCTTTTAATCCTCTTTTCCTTTACTACTCTTTCCTTCCTTTTAGCCTCCCCCCCTTTTCTTTGCCCCATCCCCTCCTCCAGCCTATAGAGCTAATTGTATTTATATACTTAACTGAATTTGTTGTACCCTCGTTGAATCCAATCAGATGAGAGTACCTCTCAAACAATCCTCATCTCCCTCCTCTCTTTACTTCTACTCAGATATATTTTTGTGCCTCTTCTTGTGATGAAATTTATTTTTTCCTGCCTCCTCCTTTTCACATTCCCCATTACAATCGCTTCGCACCTTAAATCACATTTATTATCATCACATCATATAATTTGTACCCATTCCCTCTATCTACGTGTATCCGTTTTACATTTCATAATGAATATACAATTCTCAAGATTAACAAGTATCATCTTCCCTTATAGGGATGTAAACAGTTTGCAATATTTTGTAACAAGTTTTTTCCCCCCTGTTCACCCTTTTATGCCTCTCTTGAGACCTGTGTTTGAAGATAGAATTTTCTATTGAGTTCTGGCCTTTTCATGAGGAAGTTCTGGAAATCCCTTATTTCATTTAATGTCCATCTCCTTGTCTGAAGTATTATGGTCAACTTTGCTGCATAGTTAATCCTTGACTGTAGTCCCAGCTCCTTTGCCTTACAGAATATCATTTTCCAATTCCTTCGATCTTCTAATGTAGAACCTGCAAGATCCTGTGTGATCCTGACTGTATCTCTTCGATATTTGAATTTTTTTTTCTTTCTGGTTGTCTGCAGTATTTTCTCCTTCACTTGATAGTTTTGGAATATGGCAACGACATTCCTTGGTATTTTTCGTTTGGGGTATCTTTCAGGAGGTGAACAGTGGATGCTTTGTATGACTATTTTACCCTCTCAGTCTAGGATTTCTGGGAAATTTTCGTGGATGATTTCTTGAATGATATTATCCAGGTTCTTTTTATCATCATAGCTTTCTGGCAGCCCAAGAATCCTTAGATTTTTTTCTCCTGGATCTATTTTCCAAGTCAGTTGTTTTTCCAATTAGATATTTTACATTTCTTCTGTCTTTTTTTCTTTAGATTCTGTTTGACTTATTCTTGATGTCTCCTAGATTCATTAGCTTTTGCTTGCTGGTTTCTATTTTTATCAAACTGCTTTCTTCATTTAACTTTTGCATCTCCTTTTCCAATTGTTCTTTTCAAGGAGTTATTTTCACCAGTTAGGTTTAGTACTGTCTTTTCCATTTTTTCCAGTTTTCCTTTTTAAGGGGCTATTCTCTTCAGTGAATTCTTTTTTTCATATTTTTAAAGTCATTGGCCAATTTTTCTTCTCTTTCTTTAATTTGAGTTTTAATATCCTTCCTGAGCTCCTCCAAGAAGGCTCTTTATCATTTGCACTAGTTCATATTCCCTTCTGAAATTTCAGATGGGAATACAGTCTCAGTGCTGATCTTTGGTATTTTTGTTTTGATCTTTGTCCCCATAAAAAGATTCTATGGACTTTCCTTTCTGCTTTGCTTCTTACTCTTGATTATAACCCCTTTCCTGGCTTTTAAAGTAGAACTCTGTATCTTTAGCACAGGGAGCCCTGTCCCACAGTCCTTGTGCCCAAAACTTGAGGCTTTTTGTGTTGTTCCTTCTGGTTCTTTCAGCTACAAGCTAAAATGCTGCATGTTATCTGGTGCTGAGATGGCTGGTGTTTGAAAGCAGATGCCAGGTTAGGTCTTTTTGGGTTTCCCCATAGTTACCATGAAGTCAGCCCTTTAAATGTGGGGAAGAGGTGGTCTGAATGGAGGAGGTCTCCTCTGCTGAAGTAGAGCATAGGCAAGCTCACCTGTCTGGGCTAGTGTCTTTCCAATTCCCTTGGAGTGATGATGCATGCCTGGGGCCCTGCTGGTTTCACTCCCCTAGAGCTCAGGATCTTCTCCCACTTGTTGAGGTGGGGCTGTCTGGGACAGCTCTGATCCTGCACTGGTCTCCTTCGGCCACAGAAAGAGGATCCTTCCTTAGCGATCTTTATGCCCTCACTTGCAGAGAGTCAGTTTACCCCTTCTGCTGCTCCCACTGTTTCAGGGTTTTTCCTAGGGAGATGTTCTCTGGACTTGTCAAGATCAACTAGGGGTGTGAGATAGCAATTATCGATCACTCCGCCTTCTTGGCTCCTGAAAGTGGAAAATCTGTGCAAATATTTTAAACATAAAGGGTGATTTCACAATCAAATTAAGGGAGCACTGAAAAAAACATTTGTAAGATGTATTCATATGGTAAGAGTCTGTGTTCAAACAAGATATAATAATGATTAGAAGAAATAAAAATTTTTGATTATATAAAATTTAAAAAGTTTTTACCCAGATAAAATGCAGTCAAAAATCTACAGAAAATAACGAAAAAAATGGAATATTTTTTGCACTGTTTCTCTGATGTAAAGCTTTAAGAAGCCATTTTCCAGTTAACAAATGGTGAAAGGATATGAAAAGCCAAAAAAGTTAAAAAAAAAAAATCAAACCTGTTGACAGTGAAGTTATAAAAGGATTCTAGGTCACTATTGATTAGAGGCACATAAATTAAAACAATTCTGAGGAACTACCTCACACCTATGTGATTAGGTAACATGACAGAAAAGAAAAATGACAAATGTTGGAGGGTATATGTATTTATGACGTTGTGAACTGATTCAACCATTCTGGAGAAGTATTTGGAACTTTGTTCAAAGGCATAAAAACCTGTATGACTTTTAACTCAGTTGTGCCACTTCTATGTCTGTATCCATAAGGGATCAAATAAAGGGGGAAAGGTGTAAGGGGCCCAGGGGGTGAAAGGCCTGTGACCACGGCTATAGCAGAGGCAAAGCCTGTTCCCGTGGGACTTGTGCTTACTCAAACCCTGGCAGAAGCTCTGTATGACTCTGGAACCTGATGTTCCTGCAGATACTAATGTTCCCTACAGGAAAGTTACAAGAGGTCCTGGGAACCCAGGAACCAGCTTTAGGAATAAGATAAGCTTCGTTACTTACTGTGGGTGTAAGGATGTGGAATAGTAATGGGATGGTGAAGTAATGGGATGAACTCAACCTGTATGTGATTGGTGGTTACAGCCTTTATAAACCCTAACTTTCAGCTGAATAAAGAGAGTTGCTTGGAGTTGCTTATCATCTTGTCTCTGGTCTCTCTCCTTCAAAGCTCACAGATCGCTCAACTCAGACTGACAGGCATTTAGAGACCTGTTGGTCAGGGGGATCCCAGAGAGCTCGGGCTCTGACCCCCAGCAGAAGGGACCTATCTGTACAAAGAAAAATTACAGAATGTTTTTTAGCGTGTGTGGTGACAAAATATTGGAAATTGAAGGGACACCCATTAATTGGGGAATAGCCAGACAAGTTGTATTACATGATTGTGATGAATTTGTGTAATATGATGAAATTTGTAACAGAATATCTTCAGAAACAACTTTGAACACATTTCAACTGATGAAAAGTGAAAAGAGGACTACCAAGAGAACATCGTACACAGTAACATATTTTAAGGTTCATCAACTTTGACAATCTTAGCTACTGTGAAGAAAATACTGATCCAAGACCATTCCAAAGACCCATGATGAAATAAAATGATGTCCACCTCCAAAGAGAGAATTTATGAATTCTGAGGTCTTAGTGACACAAAGATTTTTAAACTTCTTTTTTATTGTTTTGTTTTGTTTCATTTTAATTTATTTGTGTTTTCTTTTGCAATATGGCTAATATGGAAAATGTTTTCATGGCTTCGCATATATCATCAAATTCTTATTGTCTTATCAAGGAGTAGGGCGAGTGGAAGAGAGGGAGAGAATTTAGAATGAAAAACTTTTAAAATGCTTAATATTTTAGATGTAATTGGTAAATATTTAACAGAATAACTAAAATATTTTTGAAAGAAATGCAAGAGGCTGAGTCCAGATTAAGGCAGCTGCCTGTTTTGGTCATTTAAATCTGGACATGGTGATGGAGGGAGATATACTATGATCACCATTCAGTAACATAAGGACACAAGGCTCTCAAGAGATGTGAGGGGGGAATCTCATTAAGAGCAGAGAAATTTTCCTTGATGTAGTATTTGTAGGGAAGCCTCACAGATCAACTTTATGTATTTCTGTTTATTGTCTCAGTCTCTTACAAAAGGAAAAAAATATACAGACCGAAGGTCTTGATTTGAATTCTGATTTTGCAGTAATTTTGTATCACAAGTCTTGTTTCTGTTATACTATTTTCAGTTATGTCCTACTCTTTGAGACTTCATTCAGAATTTTTTTTGGCAAAGATACTGGAGTAGTTTGACGTTTCCTTCTCCAGCTCATTTTACAAATAAGGAAACTGAGGCAAATGGGGCTAAGTGACTTGCGCAGGGCCACACAACTAGTGTCTCAGACCTGATTATAACTTAGTGAGATGAATCTTCCTGTTTCATGGCCCAGTCTTCTATTTATTTCCCCTCCTAGTTCTGATTCTGACGTCTCAACTCTCCTGTTAACTAATTTATGACCTTTTGCCAGTCATCTAAATTCTGTGAGTTTCAGTCTCTCAATTCACATTTTCTTTAAAAAAATCAATCTGTTTCCCAATATTGCAACACATTTTGAGTGAAAATTATTATGAACTAGATTTATAAATCTCAAGAGAAATGATAAGTTAAGATAACATTACAAATTTTCATTATTTTTCCAGCTCTAATTCTTATCAGTCATTCTTGATATGTGGTAAAGTTTGCTTGTTTGTTTAGTTGTTTTATAAGCCTGTCAAGCCATTCAAACCTCATGTTATAAATTTCAGGCATCTTTAGAGCCTTCTTGTCACCAGTCTTCTGAGACTTTATTTCTTTCATACAAACAAATACATTCTGAATTTTCAGGAGGATTTTAAGAGAATTGTTCATTTGTACGTTTTAACTGTTCACCACATTTCAAAACATATACTTTTTTCTTTAATTTATGGACCTGATTGGATCTATGAACAGGATAGTGAACAGTCTTCATTCATCAACTTGTTTTAAATTCAAAGAAAGCATTTAATTGAAAAAAAAAAGAATGTAACTCTTATGCCATCTTAGAGCAAAGTCTTATTAGTTTATCTAGGAGGTGGGTGACATGTAGTATATACTAATTCAATTTACTCTAAAATAATATGAAGACTTCTCAATATATATCATTTTCAAATATTCTAAGTTAAATCTGTAACAGTGTGCTGTGTGAGGTGTCTCTTTTATTTGTCCCAATGAAAATTTATCATTTGGATTCCTTTTGAGCTGTCTTTAGACAACCTGCCAGGTCATTTTTTTTTATTACAGCATATAGCTATCTGAAAAGTGCATTTCAAAATGATTTAGTTTTATGGTAAATGTCTCCTTTACTTTTTCCTTTATTTTTCTTTGCAGAAGTGCCCAACTAATGGCAATTGTGAATCTAGCAGAATGAATCAAAATCCTAAGGAATTTCAAGATCCCTGGTTCTTACTTTTTCATCCCCCTAAAATGGAAATAGATCCAATTCATATCTTATCTGGCAAAATTGACCCTCAAAAGTCTGGGGTTTCTGAAAATGGTTAAGATCACCTCAATCAGTGGTGTTTTGTTTCACATTATTAGCTGTAAAGGACAAGAACTATCAATATACTTATTTTTCTTTGCTTATATGTCAATTATTATCTAGTAGTTCAAAAGGGCTGTATTTAGCCATCTTGAGTAAAAATATTCTTAAAAAGATGTAATATTAAATTTTTGGAAGTCGTATTATGAATTTGTTCAAATGCCTCCATGTCTGCATGCTTCAAAATCATTCCTGTTTAAGCGAGCTTGGTCATAGCTTACTGATGTAAAGGTTAAATAAAGGCAGTTATCAGCATATGATGCACTCCACCATTCAGTCAACACTCGTAGAATGTCAAATAAATCACTATTTGAACTCGTTTAATTAAAGGCTTTTTTTTTTTTTTTGTTCATGTGTGAAAACGTGTCTGATTTTACTTCTTCACGGAACTACATCTATTCTGCCCCTCCTGTTCACCCTTTCCAACAAGTATCATTTTAGAATAGATATAATTAGCAAAAATCAGTATTTCAAAATGACATTGTTTTCCTTTGTCCTTCTGACTTCAGGATGAGCTTTATCTGGTTTGACAAATAACGTGTAAATTCTGCAGTCAGCCTGTCTTAGCTTTTCTCATTTTCTTGTATACCATTTTTCCATGCTGCCTCAGCTATCTGATCAAGGATGTCTGTCTCAGTGTCCTTTGCAATGAACATCTGCAGCCCAAACTACAAGTACTTGTCTCTCTGTGGGTTAGAATGGAAGTGGCAAGGGGCTCACAAGAATAAAGTTCACAACTTTCAAGGGGCTTTTCCTCAAATGTGACATGATTGAAAACAGATGACGACAGCTCTGTTTGCTTGTCCTTATGCCTTCGCTTCATTTTCACACCAAACAATTTCAATTTCATCCATCCGTTGACCTTTAGCAGTTTTAATATGCAGCCTTATGTTGAACTTCAGCATTAATTTGGAATGAAAGCTTCATTTCCTGTTTTCTTCTCCTTTTGTCTATGCGTTTGAAAATCTATTTTTATTTTATTAACTAGGACTGAATTTTTAAGGATTTCTTCATATTCATTCCTGCAAGAAACACATATGTCGGATTATGATGTATTATGATATACATGCATCTTACACTTGATATATGCTAACATATAACATATACTATATATACACATATCTCATGGACAGGAGAGTGAATAGTCTTCACTTGCAACTTGTTTTGAATTCCAGGAAAGCAATTCACTAAAAAACAACGAGATTGTGACATCTTTGAACATTTTTTTCTTGATAATATATATAGGAGGAAAATGACATGCAATACATTCCCTTTCAAATTATTCTAAAATATAATGAATATTTCTAAGTATATATTTCTAAATGTGTATTCCTGAATATATTTCAGGACTATCACTGCCTTCTCTATCTCATAAAGGCACAATGAATACTCTATATTAACGATTATTCTGAATATGATATAGTAAATGAATTTTGGGAGAACTGGGATTAGTCTGGTATCGTCATTGGACAATGGCTAAGCAATACAAATTTTAGGATATTGAAAATGAAATGAAATAATTTCTTGGAAGAAGGCATTCTTTTTTGAGGACAAGTATAGAAAGTGAAAAGGAAGAGAAAAACTAATCATCCTTTCCTTTTGAAGTATTAGAAGTATATAATAGATTAGAATGTGATATTTAAAGCAAAGTTTAACCTGTACTTTAATGTATACTCTGTTAATTCTGAAAGACAAATAAGAATAGGATTTTTGTATTTTTGTATTTAGAATTTTCTTGAACTTTTCTTAATTTATTTTACACCTTCAAAAAATCCAAATGAAAAATTGGAAAAGTTCTTAATGCTACTGAAAGAAGTATAGCTCAAAAATTTAGTTATTACATTCACTCATTTATTTTACATTAGAATAATTGGATATAGGGATAGTTTGTGATTCATTATGTGTGCATGTTAATATCTTTTAAGTCAAGTTGTAATTGTCTTTTCTTAATATGATTTAACAATCTTTAGAGTTTCCCCAGAAGAAAAACCTAAGGGTAATTTTCAATCACTAATTCATACTCAAATGAGAAGACACAGTTTG
The DNA here is from genome assembly GCF_028372415.1 of Notamacropus eugenii. Classification (NCBI taxonomy): domain Eukaryota; kingdom Metazoa; phylum Chordata; class Mammalia; order Diprotodontia; family Macropodidae; genus Notamacropus; species Notamacropus eugenii. Next base: position 186,095,916 of record NC_092877.1, on the reverse strand, counting down.
TAAAAAGGAAATAAATTTAGGTTTAAATATATAATATATAAATATTTATATTATATATATGTGTATATATATGTGTATATATATATATATATATATATATATATATATATATATATATATATATATATATATATGTATGTATGTATGTATGTATCCCACTCTGAAGGAATTTAGGGATTACTTGGAATATCATATGACATATTCTTTCCAGAATTTATAATTATCCCATTTCCTTACCTTTTTCTTTTTTTTTCTAGCATTTGTTGCTCTTCTCCTGATTGATGATGTTATTGTTTTCTATTACATGTCTCATTTAATGGTTTCATTCAGACGCACTCATTTAATGGAGTTTAGAAGAAATCACCTGTGACTTAGACTTAGGAAGTTTTGCTTTTTGATAAAATTCTCTATCAAATCCTTTCATTGTGAGACCTTTCCATATTTAAAAAGAAATGTTAAATACAAAAGTTTTCGAACTGCTTACTGACACAAGTTTTTTTTTTGTTTGTTTGTTTGTTTTATGGAGCAGTGGTGTTTTTTTCCTAGTTTTCTAATAATAATCATGGCTACTCTTTACACACTATAAAGTTTAGAAGGTTTTTTTTTTTTTTTTTACCTTTGGTGTTTCATTTGATAAAACAGCATTTCACAGTAAGCACTGTCAGTTTTTTATATTCATTTTATGGATGAATATAACCTATTCAGTGTCAGGAACTGTATTATATTTGCATTTGCTTCAAAGGTGTCTATCATATGGCATATACTAAATAAATATTACTTAACCGATGAGATAGGAAAATTAATTTCTGTTACTATTTTATTTTTAACTACATTTTCTTTTTTCTCAATTTTATGTCAACATAATTTTTAGTATTAATTTTTACAAGATTCAGGTTTCCAGATTCTTCTCCCTCCCTTCCTCCCTTCCTTTCTTCCTAAAATGGTAGGCAATTTGATACGGGTTAAATATGAGTAATTACATAAAAGATATTTTCCAAGTAGTCACATTTGTGAATGAAGAAACTGATCAAAAGGTAAAATAAACACAAAATAAATAAAGTAAGTGAAAAAACTAAACTTCAATCTACATTCAGAGTTCATCAGTTCATTTTTTGGATATGGATAGTATTTTCTGATCATGGGTCCTTTGTACTTGTCTTAGATCACTGTGTTGCTGAAAAAGGCTCAGTTAATGAGATGGAGAAAGTATTAAAATGAAATGAATAGAATACTTTCTTTGAAGTGAGAAAGATCTTGCTTTAAGTCTGACAAATATTAGCTGTATGATCTCTCTGTGCCTCAGTTTTTTCATCTACATATAGGAGCTGAACTTGATACTTTCCAAGGTTTCTTTATGCTTCAGATTTATGACCCTATTATGTTCCTTGGGCAGATCACTGAATTTCTCAATGCTGCAAGCTACTCAATGAGACTATGCATGTCATAAGTATAGCTGATCATCATCAATGGAGAAAATTTCCATTTAGGTTATTCCTTGTCCTGATGGATTTCAGGGCTTGCTCGGTCAAAAGCAAAACAAATACTGATAGGAAAACAAGATCATGTCATCATACAATAAACCCAGAGCTAAAAGGGAATTCAGAGACAATGTATCAAAAGCTTATTTTTACAGATATGGAAAGAGGGTCTCAGGGAATTTGTTCAAAGATATACACAGTAGTAAGTGGCAAAGGTTTTAATTTGGCTCATTTTCCTCCAAAATCAGTACTTCTTCATACCACAATAATGGAGAAATAAGATTAAAGATGGATAGTTCTCTCTCTCTCTCTCTCTCTCTCTCTCTCTCTCTCTCTCTATATATATATATATATATATACATATATATGTATATATACATATACACACACACGTATATATACATATATGTATACACATACATATATGTGTGTATGTATATATATATATACATATATATACATACATACTAACTATAACTACAGTTAGAAGGGACCAGTGTAATCCCCTAATTTTACAGAAAAGGAAACTGAAGCTGAGTGCTTAAAGGACCAGGTCACTGGTCACAGAAATAGCACATCAGAGGTTGGATTTAAATTCAGATATTTCCTTCATCCAAGTCCAGTGCTCTTTCCAATGGTTTCTTAAGCTTTTTTAATATTTAAATAGATTTGGGATCTAAGATCTCATATATATAGTCATTCCCTACATTTCGACATATCATAATCAAACTATATTTTCCTATTTTGCATGATTTTTTATCCACTTTCTACCACAGATCCTTCCCAGAGGATTTTTCTGATACACTAAAGGTATTCTTTGAGACCATTTTACATTTCATGGGACTCTCAAATTTCTCACTCCATTTACGTGAAAATTTCACTTTTCTAGGGTAATATGTTTTCTATTTATATTTTCTTCCATCATTTCTTGGTAGAAATCATCTTAAAATTAATTTGAAGAATTGATATTTAATTTGGAATTAAAAAGCCCATAGTCTGAAAATGTCTTTACATGGAGCGATATTGTAATCCAATGTAACTTCAGACTCAACTACTATGTGAAATTATTAAAATTGCCGTTTATGTTCATGATAATTTTATTTTATAAATCACTTTCTCAAGAAGTCTTTTATGCAAGTGTGTTATAGGTTTCTATGTTTATAGGCTCAGATGATTAGATTCTATTTACTACCAATGAAATTAAAGAATACTTTTAAAAAAACAGAAATAATTATACTAGCATGAAAAAGAAGAATTACTGGCTTTTATCATTTGTGAACCTACTTTCATTATTTTACATACAATAAAGAATGTATGGATAGAAGTTTTAGAACATTGAAGACCAATTTTATGGAATTTAGTGCCCAAGGTGAAAAGGAAACTCCTGGGATCAGGGTAGTGAGAATTTTCAAGACAATTTGATTGCTTAAATCCAAGCTGATGAAAAAATTGTATTACCAATGTAGAGCACTCAAAAGACTGTATATTGCAAAAAAAGGACCTATATCACTTTTCATATAGAGTGATAAATGGCCTTCAAACCTCTTTGACTTTTGAATACTTAAGTGTTCTCTCAATCAAACCTTGATTATGCTCATACATAAAAGGTATAAAAGAACTACCTGATGCCAGTTTGTGTTGCTTATTAACAGTGATTTGGGATGGCAGACAAAAAAAAAACAGTACTTTTCTTAAATTATCAAAGTAATCTTGCTGGAACTGACTGATATGAATTTACCTATATACTATATTGCAATTAGAGCATATGAAAACTGGGAGAGGGCTTTTTCTATGAATCATTCAGGGCAAAGATTCAAGGTTAGTCAAAGGATAATTAGGCAGCAGCAAGCAATCTTCTTTTCTGTAGATCTCATTTCATGAGTTTGAGAGCAGTGGCTTATGAGATTCTTTCATACTCTTCTACCCCATGTATCTGAAAAGATGATTTGAATTTCATAATTGAAGGATGTTGTGTTATTTTTATTTGTATATGTGTGTGTTTAGCTGTATTTCTTCCTGTCAAAACTCTCAAAAAACATAAAATATTAATACTTTACTTCTATTCATCGAATTATAGTTACCTCACTTTCCTCCAAATGTTAGAATTATTTTAAAAGATGAGATGCATGGATTTAATTAATTGAGCCAAATATCATGCTATCGCAACTATCAATAAAAATGAGACATTATAAATCAAACATATTTTAAACTTAAGACAAATAAAGTGTTTCTTATAGGTACGCTTACTCTAATGTGGAACCAAGAAACTAAAGCAAGATTCCATTTCCACTCTATATTATGCTACTTTTAATCCAATAGTTGATTCTGATTTTTTTTTCAATATAAGATGTCCTTCACAGAACAAATGAAGGTATATACACATATGCATGTATGGATCATATATTAAAATACTTCATCAGCATATTGTGAAGCTATCTAAACTCTATAAATTTTTCAAATAAAGGCTGAGAATAAGCCTACATAAGTTCAAAGAAGACAATCACAATAAATTTCATACAAATTAATAGAACATGAGAGCAAGATCGTTAGTGAATATAGTTTAATAAGAAATATACTTTCTACTGAGGAAGGTATAAAGATAGAGTCTATTAAATCCTAAAACATATGCACTTCATAGAATTTGTCAAATATTTTTGGTAGCTATCTTCATTCTTAAGTGTAGGGCACATAAATTTTGGAAAAAATACTTTACTGAATTATCATGTTAAACGTATTTTATTTTTATTTTTAAAGAAATAGGGCATTTCGTGGAAAGAGAATTGAAGCTTAATTACAGAAAGGGAAAATCCAAGCTTTATAAAGTAATGTTGCCCTGGTTTGTATAGAATAAGAAGGATGCTCTTCAGATCATAATGCCCTAAAACAGAGACCTAGCTTGACTTACATATGAGATAACTTTTAGCTCCCTTCTGGGAATCTTTAACTTTTAAATAATCTTTTAAGGTACACAAGACATTGCAAATAGAATGTGGTTAGGAAAACTGTGTTGAGTGAATTAATGTTTCATACCTCAGTACACTGACTTCATTTTGTTTGGTTATTTTGTTTGAAATTTTATTGATAACTTTTTAAATAGCAGATCCACTTCTAAAGATATCATTTGATTCCCTGCAGATAGCATGTTTTCCCTTGTAGAAAAAGGAAAAGAGAGAGAGAAAAATAAAGAACTTTGTGTTCATTAAACTCACCCATAAATCTACAGTTAGAACAAATGTGCTATGTCCCACAGTGATGGTACCTCATCTTATCAAAGAATGCAAAGAGATATTTTATTCTGAAACAATCTTAATTATCCATAATTCAGGCTCAGCATTTGAATTGCTGTTACTGTTTCATTTTAGTTACATTGTTGTAGACATCATCCTACAGTTCTTAATGTTATTTGAATTTGAAACCATTTATATAGATCTTCCCATAATCAGTATTATTAAAATTCACTACTTCTTGTGAGGCAGAAATATGTCATTCTAAGTGTATATTGCAATTTATTTAGCCATTCCCTAATAAGTGGAGACAAATTTTATTTTCAATTCTTCGCAATAACAAACAAGATCCATTTCTAATATCTTAGGATACATACATACGTACATACATACATACATACACACACACACACACACATATAGTACTTTTTTCCCTTTGAATTACTTAGAAAATTTTCCCAGCCTGTCATCACTGAATATCATAGTATGGACATTTTAGTAAATTTTCCAGGACTGTTGAACCAATTCTTGGATCCACAAACATTCTTTCTGAGGCCGTTCTGAAACTGAATATTAACATCTTTTTATCATCTTTGCTCATTTGCTTTCTGTGAGATGAAATTTCACAACTTTTAACTTTCAGTGATTTTCATGTCTCTTCATATGAGGTATTGGAGCAACATTTCATATAAGTTATTGTATCATCAAGACAATATCCACAGCGCAAGTGCTGTCTATGAATATGCCAGCATAGTTCTCATTCACTAAATAGAAAAGAATTTCCATATAGAAGTCAAAAGAAAAACATCTATTTAAACACTGGAAAGCCAGATCTCAGAACTAGAAAGCAAAATCTGTCATGGTGACCAAAAAGGTAATAAATATGATCACAGCAGGGGGAAATCCATTCCCAAAACTTCTTCTCTCCCCTCAGCCAGGGCCTTCTCACTATCAAATATCAAGGGCCTGAGACTTTCTGTGTCAGTTGGCCTAATTTCTTTCCCCTCTGATATCACCCTCTCACTCACTTTCTCTTGGTACCACTCCACCCTTCCTGTTCTGCCTGTTCAGCAAGTACCTCCTACAACATGTAACTTAGGTTTCCAGGGTATTCAGGCAGATCTTATGGGCCAGTTAATGAAAGAGAAAGATCTTTCCCTTTAAATTACTATTACATTTGGTGATTTTCAGTTTTTGAGAAATATTTATTTATATCTATTATCAGATCATCCATGAACAATAACTCTATGTTTTACTTGTTTAATACAGTTCTTTATAGATGTTGGACCTCAGACCCCTATCAGAAATATTTTAGCAAAATACATGTTGCAAGAAATTGTTTTCCCCAAATTACACCTTTCTTCCCCTGCTTGTTTCATTGATTTTTATTGCAGCAAAAGCTTTTCATTTTCTTGTAACAGATATTATCAATTTACCTTTTGATTATTATTTCTTGATTAGTTTATTCCAGGGATTCTTGACATTTTGCTTTCTTTAGTTTTATTATGACATGGGCCCATTTGCCAGTATACTGAAGACTATTATTTCATTCTCAGAATAATGTTCTTAAAAGCACAAAATAGAATGCATAGGATTATAATTAGAACCAAATATATTGAAATTGCATTAACAAGTTAAAAAAAAGGCAGAAAAGCCAACCTCAGAGACCCTTAGTAAAGATTTCCTGCTCTATTCCTCATTTGTAGGTATATCCCTGAAATTCATCTGATCTGATTTTCTTCTATTTATGATGACGTTTTGTTTAATGTTAGATTTCATATTAATTGAAGCATTATGTCACATGTTGAATATTATATTGTTATGTCTATTTCAGTCATATTGCTTTCCAGTTCTTAAAGAATTTCTTATTTAATAAGGTGTTTTGTCCAGACATAATTTGTATTCTTGGATTTATCAAAAACTGAGGGTTTTTTTCTAATTTTTTCTTATTTTTTTCTATTATTGCAATATAATTTCTATATTTTATACCCACCAAAACATTATCAAAATGATTACTCGTATGAGAAAAATTGGAATCGGCAAGTGCTTTTCCTCTTTCATTTATTTCATATTTCTCTTGAGGTGATAGATTCTTGATTCTCCAAATGAATTTTGTCATAATTTTTCCTAGTCTAAAGTGACCAGATAATCTAATTGAAAGAGGACTAAATTTCAGAATTTTCATACTTGTTATGATAATTTTCATTGTATTTTCTGAAAATGATCAGCGAATACTACTCCAATTAAGTGATTCTTTTTTCTTCTTGGGCAAAACATTCCAGGACATGAGTCCAGCTTTATCAAAGGAGTGAGACCTCGCAGAGCTCCAGATACCTGCAGCAGCTGCTGCTGAGACTATCAGCCCACAGATTAAATATCTGTAAGTCAGCTACTTGAACTCTCAGGAGTCAAAATGGTGGAGTGATCACTAAATGCTCTCTCCCCCTCCCCTTACTGAACTTGAGAGAACCATAAAATATCTCTCCAGAAACATCGTGGAACAGTGAGATCTGCAGAAGGGGTAAACAGTCTCATAACACATGAGGCTAGGAAAATCTCTAAGGAGGATTCTTTTTTCTGTGGCAGAGGACCAGAGCTGTCCCAGACAGTCCCACCTCAGCGAAACTGGAGGAGATCCAGTGCTCCAGGGAGATCGAACCTCACAACCACCAACACCAGGACCCCAGGAACGCCTCAGCATTCCAGGGGAAAAGGGAAGACACTAGAGCAACAAGGATCACTAACCACTGAAATTCCCTTTGCTCTAACTCAGTTGAAGAGATCTCCCATGACCAGACCACCCCTTCCCCACACTTAACAAGCTAGCTCTAGGGCTAATCTGGGAAAACACATGCACAAAAGAAGAATTCACCTCGCCTCTGCTTTCTCAGCACCAGCTTCTTTAGCATCTATCTGAAAGAACCAGAGGCCATAATACACAAAGTGTCATCACCATGAGTAAGAATCAAGGCAGGAAGAAAAAGACCACAGAATCTTTCTATGGAAATAAGGTCCAACACAACAAAAAGGTCAGTATTGAGACTATACTTTCATCAGAAACTTCAGAAGGGAGTAGAAACTGACCTCATGCACAAAGAGCACTCCTGCAACAGCTGAAGAAGGAAATAGAAGAAACAATGGCCAATGATTTTAAAAGCATTACAAAAGAATTCACTGAAGAAAATAGCTCTTTAAAGAAGGTAAATTGGACAAATGGAAAAGGAAACACAAATACTAAGTGGGAAAACTGGACAAATGGAAAATGAAGTACAAAAACTAACTGGAGAAAATAATTCCCTAAAAGGAGTTATTGGACAGATGGAAGAGGAGATGCAAAAGTTAACTGAAGAAAACAATATAATTAAATTTAGAATTGGACAAGAAGAAACTAATGACTCTATGAGATATCAAAAATCAGTCAAGCAAAATGTAAAGAATGAAAGGATAGAAGAAAATGTAAAGTATCTAATTGCAAAATCAATTGACCTAGAAAATAGATCCAGGGGAGAAAATCTAAGAATTATTGGCTTACCCAAAAGCAATGATGAAAAAAGAGCATGGATAATGTATTCCAAAAAATGATCAAGGAAAGTTGCCCAGAAGTGCTAGATCCAGACAGCAAAATAATCATCGAAAGAATCCACCGTTCATCATCCAAAAGGGATCTCAAACTACAAACAAGGAATATTATTGCAAAATACCAGAACAATGCAGTGAAGGAGAAAATACAACAGCAGCCAGAAAGAAAACCTTCATATATCGAAGAGCTATAGTCAGAATCACACAGGATCTTTATGTTTCTACATTAAAAGACTAAGAGAATTGAATTATGATATTCCATAAGGCAAAGGAACTGGGACTACAATCAAGGACCAATTACCCAACAAAGTTGTGCATAACATTTCAGGCAAGGAGATGGACATTCAGTGAAATAGGGGATTGCCAGAATTTGCTGATAAAAAGGCCCGAAATCAATAGAAAATTTCATCTTCAAATGCAGGTCTCAAGAGAAGTAAAAAGGTGAACAGGGGAAAAGCAAAAGGTGTTGCTCAATATGGGCAAACTGTTTACTTCCCTATAAGTGAAGATGATACATGTTAATCTTGATAATTGTGTATCTATTATGAAATTTAAAAGGGATATACAAAGATAGAGGGAATGGGTATAAAGTAAATGATGTGATGACAAAAATGTGATATAAGCATGGTAATAGATTGAAGCAGGAAATGTGAAAAAGAAGAAGCAGAAAATTGTGAATTACATCATGGGAAGAAGTACAAACTTATAATACAGTAGAGGGGAAAAGGAGGGGGGTGATGAGCATTGCTTGAGAGGTACTCTCATCTGATTTGGTTTACGGAGGGAACAAAAAGCTTTCGGGAAAAAAAAGGGAGGGGAGGCCAAAATGAAGGAAAGAAGTAGTAAAGGTAAAGGGGAATAAAAGTGAGAGGCACTGAGAGAAGGAAGGGAAGACTGCAGGATGTGGTGGCCAAAAATTAAAACTCTGTTGTAGAGGGAAAGGGAGAAAGGAGAACTAAAAATATGAACAGTAGCAAGGAGGAATGATGGAAAGACATAAATAGTAATCATAACTGTGAATGTAAATGGGATGAATTCTCCTATAAAACAGAGATCCAAAGCAGAACGGACTAAAAATTATAATCCAAAATTATGTTGTTTACAAGAAACACATTTGAAACAGGGGGATACAGATAGGGTAAAGGTAAAAGCTTGGAGCAGAATATATTGTGCTTCATCTGATGTAAAAATACAGGGATAGCAATCCTAATCTCAGAAAAAGCAAAAGCAGAAATACTTCTAATTAAAAGATAGTAAGGAAGGAAACTATATCATGCTAAATGCACCAAAAGCCACCAGGCAATTTCATTATTACACATATTTGCTCCAAGTGGTATAGCATCCAGATTGTTAGAGGAGAAGTTAAGGGAATTACAGGAAGAAATAGTCAACAAAACTATACTAGTGGGGGACCTCAACCTTCCCCTCTCTGAACTTGATAAATATAACCTCAAAATAAACAAGGAGTAAGTTAAAGAGGTGAATAAAACTCTGAAGAGGGTAGATATGATAGATTTCTGGAGAAAATCGAATGGGAATAGAAAGGAATATGCATTGCATTTTCCCAGTGGTACATGACACATATACAAAAATTGACCATGTGCTAGGACATATAACTTCACAATAGAGTGAAGAAAGGCAGAGATAGTCAGTGCATACTTTCAATGCATTCGTATGTCTCAACTTCTTCAGTCATTCCTCAATTGACGGGCATCTCCTTAATTTCTAGTTTTTGGCCACCACAGAGATGTTATAAGTATTTTTATACATGTGGGAATCTTTCCTACTTCTATGATATTTTTGAGATAGAGTCCCAGGAGAGATATTTTTTGGTGAAAGGGTATGCACATTTTTGGAACCCTTTCGCATAGTACCAAATTGCTCTCCAGAGTGGTTGGATCAATTCACAGCTCAGCCAACAATGAATTGTGGTCCAACTCTCCCACATCTTCTCCAACATTTATCACCATCCCGTTTTGTTCATGTTAGCCAATCTGACAGGTGCGATCTGATATCTCACAACTGTTTTGATTTATATCTCTCTACTCAATAGGGATTTCGAGCATTTTGTCATTTGACTATAGATAGCTTTAATTTCTTCCTCTGATAATTTACTGTTAATATCCTTTAACAATTTATCAACTGGGGAATGACTTGCAGTCTTGAACATTTGACGCAGTTCTCTATTTACTTTAGAAATGAGGACATTAACATAGACACTAGTTGCAAAAATCCTTTCCCAGTTTTCTACCTCCCTCCTAATCTCGGTTTCATTAGGTTTTGTTGTGCCAAACCTTTTCAATTTAATGTGATCAAAATCATCCATTTTGCACTTCATAATCTTATCTATCTCTTGTTTAGCTAAAAGTTATTCCCTTCTCCATAAATCTGAAAAATACATTATTTCTTGCTCCACTAATTTGCTTATAATATCAGTCTTTGTACCTAGATCATGTACCCATTTGGACTTTATTTTTGAGTGTGGTGTAGGGCATTGGTCTATGCCTAGTTTCCACCATCCTGTTATTCAGTTTCTCCAGGAATTTTTGTGAACAATGAATTCTTATCCCAGAAACTGGGGTCCATGGGCATACCAAACAGTAGATTGCTATATTCATTGACTACTGTGTCTCGAGTACCTAATCTATTCCACTGGTCTACCCTTCTGTTTCTTAGCCAGTACCAAGTACTTTCCATAATTGCTGCTTTGTAATACAGTTTGAGATCTGGTAGAGCTAGGCCACTTTTCCTAGCATTTCTTTTCATTAGTTCCCTTGATATTCTGAGTCTTTTGTTCTTCCATATGAATTTTGATATCATGTTTTCTAGCTCTACAAAATAATTGTCTGATAGTTTGATAAGTACAGCACCGAATAAGATAATTAATTTAGGTAAAATTGTCACTTTTATTATATTGGCTCAGTCTACCCATGAGTAACTGATGCTTTTCCACGTACTTTGACCTGACTTTATTTGAGTGAAATGTGTCTTGTAATTGTGTTCATATAGTCCTTGAGGTTTTATTGGCAGGTAGCCTCTGAAATATTTTATAGTGTCTACCGAAGTTTTAAATAGGATTTCTCTTTCTATCTCTTGCTGTTGGGCTTTGTTAGTAAGATACAGAAGTGCAGAAGATATGTGTGTACTTATTTTGTTATTTCCAACGTTGCCAAAGTAGTTTATTATTTCAAGTAGCTTTTTACTTGACTCTCTGGGATTCAGTAAGTATATTATGTGCAAAGAGTGATAGCTTAGTGTCTTTTTTGCCTATTCTAATTCCTTCAATTTCTTTTTCTTCTCTTATTGTTACAATTAATACTTCTAGTGCCATATTGAAGAATAGTGGTTATAATGGACATACTTGCTTCACCCCTGTTATTATTGGAAATGCATCCAGCTTATCTCCATTGCATATAACGCTTGCTGAAGGTTTTAGGTAGATATTGCTTAATATTTTATGGAAAATTCCATTTATTCCTATGTTCTCCAGTGTTTTCAGTAGAAATAGCTGTTGCATTTTGTCAAAAACTTTTTCTGCCTCTTTTGGGATAATCATGTGGTTTCTGTTAGTTTTATTGTGATATGATCAATATTGTAAATAGTGTTACTAATATTAAACCATCCCTGCATTACTGGTATAAATCCTACCTGATCATAATGTATTATTCCCTTGATTAGTTGCTGTATTCTTTTTTCAAAAATTTTATTCAAAATTTTTGCACCTATATTCATTAGAGAAATAGGTCTATAATTTTATTTCTCTCTTTTGGTTTTTCCTGGTTTAGGTATCAAAATCATATTTATATCATAAAAAGAATTTAGGAGAATTCTTTCTTCCCCAGTTTTCCCGAATAGTCTATATAGTATTGGAATTAGTTGTTCTTTACATGTTTGACAAAATTCACTTCTGAATCCATCTGGCCCTTGGGATTTTTTTCCTTGGGAATGCATTGATGGCTTGTTCAATTTCTTTTTCGGAGATGGGGTATTTAAATACAAAACTTCCTCTTCTATTAGTCTGGGCAAATTGTATCTTTTAAAATAATCATCCATCTCATTTAGATTGTCGAATTTATGGGCATACAGGTGGGCAAAGTAATTTCTTATTATTGTTTTAATTTCGTCCTCACTAGTGGTGAGTTCACCCTTTTCATTTTTGGCAATGGTAACTTGGTTTTCCTCTTTCTTTTTTTTTAATTAAATTGACCAAAGGTTTATCACTTTTATTGTTTTTATCATAAAAGCAACTCCTAGTTTTATTTGTTCCTCAGTAGATTTCTTAATTTCAATTTTGTTATGCTCTCTTTGATTTGCAGTATTTCTAATTTACTATTTACTTGGAAATTTTCAATTTTTCCTTTTTCAGCTACATGCCCAATTTATTGGTCTCCTCTTTCTCTTTTAATTATGTAGGCACTCAATGATATAAAACTTCCCTTAAGAAATGCTTTTGCAGGATCCCATAAAATTTGGGAGATTGTCTCATTATTGGCATTCTCTTGAATGAAGTTGTTGTTTTTATGCTTTGTTGTTTAACCCACTCATTCTCTATGATCAAATTGTTTAGTTTCCAAATAGTTTTTGGTCAATGTTTCCATGACCTATGATTGCCTCTAAATTTTATTGGGTTATGATCTCAGAAGGATGCATTGACTATCTCTGCCTTTCTGCAATGGATTGTGAGTTTTTTATGGCATAGTTCGTGGTCAATTTATGTATATGTGCCATGTAGTGCTGAAAATATGGTGTATTCTTTTCTATCCTCATTTTATTTTGTCCAAAGATCTACCATATGTAATTTATCTAGAGCTCTGTTCACCTCCTCAACTTCTTTCCTGTTTATTCTGAGGTTAGATTTATCAAGTTCAGAGAAGAGGAGGTTGAGGTCCCCCAGCAGTTTTGTTTTGGTGTATATTTCTTCCTGTAACTCCCTTAACTTCTCCTGTAAGAATTTGGATGCTATACAACTTGGAGCATATACCTTTAGTAATGAAATTGCTTCTTTGTCTATGGTGCCTTTTAGCAGGATACAATTTCCTTTCTTGTCTCTCTTTTTTTAAAAATTAATTTTATTTATTTTCAGTGTTCAACAATCACTACCATAGAACTCAGATTTTTCCCTCACCTCCCTTTCTTCTCCCTCTTCCCTCCAATTTTATGTAGGTTCTGCATATGCATTCCTATAAAATACATTTTCATTATAGTCATACTGTATTGAAGAAAGAAAATGATTGGGAGAGGTCATATAAGAAACCAAAACCTAATACACACACAAAAATGATCTGCTATATTCTGTGATTGCATTCCGTGATTCTTTCTCTGGATATGTAAGGCCTTTTGCCTTAAAAGACTATTGGGAATTTTTTTTTTAACTCCTTGCATTGCAATGAAGCTGGAGTCTGCCAGAAAAACTCTCACACACTGTGGTGATTGCTGTGCACACAGTTCTCCTGGTTCTGCTCCTTTTGCTAAGCATAAGATTATATAAGTCTTTCCAGGCCTCTCTGAAGTCTTTCTGCTTATCATTTTTTATAGTACAATAATATTCCATTATATTGGTATACCATAATTTATTTAGCCATTCCGCAATTGATGGACATCCCTTTGATTTCCAGTTTTTGGCCACCACACAGAGGGCTGCTATAAATATTATTGTACATGTGGGACTCTTTGCCATTTTTATGATCTCTTATGGACTGATATTGCTGGGTAAAAGGGTATGTACACTTTTGTAGCTCTTTTGGCATAGTTCCAAATTGCTCTCCAGAATGGTTGGATCAAATCACAGCTCCACCAACAACGAATTAGTTTTCCAACTCTCCCCCATCGTCTCTAACATTTATCATCTTCCTGTTCTGCCATGTTTTCTAATGACAGGTGTGATATAGTACTTCAGAGTTGGTTTGATTCGCATCTGTCTAATCAATAGTGATGTAGAGCATTTTTTCATGACTATAGATATCTCTAATTTCTTTCTCTGAAAACTGCCTGTTCATATCCTTTGACCATTTATCAATTGGGAAATGATTTGTATTTTTGTAGACTTGACTCAATTCTCTATATATTCTAGAAATGAGGCCTTAACATAGACAGTAGCTGTAAAAATTTCCCTCCCAATTTTCTGTTTCCCTCTGAATCTTGGTTGCATTGTGTTTGGTTGTGCAAAACTTTTCAGTTTAATATAATCAAAATAGTCGATCTTGCACTTCATAAGGCTCTCTAGCTCTTCTTTAGTCAAAAATTATTCACTTCTCCATAAATCTGATAAATACACAATTGCTTGCTCCACCAAATTGTCCATAATATCGATTTTTATACCTACTTCATGTACTCATTTGGACTTTATTCTTGTGTACGGTGTCAGGAACTGATCTGTGCCTAGTTTCTCCCAAACTGTTGTCCAGTTTCCCCAGCAATTTTTGTCCAGCAGTGACTTTTTATCCCAGAAGCTGGGGTCCTTGGATTTATCAAACAGTATTTTGTTATGGTCCTTGACTACTGTGTCTTGAGTAGCTAGCATATTACACCTATCTACCCTTCTGTTTCTTAGTCAGTATCATGTGGTTTTGATAATTTCTGCTTTGTAATACAATTTGAGATCTGGTAGCACTAGACCACCTTCCCTAGCATTTCTTTTCAAAGATAGTAACTATAACTGTGAATGTAATATGGCATGAATTCTCCCATAAACAGAGATGGATAGCAGAATGGATTAAAAGCCATAATCAAACAACATGTTGTTTACAAGAAACATATTTGGTACGGCAGATACATAGAGTGAATTTAAAAGGTTGTAGGAAAATACTTTGTGTTTCAGCTGATGTAAAAAAAGTAGGGGTAGCAATTCTAGTCTGAGACAAAGCAAAAGCAGAAAGAGATGTAATAAAAAGATATAAGGAAGGAATCCTGCTAAAAGAAATCAGAGACAACCAAGCACTATAATTACTAAACATGTATGTTGCAAGTGGCACAGCATCGAAATTCTTAGAGTAGAGGCTGGGAGTTACAGGAAGAAATAGATAGCAAAACTATACTAGTAGGGGCCCTCGGCCTCCCACTCTCTGAACTTGATAAATTTAACCTCAAAATGAACAAGAAAGAAGTTAAGGAGGTAAATAAAACTCAGGTTAAGATAGATATGATAGATCTCTGGAGAAAACAGAATGGAAATAAAAAGGAATATACCTTTTTGTCAGGGGTACACGGCACATATACAAAAATTTACCATGTTCTAGGACATAAAAACCTCAATCCAGTGCAGAAAGGCAGGGATAGTCAGTGCTTCCTTGTCTCTTTTCATGGGATCTATTTCTTCTTTTGCTTTGTCTGAGATAAGGATTGCTGCCCCTGCTTTTTTTATACCAGTTATAGCACAAGAAATACTGCTCCAACCTTTTACCTTTACCCTGTGGGTATCTCTCATTTCAAATGAATTTCTTGTAAACAATATATTGTTGGATTATGGCTTTTAATCCATTCTGCTATTCATCTCAGTTTTATGGGAGAGTTAATCCCATTCATGTTCCCAGTTACTATTACTGTTTATGTCTTTCTCTCCATCGCCTTTCCCCTTGTGTATGTTTTAGTTCTCCCTTCTACCTTCACATCTAAAATAGTGTTTTAATTTTTGACCACCACCTCCCTCAGTCTTCCCTCCCTTCTTTCAGCCCCCCTTTTAATCTCCCTTTCCCTTAATGCTTCTTTCCTCACTTTTACCCTCCTTTTCTTTCCCCTTTCCTCTCCTATTGCCTATAGAGCTATTTGTATTTCTATACTTAATTGCATTATTTGTATGCACTTTGAATCCAATGAGAAGTGAGTACTTCTCAAACAATGCTCATCTCCCTTCTCTTCTTCTCTCTACTTTAATATATTTTTGTGCCTATTCTTGTGATAGAATTTACTTTTTTTCTGCCTCTTCCTTTTCACATCTCCCATTACAATCCTTTCACACCCTTAAAACGTATTTTTTATCATCACATCATTTAATTTATACCCACTTCCTCTATGTATATCCCCTTTACATTTCATAGCAAATATATAATTCTTAAGATTAACAAGTGTCATCTTCCCTTATAGGGATGTAAACAGTTTGCCCATATTGTGTAACAAGCTTCCCCCCTCCCTGTATACCTTTGTATACCTCTCTTGAGACTTGTGTTTAAAATGAAATTTTCTATTGATTTCTGGCCTTTTCGTGAGGAAGGTCTGGAAATGCCTTATTTCATTGAACGCCCATCTCCTTGCCTGATATATTATGCTCAACTTTGCTGGGTAATTAATCCTTGTTTGTGGTCCCAGTTCTTTTGCCTTTTGGTATATCATATTTCATTTCCTTGGATTTTCTAATGTAGAACCTTCAAGATCCTGTGTGATCCTGACTGTAGCTCCACGATTTTTTAATTGATTCTTCTAGCTACCTGCAATATTTTCAACATCACTTTACATTTATAGAACTTGGCAGCCATCTTTCTTGAGGTTTTTTGTTTGGGGTACCTTTCAGGAGGTGAAAAATGGAGTCTTTACATAACTATTTTGCCCCCTGGATCAAAAACTTCTGGGCAATTTTCCTGGATGACTTGTCCAGGCTCTTTTTTTTTATCATAGCTTTCTGGTAACCCAATAATCCTTAGATTTTTTTTCTCCTGGATCTATTTTCCAGACCAGTTGTTTTATCAATTTGATATTTTACATTTTCTACTATCTTTTCATTCTTTAGTTTATGTTTTATTGATTCTTGATGTCTCATTGACTCATCAGCTTCTACTTGCACAATTCTATTTTTTAGCAAATTGTTTTCTTTGGTTAACTTTTTCATCTCCTTTTCTATCTGTCCAATTTTTCCTTTTAAGGGGTAATTTTCTCAATTTTGGCTTGGTATTTCCTATGCCATTTGTCTAATTTTCCTTGTCGAAGAACTGTTCTCTTCACTGAATTCTTTTTTCATATTTTTAAAATCATTGGTCAGTTTTGCTTGTATTTCTCTTTTTTTGTTTTAAAACTCTTCCAAAGCTCTTCCAAGAAGGCTCTATGTGCTTCTGATCAATTCATATTCCCTTGTGACATTTTAGATGAGAGTACCGACTCAAGGCTGACCTCTTTGGTATTTGTGCTTTGGTACTTGTTTCATAGACAGATTCTATGGTCTTTTCTGTTTTGCTTTTTACTCATGATAATAACCCTTTTCTGGCTTTTACTGTCAATCTCTGTGTCTGTGGCACAGGGAGCTTTGTCCCACAGTTCTTGTGCCTGAAACTTGAGGCTTTGTGTATTGTGACCTCTGGTTCTTTCACCTAAAAATTAAATACTGCAGCTTACCTTGTGCTGAGCTTGCTGGTGTTGAAGGCAGAGGCCGTTTGGTTGTTTTTGTGTTTCCCAGGAGTTATGCTGCAGGTAGCTCCTTAAATGTAGGGGAGGGTTCTTCTGGAAGCTGGAGGCTGCTCTGCTGAGATAGAGTGTAGGCAAGCTAAGGTTTTTCTCCTAGTGTGTTCCTGATTGCACTGGGGGGCTGATGCACACCTGCAGTCCTGGTGTTGGCAGTTGATGGCTTCACCAGTTGGGCTTCAGGATCTTCACCCTGTTTGCTGAGGTGGGACTGCACCATATTTTCTCCCAGAACCAAAAATTCAAACATTTAAAGAATAGTTAATTCCAATATTATATAGACTTTTGGGGGAAATTTGGGGAAGGAGTCCTCCCAAAATTTTTTCATGATACAAATATGATTTTAATATCTAAACCAGGAAGAGACAAAACAAGGAAAGAAAATTATAGATCAATTTCTCTAATTAATAAAGATGCAAAAAAATTTAAATAAGTTTTAACAGAAGGAATACAGAAACTTATCATGAGAATAGTACATTATGATAAGGTAGAATTCATACCAGGAATGCAGGAATGGTTCAATATTAGGAAAACTATTAACAATATTGATCATATCAATAACAAACCTAACAGAAAACATGATTATCTCAATTGAAACAGAAAAAGCTATTGACAAAATACAATACCCATTCAAATTGAAAACACTGGAGAGCACAGGAAGAAAGGGAACTTTTCATAAAATAATGAAGAGTATCTTCCTAAAACCTTCAGCAAGCATTATAGGGAATGGAGATAAACCACAGGCATTTCCAATAAGATCAGAGATGAAACAAGGATATCCATTATCACCGCTATTATTCAATATGGCACTAGAAATGTTAGCTGTAGCAACTAGAGAAGATAAAGAAATTGAAGAAATTAGAAGAGGAAAAGAAGAAACTAAGGTATAACTCTTTACAGATGATATGATAAAATAATTAGAGAATCCCAGAGATTTAAGTAAAAAACTACTTGAAATAATAGACAATTTTGGCAAAGTTGCAGGTAACAAAATAAACACACACAAATCTTCTGCATTTCTATATGTTACTAAGAAAGCCCAACAGCAAGAGATAGAAAGAGAAATCTATTTCTCTATTAAATATTTGGGAGTTTACTTGCCAAAACAAACCCAGGGACTATGTGAACACAATTACAAGACACAAATACAGTCATATCCAAGTAACTGGAAAAACATCAGTTGCTAGTAGGTAGACCAAGCAAATATAATAATAATGACAATTTTACCGAAAATAATTTACTTTTTTTAGTGCCATATCAATCAAACTATGAGATATTTATTTGGATATCAAATTGCATATGGAAAGATAAAAGATTCAGAATATCAAGGAAACTAATGAAACGAAATGCTGGGGAAGGTCGTGTAGCTTTACCAGATCTCAAATTTTATTGTAAAGCAGCAATTATCAAAACCACTTGGTGCTGGCTAAGAAACAGATGGGTAGACATGTGGAATAGGCTAGCTACTCAAGAAAGAGTAGGCAATGAATAAAGAAACTTATTGTTTGATAAACCCATGGACCCGAGCTTCTGGGATAAGAAGTCATTGTTTGACAAAAATTGCTAAGAGAATTGGAAAAAAGTTTGAAAGAAACTAGTCATTGACCAATGCCTGACAGCATACCCAAGAATAAAGTCCAAATGGGTACATGATTAAGTGTAACGAATGATACTACAAACAAATTAGTGCAGCAAGCCAATAGTGTATTTATGAGATTTATGGAGAAGGGAAGAATTTTTTTTTAACTTTATTTATTTATTTTTAGTTTTCGACATTCATTTCCACAAAGTTTTGAGTTTCAAATTTTCTCTCCATCTCTCCCCTCACCACACCCCATAATGTCTTGCATTCTGGTTTTCCCATCTCTCAATATACCCTCCCTTATATCATGTCCCACTCTTCCCTTATACCCATCTTCTCTGTTTTGTTATAGGGCAGGATAGATTTCTATACCTAGTTGCCTGTATTTCTTATTTTCCAGTTGTATGCAAAAACAATTCTTAACATTCATTTCTCATACACTGAATTTCAACTTCTCTTCCTTCCTCCCTCCCCTTACATCCCCACTGAGAAGGCAAGCAGTTCAGTATAGTCTATATATGTGTAGTTTTGCAAAAGACTTCCGTAATAGTCATGGTGTGTAAGACTCCCTATATTTCCCTCCATCCTATCCTGTTCCCCATTTATTCTATTGTCTCCTTTGACCTTGTTTCTACCCAGAAGTGTTTACTTCTAATTTCCCCTTTCTCCCAGTTACCCTCCCTTCTGTCATCCCCCTCACCCCACTTGTCCACTTCTCCCCTACTTTCCTGTAGTGTAAGATAGATTTTCATACCAAATTGAGTGAGCATGTTATTCCATCCTTAAGCCTAATGTGAAAAGAGTAAGCTAACTTTTGCACTCTCACCTCCTCCCCTTTCCCATCCATTGAAAGAGATTTTTTCTTACCTTTTATGATTGATAATTTGCCCCATGCAATTTCTCCCTTTCTCCTCCCAATATATTCCTCTCTCACCACCTAATTTTATTTTTTTAGACATCGTCCCTTCTTACTCTCCTCAACCTGTGCTCTCTGTCAATATATATATATATATTTATGTGTGTGTATGTGTGTGTGATTAATCCCTTCAACTACCCCAATACTGAGAAAAGTCTCAAGAGTTATCTATATCATCTTTTTGTTTAGGAATGTAAACAGTTCGACTGTAGAACTTTCCTGTTTACATTTTCATGCTTCTCTTGATTCCTGTCAAATGTTCTAGTCAATTATGTTCTTTTTATCAAGAATGTTTGAAAGTCCTCTATATCACTGAACAACCATTTTTACCCTGAAGTATTCTACTCAGTTTTTCTGGGTAGATGATTATTGGTTTTACTCTAAGTTCCTTTGACTCGTGGAATAATGTATTCCACTCTCTTTGATCCCTTAACATGGAAGCTGCCAGATCCTGTGTTATCCTTATTGTATTTCCACAATATTTGAAATGTTTCTTTCAAGCTACTTGCAATATTTCCTCCTTGACCAGGGAGCTATGAAATTTGGCTATAGAAGGGAAGAATTTTGGACTAAGGTAGAGATAGAAAGCATTATGGGGTGCAAAATGAATAATTTTGATTACATTAAACTGAAAAATTTTTGCACAATCAAATCTAATGCAACCCAGATTAGGAGGGAAGCAGAAAAATGGGAATGAATTTTTATAACTAGTGTCTCTGATAAGGGTTTCATTTCTAAAATATATAAAGAACTGAGTCAAATGTACAAGAATATAAATCATTGCCCTATCAATAAATGGTCAAAGGACATGATCAGGTAGTTTTCAGAGGAAAAAATTGAAGATATCCATACTCATAAGAAAAAATGCTCTAAATTGCTATTGATTAGATAGATGCAAATCAAAATAACTCTGGGATACTATGTCACATCTATCAGATTGGCTAACATGTAAGAACAGAAAGATGATAAATGTTGAAGAATATGTAGTAGAGTTGGAAAATTAGTTTATTGTTGTAGGAGCTGTGAATTGATTCAACCATTCTGAAAAGCAATTTAGAACTATGCCCAAAGTGCTACAAAAATAGACATACCCTTCGACCCAACAATATCACTTCCAGGACTGTATGCCCAAGACATCATAAAAGTGGGAAAGCATCCTACATGTACAAAAGTATTTATAGCAGTACTCTTTGTGGTGGCCAAAAACTGGAAATCAAAGGGGTTCCGATTAACTGGTGAATGACTGAATAAATTATGGTATATAAATATAATGGAATGCTATTGGGCTATAAGACATGATGGACAAGACTTCTGAAAGGTCTGGAAAGACCTTTATCATCTGATACTGAGAGAAAGGAGCAGAACAACCAGAGTGAGCGAGGAATTTTTCTGGTACGTTTAGAACTTCACTGCAATGCAAGAACTTCAAAATTTCTGAATAGTCTTTTAAGGCAAAATGCCTTCCACATACAAAAGAAAGTATGGAATTCCTGCGAAGATTGTAGCAGATTATTTTCTTTTGTATAAGGTTTTGGTTTTTTACATGATATTCTTGCATTCATTTAAATTTTCCATACAAACGGAATATGCTGAAAATGTATTTAATAGGAATGTGTGTGTAGAACCTATATAAAAATTGCATGCTGATTCAGGGAGGGAGGGGTAAGTGACGGGGAGGAAAAGGAAGTGAGGGAAGGAAAAACTCTAGGTTGTATGGCAGTCATTGTGGAACACTGAAAATAAGTAAATAAAAGAGAAAATAGTCCTTTAAAAATTACAATACTGCATATGGAAGCTAATGACTTTATGAGAATCAAAGACACTACAAAAGAAAGCCAAAAGAATGAAAAAATAGAAGACAACGTGAAATAACTTATAGAAAAAAATAAACCTGACTTTGAAAACTGATGTAAGGGAGGGAATTCAAAATTATGGCACTATCAAGAAAAGGGACTAGATATCATTTTTCCTACAATTACCAAGGAAAACTTTACTGATATTCTAGAACCAGAGGGTAAAATAAATATTGAAAGAAAGAGATACCTCCTGAAAGAAATCTGAAAAGAAAAACTCCTAGAAATAGTATAGCCAAATTTCAGCGTTCCCAGGTCAAGAAGAAAGTACTGCAAGCAGCCAGCCAGAAACAATTAGAGTACTGTGGAAATACATTCAAGATAATGCAATATCTAGCAGTTTCTACATTAAGGGTCTGAAGGGATTGGGATACGATATTCCAGAATTCAAAAGGACTAGGATTAAAATCAAGAGCCACCTGCCATCTTCAGGGGAAAAAATGTCATTCAATGAAATAGAGGACTTCCAAGCATTCTTAATGAAAAGACCAAAGCTGAATGGAAAATTTGACTACTAAACACAGGAATCAAGAGAAACATGAAGAGGAAAACAGAAAAGAGAAACTATAAGGGACCTACTAAAGTTGAACTGTTTACATTCCCACATATAAAGATAACGTTTTCAGCTCTTGAAACTTTTGTCAGGATTTGGGTAGTTGTAGGAAATATATATATACACACACACACACACACACACACACGCACACACACACACAGATAAACACACACAGAGGACACAAGGAGAATTCAATATGAGTGGATAATATAAAAAATCTGATTTAGGGATGACAGAGGGATATATTGGGAGGATGAAGAGAGGAATGGAAGGGGAAAAATTGCCTCTCATTAAAGGGGCAAGCAAAAGCTTTTTCAATGGAGGGGGAAAATGGGGAGGTGAGAGGGAAAAAGTGAAGCTTACTCTCATCATATTTGACTTAAGGAGAGAATAATGTGCACACTCAATTTGGTATGGAAAATCTTTCTTACAACACATTAAATTAGGGGAGAAGTGCATAAGTGGGGTATGGGTAGTTAATAGAAGGGAAGACAAATGGGAGGAAGGAGTCATTAGAAGTAAACACTCATGGTTAGTGACAAGGACAAAAGAGAGAATAGAATAAACGGGAGAAAGGGTAGGATGGAAGGAAATATTGTTATTCTTTCACAACTACACTCATATAGCCTATATTCAATTGCTTGCCTTGTAAGTAAGCATGGGTGAGGAGGAAGAAAGTGAGAGAATTTGGAACTCAAAGCTTTAGGCACGAATATTGAGAGTTGTTTTTGCATGCAACTGATAAAAAAAGAAACACAGGTAATGGGGTATAGAATTCTAATTTACCCTAAAACAAAAGACAGAAGATGAGGAAAAAGGAAGGGAAGGGTGTGACAGAGGGGAGGGCAGATTGGGGGAAGGGGCAATCAGAAAGCACAGTGTCTTGAGAATGGGGAGGGGAGAGATGGGGAGAAAATGTGGAACTCAATATCTTGAGGAAATGAATGTTGAAAACAAAAATTAGATAAATAAATTTTAAAAAAGAAAAAAAGGAAAATTATTTCCAACTCTAAATCCTATAATCCTACATGGTAGCTGGCATTACAAAAATCTACTGTCATTGCAGTGAAAGCACTGACTTTTTATAATTAAGGTTAAAAAAATTCTCAAAGGGAGGAATCAAGATGGTGCAGTAAAATTATGCACTTTCTAGAATTCTTCTGCAAGCCCAGTCAAATACCTGTACATAATGACTCTAAACAAATTCTCGTGCTCTTCCATGAGCCAAGACGACAGTAATATCGTTAATTCCTTTCTGCCTCCACTTGTTACACTTGAAGAGCCCAGAGAATATCTGTCCTGGAAAAATCGTGGAACAGTGGGAGCAGCAGAAGTGGTAAACTATCTCTTAACTCATGAGGCTAGGAAAGTCTCTAAGGCGGGTCCTTCTTGCTGTGCCTGAAGCGGACCAGTGTCTCAGGTAGCCCCACCTCAGCAAACTGGGACAAGATCCTGAGTTCCAGAGGGGTGACAATTGTAACCACCAACACCAGGAACCCAAGCGTGCCTCAGCACCACAGAGAGATTGAGAAGACACAGCACAGTCTGGATCACCACCCTTCCCCCACAGTTAACACAGCTATCTCCAGGGCAACTCTAGGGAAACCCAAAATGGCTTCATTTGACCTCTGCTTTGCAACACCAGTCAGTTCAGCACCAGCTATGCTGCAGCATTTTAGCTTCTACTTGAAAGAACCAGAGGTCAAGACACACAAAGCCTCAGGTTTTAGACACAAGAATTGTGGGACAGAGCCCCTTATATCCCAGATGCAGAGATCACCTTTAAAAACCATGAAAATGGCTATCATGATGAGTAAAAAGTAAAACAGAAAAGAAAAGTTCATAGAATCTTTCTATGGGGACAAGGACCAAAACAGGCATATCAAAGAGGTCAACATTGAGACTGTACTCCCATCTCAAACGTCAGAAGGGAATATGAACTGCTCTGAAGTGAAAGGAGCCTTCTTGGAAGACTTCTGGAAGAATTTTAAAAGCTGAAATAGAAGAAAAACCGATCAATGATTTTAAAAATATGATAAAAGAAATCACAGAAGATTTGAAAAGGAAAACTGGACAAATGAGAAAGGAAGTACAAAACTGGACTGGAGAAAATAACTCCTTAAAAGGAACAATTGGACAGATGGAAAAGGAGATGCAAAATTTAACTGAAGAAAATACATTTATAAAAATTTATAAAAATTAGAATCAGGCTAATTTCTACTATGAGTATATGTGGCATCATCTACTATGAGTATATGTATGAGACATCAAGGATCAGCCAAACAGAATCAAAAGAATGAAAATATAGAAAAAAATATAAAATATCTAACTGGAAAAACAACTGACCTGGGAAACAGATCTGTGAGAGAAAAATCTAAGGATTATTGGTCTACTAGGAATTCATGATGTAAAAAAGAGCTTGGACAATATCTTTCAAGAAATCGTCAAGGGAACTTGCCCAGAAGTCCTAGATGCAGAGGGCAAAACAGTTTTTGAAAAAATCCACCACTCACCCCCTGAAAGGAATCTCAAAATAAAACCCCCAAGGAATATTCTTGCCAAATTCCAGCACTATGAAGCGAAAAAAAAAAAAATATTACACGCAGCCTGAAAAACACAATTCAAATACAGAGGAATTACATTCAGTATCAAAAAGAACGTTGAATTAAAAGAACAACAGAGTTGGAATACGATATTCCATAAGGCAAAGTAGCTGGGACTACAACTAAAGGTCAATTATCCAGTAAAGTTGAGCATAATATATCAGGTAAGGTGATGGACATTCAATGAAATAATGGATTACCAGACCTTCCCCATGAAAAGACCAGAGATCAGTAGAAATGTTGGTCTTCAAATACAAGTCCCAAGAGAGACATGAAAAGGTAGAAAGGGGAAGAAAGTGTTTTTCAATATGGGCAACCTGTTACATCCCCATAAGGGAAGATGATACTTGTTAATTTTGAGAACTCTATATTTATTATGATAAGCAAAAAGGATATACATAGATAGAGGAGCAGTATAAAGTAAATGATGTCATGATAAAAATGTGATTTAATATTGTGAATGGGTTGTAATGAGAGATTTGAAAAGATGGAGTAAGAAAAAGGTAAATTAGATCACAGGAAGAGGCACAAAAATATATTACAGTAGAGGGAAAGAGGGGAGGGAAATGAGCATTGTTTGAGATTTACTGGCATTTGATTGGGTTCAAGGAGCCAAAAAGAAACTCTGTTAAATATAGAAATACAGTTAGTTCTACAGGCAGAACAAGAGGAAGAAGGAAAGAAAAGGAAGAGGAGGCTTAAAGGGGGGGAAGAAGTCGTAAGGGAAAAGGAGATGAAAAGAGAGGAGGGCTTAAAGAAAGAAGGGAAGACTGAGGGAGCCAGTGGTCAAAAATCAAACCTCTATTGTGGAGGGGAACAGAGAAGGGAGAGCTAAACGCATAAATTGGAGAAAAGGAGAAAAAAGGAAATAAACAGATATCAAGGTTGTGATTGTAAATGGGATGATCTCTCCCCTTAAATGGAATCAAATTGCAGAATAGATTAAAAACCATAATCCAACAATATCTTGTGTGGAGAAACATATTTGAAATGGTGACATACACACAGAGAAATGGTAAGAGGTTGGCGCAGAATATATTTTGCTTCAGCAGATGTAAATAAAGGAGGATATCAATCCTAATCTCAGATCAAGCAAAAGCAGAAATAGATCTAACCAAAAGAAATACAGAAGGAAACTTTATCCCGCTAAAAGGCACCAGAGACAAGAAAGAAATTTCAATACTAAACATGTATGCTTCAAATGGTATAGCATCCAGCTTCTTAGAGGAGATATAAAGAGAGCTACAGGAAAAAAATAGACAGCAAAACAATACTAGTGGGGGTCCTCAATCTCTGCCTCTCTGAACTTAATAAATCCAACCTCAAAATAAACAAGAAAGAAGTTACAGAGGTGAATAAAACTCTGGAAGGATAGATATCGTAGATCTCTGCAGACAACTGAATAGGGATAAAAAGTAACATACTTTGTTCTCACCTGCACATGGCACATATACAATAATTGACCATGTGCTAGTCCATACAAACCTTACAATCCAGTGCAAAAAGGTGGACATAGTCTAAGCATCCATCTCAGATCGTAATGCAATAAAAATATATGTAATCAAAGGTCTCGGAAAAATAAACCAAAAATAAATTGGAAACTAAACAACAAACTAAACGATTCCAAGAGAATGAGAAAGTTAAAAAAGAAATTGTAGAAACAATCAAGACCTTCATTCTAGAGCACAACAATAATAAGACAAACTACCATATCTTATATGATACTGCAAAAGTAGTTCTTAGGGGAAGTTTTATATCTTTGAATGCCTACATGAATAAAACAGAGAAAGAGGAGATCAATGAATTGGACATGCAGCTGAGAAAGCTAGAAAAAGAAAAAAAATGAAAATCGACAAGTAAATATCACAAACGAAGGAGAAATTAGTAAAAATGAGATTAAGAAATTTATTCAACTAATAAGTAAAACTAAGGGTTGGTTTCATGAAAAAAAAAACTAATAATATTAGTAAGGCTTTGCTCAATTTGATTACAAAAAGAAAGAAAAAGCCCAAATTTACTAATATCAGTAATGAAAAGGGTGAACCAACCTCCAAAGAGGAGGAAATTAAAATAGTATGTAGAAATTGTTTTGCCCAACTGTATGGCCATACATCCGATAATCTAAATGAGATGGATGATTTTAAAGAAAAATATACATTACCCACATTAACAGAAGAGGAAATTGAGTACTTAAATAATCCCATATCAGTAAAAGAAATTGAACAAGCCATACATGAACTCCCTAGGAAAAAATATTCAAGGCCTGAAGGATTTACAAGTGAATTCTATCAATCATTTAAAGAACAGTTAATTCCAATACTACTGACTGTTTGAGAAAATTGCCAAAGAGTCTTACCAAATTCTTTTTATATTACAAATATGATTCTTAAACTTAAACCAGGAAGAGCCAAAACCACGAAAGTTTTAGACCAATTTTTGTAATTTGTATAAATGCAAAAACTTTAAATAAGATATTAACAAAATGAATATTGTAATTTATCACTAGAATAATATATTTTGATCAGGTAGGATTTATACCAGGAATTGCAGGACTGGTTCAATGTTAGCAAAACTAAAGCATTATTGATCATATCAGCAACAAAACTGACGGAAACCACATGATTTTCTCAGTAGATGCAGAAAAAGCTTTTGACACAGTACAACACCCATTCCTATTGAAAGCACTAGAAAGCATAGGAATAAATGGAACTTTCCATAAAATAATAGGCAGTATCTACCTAAAAGCATCCAGAAGCATTACATGCAATGGGGATATGCTACATGCATTTCCAAGAAGCTCAGGGGTGAAACAAGGATATTCATTATCACCGCTATTATTCAGTACGGTACTGGAAATGTTAGCTGTAGGAATAAGAGAAGAAAAAGAAATTGAATGAATTAGAATAGGCAAAGAAGGAACTAAATTCTCATTCTTTGCAGATAATATGAAGATACACTTAGAGAATCCCACAGAATCAAGTAAGAAACTACTTGAAATAAGAAGCAAATTTAGCAAACTTGCAAATTAGAAAATAAATCCACACAAATCTTCTGCATTTCTACATATTACTAACAAAGCCTAGCAACAAGAAATAGAAAGAAAAGTCGCCTTTAAACCTGTGGTAGACACTATAAAATATTTGAGAGTCTAACTGCCCAAACAAATCTAGGGACTATATGAACACAATTACAAAACACTTTTTGCAAAAATAAAGTGAAATGTAAGTAGGTGGAAAAAACATTAGTTGCTAATGAGTGGGCTTAGACAACATAATAAAAACGACAATTCTATCTAAAATAATTTACTTATTCAGTGCGGACCAATCAAACTATCAGATAATTATTTTTAGAGCTGGAAAAAATAATATCAGACTTCATCTGGAAGGATAAAAGGTTCAGAATATCAAGGGATCTAATGTAAAGAACTGCTAGGGAAGCTGGCCTAGTCCTAAAAGATCTCAAATTGTATTATAAAGCAGAAATCATCAAAGCCTAAGAAACAGTGAGGTAGACCAGTGGAATAAGTTAGGTGTTCAAGACACAGTAGTCAATGAATATGGTCTTGAAAAACCCAAAGACTGCAGCTTCTGGTATAAGATCTCACTGTTTGACAAAAATTATTTGGAAAACTGGACAACGGTGTGTAAAAAACTGTGCATATACCAATGTCTGACACCATACACTAGAATAAAGTCTAAACAAATACATTAACTTGCTACAAATATTGATACTCTGAACAAATTAGGGGAGCAAAGAATATAGTATTTGTCAGATTTATGGAACATGGAGAAATTTACCACCAAGGAATAGATGAAGAATATTACGAAGGGTAAATTGGATTATTTTGATTACATTAAATTGAAAAGTTTTTGCAAAAACAAACCTAGTGCAACCGAGATTAGGAGGGAAGCAGAAAACTCGAAAAGCATTGAAAGCCTCATTTATTAAATATATAGAGAACGCAGTCAAATGTATAAGAATGCAGCTCATTCCCCAGTTGATAAATGGTCAAACGAAATGAAGAGGCAGTTTTCAGAGGAAGTAATTAAAGCTATCTATAGTCATATAAAAAATGTTCTAAATCACTATTGATTAGAGAGATGCAAATCAAAACAAATATGAGGTAACACATCACACCTATCACATTGACTAACATGACAGAATAGGAAGATGATAAATATTGGGATGTGGGAGAGTTGAAACATTAATTCATTGCTGCTGGAGTTGTGAGCTGATCCAACCATTCTGTAGAGTAATTTGGAACTATGCCCAAAGGGCTACAAAAATATGCATCCCCTTTGACCCAGCAGTATCTCTTCTATGACTGCATCCTGAAGAGGTCATAGAAGTGGAAAAGGGTCCCAAATGTACAAAAATATTTATAGCAGCACTCTTTGTGGTGGTCCAAAACTGGAAATCAAGGAGATCCCCAAGAATTGGAGAATGGCTGAATAAATTATGATATATGAATGTAATGGAATACTATTTTGCTGTAAGAATGATGAACAGACTTCAGAGAGGCCTGGAAAAATTTACATGATCTGATGCTTAGTGAAAGGAGCAGAACCAGGAGAACTTTGTACTCAGCAACAACTGCAGTTTTTTCTGGTAGACTTGGAACTTCATTTCAATGCGAGGACTTAAAGAAATTCCCAGTCCTTGTTTAAGGCAAAACGTCTTCCGCATCCAGAGAAAAATCTATGAAATTCAATCATAGAATGTAGCAGATAAATTTTTTGTGTGTGTATTTCGTTTTGGTTTCTCATATAATTTCTCACATTCATTTTAATTCTTCTACTTAGCATGAGTACAATGAAAATGTATTTAATAGGAATGTATGTATAGAACCTATATACAATTTTGTGCCATTGAGGGGAGAGAGGGCGGAGGGAGGGGTGAAAGAGGGGGGGAAATCTAAGCTATATGGCAGTGATTGTAGAACACTGAAAATAAATAAAATTAATTAAAAAATTTAAAAAAATATGCTCTAAAGTACTGTTGATTAGAGAGATGCAAATCAAACCAACTCTGAGATACCATTTCACATCTGCCAGATTGACTAACATGACAAAAGAGAAAGATGATAAATGTTGGAGAACATGTGGGAAATTTGGAACAGCAATTCTTTGGTGGAGCTGCAAGCTAATCCAACTATTCTCAAAGTCAAATTGCAACTACTCCCAAAGGCCTACAAAAAAGTGCATACCCTTTCATCCAGCAATATGACTTCTAGGACTATACCCAAGTTAATCATAAAAATGGTAGAAGGTCCCACTTGTACAAAAATGTTAATAGCAGCATTCTTTGTGATGACCAAAACTGGAAATCAAGAGGATGCTCATCAATTTGGCAACGGCTGAATAAGTTGTGGTATATGAATGTAACGAAATACTATTGTTCAATAGGAAATGATGAACAGGAAGACTTCAGAGAGGCCTGGAAGGACTTACATGAACCGATGCTGAGTGTTAGGATCAGAACCAGGAGAACTTTGTACAGAGCAACAAGCACAGTGTCTGAGGAATTTTTCCTTTAGATTTAGTATTTCATGGCAATACAAGGATTTAAAAAATTTTGAGACAAAATGTCTTCCATATCCTGAGAAAGACCTATGGAATGCAGTGGCAGAAAATGGCAAACCATTTTCTTTTGTATTATGGTTTGTTTTATGATTTCTTGCATTCAATTAAAATTCCTCTATGCAATATAACTTAGGTGAAAATATATTTAATAGGAATGTATGTGTAGAATGTATATAAAATTTTATGTCATCTCAGGGAGGGAGTAGCGAAGGAGAGGGAGGGGGGGGAAAATCTAAGATATATGTAAATGAAAGTAGAACCCTGAAAACAAATAAAATAATTTAATTGAAAAAAAAACCAGGAAAAAAAAAATCTCTTGAGGCAAAAGGCCTTCCACATGCAGAGAAAGGACTACATCATTTGATCATAGATAGAAACTCACCATTTTCTTTTATATTTTGTTTTGTTTTATGGTTTCTCCCATTCATTTTAATTCTTCTACGCAATATCCATTTAATAGGGATGTACGTGTAAAATCTGTAATAAGTTTGTGTGCTGTCTCAGGAGGGAGTGGGGAGGGAAAAGTTAATGAGGGGGAGGAATTGAAAAATCTACAGTATATGTTAGTGATTGTTGAACACTGAAAACAAATAAAATACTTGTATTTTTTTTTAAAAAAAGCAATAAATTTCTGAAGCTGAGGAATCCACAGAAGGAGGGTTAGAAGCAAATGTCCAGCCTAAGACAGATTAGAAGGTTGTTGGGAAGTGTCTATTGCTCCACCCAAGGGGCAAGGAGCAGGGCGCAGTTCAGCATGGGGCACTCTGGCACAAAGAGCACTTGAGCAGTCCTTGTGGAGATTTAATCTCTCACACTTGTGACACTCTCCAGACTTCAGGACCCCTAATCCCTAAGAATAAATTGGAAGATCAGTGGAAAAAGCATGTGGGACCAGTTCAGAAGAGTGGAGTGATCTGGCCCCAGAACTGGGGCAGCAGTGGGGGAAGGGGGCAGAAGAACTTGCAGAAGAAGAGGCAGAGACAGTGATTGTTTCTGGAGCTCTTGGCCCACAGATTGTAGGGGAATCCAGAGGCTGACTCTACAACCTCCCACCCCCACTGGAAACAGAGATTTACCTTGACGAAGAGTTCAAAATTCAAGTAAATGTCTGGGAAATGAGCAAAAACTGAAAAAAAAAAAAAAAAGAATCAGACTATAGAATCTCCCTTTGGTAACAAGGAAGACCAAACCACACAAACAGAAGACAGTAAAGTCAAAGCTCCTTCATTCAAAGCCTGCAAGAAAAATATTAATTGGTCTCAGGCCGTAGAAGTGCTCAAAAGTGATTTTGAAATTCAAGTGAAGTAGAGCAGAAATCGGGAAGAGAAATGAGAGTGATGCAAAATAATCATGAAAAAAGAGTAAACTGCTTGCTAAAGGAGAACAAAAAATACTAAAGAAAAAAATACTTTAAAAAATGAACCAAGTTAATGAGGAGAAGAATGTCCTAAATAAGACGAATTGACCAGATGCGAAAGGAGATCCAATAGCTGACTGAAGAAAATAATTCCTTAAAGATTAAAATGGAGCAGATGAAAGCTGATGACTTTATGAAAAATCAAGAAATTACAAAACAAAACCAAAGTAACGAAAAAATCTCTGAAAATGTGAAATATTTCATTGGAAAAACAACTGATCTGAAAAATAAATTCAGGAGAGACAATTTAAAAATTATTGGACTACCTGAAAGCTATAATAAAAACAAAGAGCCTAGACATCATCATTCATGAAATTATCAAGGAAAATTGACCTTATATTGTAAAACCAGAGGGTAAAATATTGAAAGAATTCACCGATCACCTCCTGAAAAAATCCAAAAAGAAAAACTCCTATGAATATGGGAGCCAAAAATACGCTCAGGGTAACACAAGACCTAGCAACTTCTACATTAAGCGATCGAAGGAGTTGGAATACTATATTCCAGAAGTCAAAGGAACTAGGATTAAAATCGAGAATCATCTACCCAGCAAAACTGAATATGATACTTTAGGGGGAAATGGTCATTCAGTGAAATAGAGGACTTTCAGACTACTTGAACTTCCAGGAACTGGGATGGCAGAGTGATCAGTAAGTGCTCTCTCCTCCCCCCTGATGACCCTGAGGGAACCATAAAATTCTTCCCCAGATTAATCCTGGATCAGCGGGAACAGCAGAAGGGGGCGGGTGGTCTCATAACACCAGAGGCTGGAAAAGTGGCAAAGGGGGATTCTTCCTACTGTGGTGGAGGCGATCTGGAGGGACAGATGATCCAGGGCAGAGAAAATTCGCACTGAGACTCAGGCAAGTCTCAGAGCCGGGAGACGAGCCCCAGGAGGGGCAGGAACACGCGTTAGCTTCTAGGCGTGCCCCAGCCCTCCAGGGGAAAAGGGAAGACAATAGGGAAGCTGGGATTACCATCCCCTGACCTTGCCTTTGCCTCAAGTCAGCTGAGGAGATAGCCTGAGACCAGACCACCCCTCCCACACACCTAACAAGCTAACCTCAGGGTTGATCAGGGAAACAAAAAACAAAAGCCTGCTTTTAGCCCAGACACACATCAGCTCAACTTAAAGATCTGTACCTTCTGACTGAAAGAACCAAAAGCTACAACACTCAGCCAACATCATGAATCGGAAAAAGCAGACAAAAAGTGAAAAAACCATAGAATCTTTCTATGGGGATAAGGACCAAAACACAAACACCAAAGAGGTTAGGGCTGAGAATGTACTTCCATCTGAAACCTCAGATGGGACTATGAAATTCTCGCAAGCACAACTAGATTACCTGGAACGTCTGAAGAAGGATATAAAAGAAAAACTGGCCAATGATTTTAAAACTATAAAAAAAGAATTCACTGATGAGAACATCACCCTGAAAAAGAAAATTGAAGAAATGGAAAAGGAAGTTCAAAAATTAACTGGAGAGAATAATTCCCTAAAAGGAAGAGCTAATCAAATGGAAAAGGAAACCCAAAACCTAATTGGGAAAATTGATCAGATGGATAAGGAAACCCAAAACCTAACTGGGAAAATTGGTCGATTGGAAAAAGAAGTACAAAAATTAAATGGAGAAAATAGCTCCCTAAAGGGAAAAATTGGTCAGATGGAAAAGGAGATGGAAAAGCTAACTGAAGAAAACACTACGATGAAGATTAGAATTGGGCAAGTAGAAACTAATGACTCAATGAGGCAACAAGAATCAGTCAAACAAAATCTAAAGAATGAAAAGATAGAAAAAAATGTAAAATATTTAATTGGAAAAACAACTGACCTGGAAAATAGATCCAGGAGAGAAAATCTAAGAATTATTGGCCTGCCAGAAACCCATGATGAAGAAAAGAGTCTGGACAATATCTTCCAGGAAAACATCAAGGAAAACTGTCCAGAAGTACTAGACTCAGAGGGAAAAATAGTCATCGAAAGAATCCACCGTTCCCCTCCCGAAAGGGATCCCAAACTCAAAACCCCAAGAAATATAGTTGCCAAATTCCAGAGCTATCAAGTGAAGGAGAAAATACTACAAGCAGCCAGAAAGAAACAATTCAAATATCAAGGACACACAGTCAGGATCACACAGGACCTTGCAGCTTCTACATTAAAAGATCGAAAGAATTGGAACCCAATATTCCGTAAGGCAAAGGAGTTGGGACTTCAACCAAGGATCAACTACCCAGCAAAGTTCAGTATAACATTTCAGGCAAGGAGAAAGTCATTCAACGAAATAAGGGATTTCCAGAGCTTCCTGACCAAAACACCAGAACTCAATAGACAATTTGATCTTCAAATGCAGGTCTCCAGAGAATCATAAAAAGGTAAACAGAGGGGAAAAAACAAAAACAAAAACTTACTACTCAATTAAGGCAAACTGTTTACCTCCCTATAAGGGAAGATGATACCTGTTAATCTTGAGAACTGTGCAGCTATTATGATAAAAGGGATATATGTAGAGGGAACGGGCATAAAGTAAATGATGTCATGTCAAAAATATGATTTAAGTATGAGAAGGGAATGTAATAGGAGGTGCGGAAAGGGGGAAGCAGAAAATGGCAAATTATATCACAGGAAGAAGTACAAAACTATAGTAGAGGGAAGGAGGGGAGGGAGATGAGCATTGTTTGAGAGGTACTCTCATCTGATTTGTTCAAAGGAGGGAACAATAATCTTAAGAAGATAAGCCTAACTAGCTCTATAGGCAGTAGGAGGGGAAGGGGGAAGAAAGGGGAGGGTGGCTAAAAGGGAGGAAAGAAGCAATAAGAGTAAAGGGGACTAAAAGGGAGGGGGGTCAAAAGAAGGAGGGGAAGGCTGCAGGAGGAGGGGGAGAAAAGTGAATGCTATTGAGGAGGGGAAGGGAGACGGGAGAGCTAAAAGCACAAATGGTGGGAAAGAGGTTGGAGGGAAATACACAGATTGTAATCATAACTGTGAATGTGAATGGGATGAACTCTCCCATAAAACGGAGACGGATAGCAGAATGGATTAAAAGCCATAATCCAACAATATGCTGCTTACAAGAAACACATTTGAAACGGGGGGATACACATAGGATAAAGGTCAAAGGATGGAGCAGAATATATTGTGCTTCAGCTCATGTAAGAAAGGCAGGAGTAGCAATCCTAATCTCAGACAAAGCAAAAGCAGAAATAGATCTAATCAAAAGGGATAAGGATGGAAACTATATCCTGCTAAAAGGCACCATAGACAATGAAGCAATATCATTACTAAACATGTATGCTCCAAGTGGTATAGCATCCAGATTCTTAGAGGAGAGGTTGGGGGAGTTGAAGGAAGAAATTGATAGCAAAACTATACTAGTGGGGGACCTCAACCTCCCCCTCTCTGAACTCGATAAATCCAACCTCAAAATAAACAAGAAAGAGGTTAAGGAGGTAAATAAAACTCTGGATAAGGTAGATATGATAGATCTTTGGAGAAAATTAAATGGGAATAGAAAGGAATATACTTTTTTCTCAGCGGTACATGGAACATTTACAAAAATTGACCATATACTAGGACATAAAAATCTCACAATCCAGTGCAGAAAGGTAGAGATAATCAATGCATCCTTTTCAGATCATAATGCATTAAAAATTACATGTAATAAAAGGCCATGGAAAGAGAAACCAAAAATCAATTGGAAACTATATAATCTAATTCTAAAGAAGAGTTGGGTTAAAGAAGAAATCATAGAAATAATCAACAATTTCATTCGAGAGAATGACAATAGTGACACAACATACCAAAACTTATGGGATACTGCAAAAGCAGTTATTAGGGGAAGTTTTATATCTCTGAATGCTTACATAAATAAAATAGAGAAAGAGGAGATCAATGACTTAGGCTTGCAGTTGAAACAGCTAGAAAAAGAACAAATTGAAAATCCCCAAGTAAATACCAAATTAGAAATACTGAAAACAAAAGGAGAGATTAATAAAATTGAAATTAAGAAAACTATTGAATTAATAAATAAAACCAATAGTTGGTTTTATGAAAAAACTAATAAAATTGATAAACCTTTGGTCAATCTGATTAAAAAAAAGAAAGAAGAAAACCAAATTACTAATATTAAAAATGAAAGGGGTGAACTCACCTCCAATGAGGAGGAAATTAAAACAATAATTAGAAACTACTTTGCCCAACTTTATGCCCACAAATTCGATAATCTAAATGAGATGGATGAATATTTTAAAAAATACAAATTGCCCAGATTAACAGAAGAGGAAGTTGAATATTTAAACAACCCCATCTCAGAAAAAGAAATTGAACAAGCCATCAATGAATTCCCTAGGAAAAAATCTCCAGGGCCAGATGGATTCACAAGTGAATTCTATCAAACATTAAAAGAACAGTTAATTCCAATACTACATACACTATTCTTGAAAATTGGGGAAGAAGGAGTCCTCCCAAATTCTTTCTATGATACAAATATGGTTTTGATACCCAAACCAGGAAGAGACAAAACAGAGAAAGAAAATTATAGACCAATTTCCCTAATGAATATAGATGCAAAAATTTTAAATAAGATTCTAGCAAAACGAATACAGCATCTTATCACGAGATTAATACATTATGATCAGGTAGGATTCATACCAGGACTACATGGCTGGTTCAATATTAGGAAAATTATTAGCATTATCGATCACATCAACAACAAAGCTAACAAAAACCACATGATTATCTCAATAGATGCAGAAAAAGCTTTTGACAAAATACAACATCCATTCCTACTAAAAACATTGGAGAATGTGGGAATAAAGGGAACTTTCCATAAAATAATAAGCAGTATCTATCTAAAACCTTCAGCAAGCATTATATGCAATGGGGATAAGCTAGATGCATTCCCAATAAGATCAGGGGTGAAACAAGGTTGTCCATTATCACCACTATTATTTAATATGGTACTAGAAATGTTAGCTGTAGCAATTAGACAAGATAAAGATATCCAAGGAATTAAAATAGCCAAAGAAGAAACTAAGTTATCACTCTTTGCAGATGATATGATGATTTACCTAGAGAATCCCAGAGATTCCAGTAAAAAATTACTAGAATTAATAAACAACTTTGGCAAAGTTGCAGGGTACAAAATAAACCCACACAAATCTTCTGCATTCCTATATATTAGCAACAAAGTCCAACAGCAAGAGATAGAAAGAGAAATCCCATTTAAAGTTAGGGTAGACAGTATAAAATACTTAGGAGTCTACCTGCCAAAACAAACCCAGGGATTATATGAACACAATTACAAGACACTTTTTGCACAAATAAAGTCAGATTTAAGTAAATGGAAAAACATTAGTTGCTCATGGGTAGGCCGTGCTAATATAATAAAAATGACAATTCTACCCAAATTAATATACCTATTTAGTGCCATACCAATTAAACTATCAGACAATTACTTTCTAGAGCTGGACAAAATAATATCAAAATTCATTTGGAAAAACAAAAGGTCCAGAATATCCAAGGGACTAATGAAAAGAAATGCTTGGGAAGGTGGCCTAGCGCTACCAGACCTCAAACTGTACTATAAAGCAGCAATTATCAAAACCACTTGGTATTGGCTAAGAAACAGAGAGGTAGACAAGTGGAATAGACTTGGCACTCAAGATGCAGTAGGCAAGGAATATAGCAACCTTCTGTTTGATAAACCCAAGGACCCCAGCTTCTGGGATAAGAACTCATTGTTTGACAAAAATTGCTGGGAAAACTGGATAACAGTGTGGCGGAAATTAGGCATAGACCCATACCTGACACCGTACACAAGAATAAAGTCCAAATGGGTACATGATTTAAGTATAAAGACTGATACCATGAATAAACTGGAGAAGCAAGGAATAGTGTATTTATCAGATCTATGGAGAAGGGAAGAATTCTTTACTAAAGGAGAGATAGAATGCATTATGAAATGCAAAATGGATAACTTTGATTACATTAAACTGAGAAGTTTTTGCACAACCAAACCCAATGCAACCAAAATCCGGAGGGATGTAGTAAATTGGGAAAGAATTTTTACAGCTAAGCTCGGGGATAAAGGCCTCATTTCTAGAATATATAGAGAACTGATCCAAATGTATAATCATACAAGTCATTCCCCAATTGATAAATGGTCAAAGGATATGAACAGGCAATTTTCAGAGGAAGAGGTTAAGGCTATCTATAATCATATGAAAAAATGCTCTAAATCACTATTGGTTAGAGAGATGCAAATCAAAACAACTCTGAGGTACCACATCACACCTATAAGATTGGCAAACATGACAGAACAAGAAAATGATAAATGCTGGAGAGGATGTGGGAGAGTTGGAACACTAATTCATTGTTGGTGGAGCTGCGAGCGCATCCAACCATTCTGGAGAGCAATTTGGAACTATGCCCAAAGGGCTACAAAAATGTGCATACCCTTTGACCCAGCAATATCGCTACTAGGACTATATCCCCAAGAGATCATAAAAATGGGAAAGGGTCCCACATGTACAAAAATATTTATAGCAGCACTCTATGTAGTTGCCAAAAACTGGAAGTCAAGGGGATGTCCATCAATTGGGGAATGGCTGAATAAATTATGGTATATGAATGTAATGGAGCACTATTGTGCCATAAGAAATGATGAACAAGAAGACTTCAGAGAGGCCTGGAAGGACTTATATGACCTGATGCTGAGTGAAAGGAGCAGAACCAGGAGAACTTTATGCACAGCAACAACCACAGTGTGTGACAGTTTTTTCTGGTAGACTTAGATTTGTGTAATAACACAAGAACTTCTTACCAAAAAAAAAAAAAAAATCCCAATGGAGGATCTCAAGGCAAAATGCCTGCCACACTCAGAGAGAGAAATATGGAAGTCACTCACATATTGTAGCAGATCATGTTTGTGTATGTGTATGTGTTTGTGTATCATGTTCTGATTTGTTATACGATTTCTTTCATTTATCTTAGTCTGACTACGTAGCATGACTATAGTGAAAATATACTCAATAGGAAAGTATATGTAGAATCTATACAGAATTGTATGCAGTCGTGGGGAGGGAGGGGGGGAGTGGGGGGTAGGTGGGGGGGATAAAATCACAATTGTATGGCAGTGATTGTTAAACATTACAAAATAAAAAAAAAAAAGAAAAAAAAAAGAAAGAAATAGAGGACTTTCAGATGCAAAGACCAGAGCTGAATTTAAAATATCGCTTTCAAACATAAGAATTGAGAAGCATGCAAATGGAAACAGAAAAGAGAAATAGTAAGGGACTTAGTAAAGTTGAGCTGTTTCCATCCCTACCTCGAAATATAATATTTGTAACTTTTGAAAGATAATATTTGTAACTTTTGAGACTGTTTTCAGTATTTGAGTGTTTGGAGAGATTGTATACATATAGACAGAGGGCACATAGTGAGTTGAATAGGAAGGTATGATATCTAAAAAATAAAATTAACAGATGAGAGAGGAATATATTGGGAGGAGAAAGGGAGAAATTAATGGGGTCAATTATCTCTCATAAAAGAGGCAAGAAATATCTTTTTCAAGGGAGGAGAAAAGGAGGTAGGTGAGAGGGAAAATGTGATGCTTACTGTCGTCATATTTGGCTAAAGGAGGGTATAACACGCACACTCAATTTGGTATTAAAATCTATCTCACACTACATGAAAGTAAGGGAGAAGAGAATATGTGGGGGTGTGGGCAGGGAAGGAGAAGGAGGGAAAATGGGAGGAATGTGTAGTTAGAAGTAAACATTTTGGGAAGACAAGGTCGAAAAAGACAATAGAATAAATAAGGGGCAAGATAGGATGGAGGGAAATGTAGTTAGTCTTTCACACATGACTTTTATGGAAGTCTTTTTTTTCATAACTGCACATGTATATCCTATACTGAATTGCTTGCCTTCTCAGTAGCGATGAGTGAGGAGGGAGGAAGGGAGAGAGGTTGGAAGTCAAAATTTTAAAAACGAATGCTAAAAAATTGTTTTTGCATATATCTGGGAAATAAGAAGCACAGATAATTGGGTATAAAATATATATTTTCTTTATTACCATTTTTTCAAAATATTAACTGATATTAACTGAAATATATTTTCTTTATTACCATTTTTTCAAAATATTAACTGATATAAAAGAATCACCACAATGAATAGAGTGAAAAAAAATAAAATCTTCCTCACACAGTATATTCATTTTCCAGGCAAGAGGCAGGCTACTACTTTGGTAAGAACGATTAAAGCTACAAAGTTGCATGCAAAACTTAACAGAGGAGAATTTTGAAGTAATACCCATGCAGTATGATTACCCCCACAAAGTGATGGACAACATTTAGAAAAAGATGAGCCTGTAGTTTAATTGTCATAAAATTCAAATAATCCAGACCGTTACTAAGCACACTTATAAATTAAAAAGACAATATACATGAAATCAGTGTTCTACTTACATTATTTTAGTGATTTACTTTTATTAGTAATAACAATGGAAGCCAAAATTTGGATACTCTCATTTTCCTGAACAATAAGCTGTAGCAATGTTAGGTAGTGACAATATCAATTGAAATGAGTTAACTATCTACTCAACATTTAAATGAGACTGTGTTCTCATTGATTTGGGAACTAGTTGCAAAGATGTAGATTGAAACACATCTATTCTTGTCCATACAATCTAACTCTTATTTGTGTCTTGCCAAAAAAAAGTTTTCATCCAATGTAAGGGAAGTATTGCTCACTTTCTTCTAAAACTGTGAGAGTGCCAGTACAGAACTTTGTCCATCCTTGGAGATTAATCAACCACCCTCCTCTTACTACTGTTATCATAACAGCTATAATTTATGTAGTGCTTTAAGGAATGCAAAGCTTTAGAAACACAATCTTATTTTATCCTCACTTCAACCCTGTGAGTTAGTTGCTATTATTATCATTTTATAGATGAAGAAAATGAGGCACATGGAGGTTAAGTGAATGGCCCAGAATTATAGAGCTTATTGGCATCTGAGTTCACATAGGAACTCTGTTCTTAATAAACCCAGGACCAGAACTCTATTCCCTGCAACACAGAGCTGCCTGTAACCACATCTCATAAAGATTCTTGATTTCTTTCTTTCTTATAAGTACTTATTGGTTATATTTTGCAGAGTTTTCACAACATGTGGCTCTTAAATGCCCTTTCTGTAACACTCATTTTTAGTTCTTTTGAGATAGTGTTTTTCCAGGTATTGCTTCCATATAACAATGCCAATAAATTGCTAATACTAAAATGACAGAACTATGCTTTTGTAGAAAACCTAAAGTCAGTAAAAAGAGCTTTACTGTTAACTTAAATTATATATAGCCTGCTCTCCTTCCTCATTTCAACTCTGCACGCCATTCTCTGTCCATTTGTACTATCTGTCCTCTGTGTGTGTGTATCTATATCTATTTATATGTATCTCGATATGTGGAGAATGATAGATAAATAGATGATAGATAGATAGATAGATAGATAGATAGATAGATAGATAGATAGATAGATAGATAGATAGATAGATAGAGATAGGTTCTTACATGGTATCTATAAAGCAAAAAGATATTCAAACTCCACTTGGATTTTACTGTTTAAATAGAGACGACAAACTCCTTTGAGTAATTCCAGATTTCTTCCCAGAGGTTCTGGATAGTTTTGAGGCTTGAAATAATCACATCATCCACAAACAGAATATCCTCAGCAACAACCTCCCTTCTCACACTGAAACTCTGTCTTGACCTCGATTCTGCACTCTTCCATCACAGTGGCAAATATTGTGAGTGAGCATCGATCTCCCTACTTCAGGCCT
The DNA here is from genome assembly GCF_028372415.1 of Notamacropus eugenii. NCBI lineage: Eukaryota > Metazoa > Chordata > Mammalia > Diprotodontia > Macropodidae > Notamacropus > Notamacropus eugenii. The sequence goes on along the minus strand of NC_092877.1, from coordinate 186,053,909 downwards.
CATCTAGTGTTTGCTACCAAAAGGTCACTGAAGAGAGTTGTTTCAGTGATTATATTATCCAAAGAATCCTAGATGATATTAATATACAGGTAGAAGGCACCCTAATGCAAAAGCAACTTATATCAATTAGAAAAGTGATTGGTTGGGGAAAACAGTATGTTTACTCTGTAAGAAGGCTCAGGGGTGATGCAATAGCTCTCTTCAATTCAATGAAGTCTTGTCATGTGGATAAAGCATTAGTTTTGTTTCTTTTAGACCCAGAAAGCTAAGCAAACAGTGACAGTGGAAGATGTAAAAAGGTTTGATATCACAAAAGCCTACATACTTATTAGAATTGCCTAAAAATGGAAATGACTGCCTCAAGAGGTCATGTACCCTTTTTCGTTAGAGTAAGTAGAAGATTAACTACCATTTGTGGGGTATGTTGAAGTGCTGACTTCTTTCATGTGGTTTGGACTAGATAGCTTCTGAGAGTTCTCTAATTTTCTATTGTAGTTACTCCTGTAATTCTATGTCTATTTCATTTTTTGAAATTTATTTTGGATTACTTTACCACCTTAATGGATTTCTACCAGAGGTATAAGCAGCACTCCTTATTACATTATATAGTTATTAGATATCCATTTGATACAGGATTATTTCCTCACTCATTCATGGCACAAGAGAAGTGCTAGGTATGTAAGTTTGAAAGGATATCAACAAATAAGCACTTATTAAGCACTTACCGTGTTCCAGAAACTGCTAGGTAGTGGAAATACAAAGACAAAAGAACAGTCTTGAATATCAAGGCACTTACATGCTATTGGAGGGATTTGGGTTTAGGGTAAGAATTACGATTAGAATATACGCACACATATATGTGTTTGTGTGTATATTTATGTACATATATACATATATGTGTGCATGTTTGTATATATGTGAGCATATATATGTGTATGGATTTATATGTGTATATTTTATTTGTATGTGTGTACGTATAACATAAGCATGGTACGTAGAAATGCAATATTCATAGAAAATACAAGATATAATTTTTGCAGGAAAACCAAAGTCTTAGGCATAAGGGACACCAAATTGAAAAACAGTAATTCAGAAGGATTTAACAAAGACCTTGGTTTCATAAAAGCTATGACAAAGGATTGTCTTTTTATTATTATTTTATTAGTTTTCATTGTTCTACAATCACTGCCATATAACTTGGATTTTTTCCCTTCCTCTCCCTCCTTCCCCCCTTCCTCCTCCTTCCTTCCCTGAGATGACATAAAATTTTATATAGATTCTACACATACATTCCAATTAAATACATTTTCACCTTAGTCATGTTGCATGGAAGAATTCAAATGAATGGGAGAAATCATAAAATAAATCAAAATGTAATACAAAAGAAACTGATCTGCTACATTCTGTGATCGAATTCCATAGTTCTTTCTCTGGATGTGGAAGGCATTTTGCCTTAAGAGATCACTGGGAATTTTTTAAGTCCTTGTGTTGCAATGATGGTCTAAGTATACCAGAAAAAATTTTCACACACTGTAATATTGTCTCGGACCCAGCCAAGAGCAACTGATGTTTTTCCACTTACTTACATGTGACTTTATTTTTGCGAAAAGTGTTTTGTAATTGTGTTCATATAGTCCCTGGGTTTTTTTTGGCAGATAGATTCCCAAATATTTTGTAGTGTCTACCACAGCTTTAAATGGGATTTCTCTTTTTATCTCTTGCTGCTAGGTTTTCTTAGTAATATATAAAAATGAAGATTTGTGTGGGTTTATTTTGTAACCTGCAACTTTGCAAAAGTTGTTTATTATTTCAAGTAGTTTTTTTACTTGATTCTCTGGGATTCTCTAAGTATATCACCATATCATCTGCGAAGAGTCATAACGTAGTTTCTTCTTTGTCAATTCTAATTCCTTCATTTTTTTTCTTCTCTTATTGCTACAGATAATATTTCTTGTACTATACTGAAAAATAATGGTGTTAATGGACATCTTTGTTTCACCCCTGATCTTATTGGAAATGCATCTAGCTTATCCCCATTGCATATAATGCTTGCTGAAGTTTTAGGTAGACACTGCTTATTACTTTATGGAAAGTTCCATTTATTCCTATGTTCTCCAGTGTTTTGAATAGAAATGGATATTGTATTTTGTCGAAAGCTGTTTCTGCATGTATTGAGATAATCATTTGGTTTCTGTTAGATTTGTTGTTGATATCATCAATAATGTTAATAATTTTCCTAATATTGAACCAACCCTGCATTCCTGGTATAAATCTTACCTGATCATAATATACTACTCTCCTGATAAGTTGCTGTATTCTTTTTGCTAAAATTTTATTTAAAATTTTTGCATCTATATTAATTAGAAAAACTGGTCTATAATTTTCTTTCTCTGTTTTGGTTCTTCCTGGTTTAGGTATCAAAGCCATATTTATATCATAAAAAGAATTTTGGAGGACTTCTTCTTCCTCAAATTTTCCGAAATAGTATATATAGTATTGGAATTAACTGTTGTTTAGATGTTTGATAGAATCCACTTGTGAATCTGACCCTGGAGATTTTTTCCTAAGGAGTTCATTGATGTCTTTTTTTTTCTTTTTCTGAAATGGGGATATTTAAGTATTCAACTTACTCAAATTTTGTAAATTACAACCTAGTTGGAAATATTTTGAATTAGGGGGCAAATGAAGATTCGTGTGTCAGTTTGACATGCAGACTGGATAGATAAGATAGGATTAATTATCGAGAACTAGCAAATGGATAATTTAGGGGCCAATAACGCACTTTTTAACATGTAAACACTACATCATTTGTTTTTCAGAAAGTGTCTGCATGATGATTTAAAACAATAAAGCTGACTTCTTTCTATCTAAAAACATGTTCTCAGATCCTAACATTCTAGAAGCTAAGTAAACAAAATGTAATTTTAGGAAGCACAGAAAGGAATGAGTCAACATTATATTCATTTGAAATATTTTTATCCTGAACATAACAAAGATCAAGTCATCAGATGAGAAGTTTTATGAGCTGCTTGTTTCTAATGATACTTAAATCCATTAAGGGGCATTATTATGTTAAGATTTTCTTGGAGTATATAACGTTTGGGAATGAGAGATTAGTTTCTATAATTAAAGCATAAAAAACATTTCAGCTCATGGAAAAATATCAGAAGTTGGGTTTCATCATTGGCATGCTGTAGTCTTCAGTTGGTGGCTATCTTTCCTTTGAAACTAGTAATAAAATATGATCTCAGAAGCCTGGAAGTAGGCAAAGTCTGTTAGGAATAGATTTGGTTCCAATCCAGGCTCATCGCAGAACTGTCTCAAGGAAAAGGACTTGCCAGAGACTGGTTGATTAATAAACAAAAGAAATAAATAAAATCATTTAAAATGTCTATTACGTACTTTTGTTTCACAGAACAATGCCCTAGATTTTGAAGAATACTGATGGCAATTCCTGATTTCAAGGATCTCTAGTTTGGTATAGATTCAGCTATTGATACAGTAGATAGAATACTTGGAATTAAAAAGATTTGAGTTCAAATGTAGTCTCAGATACTTAGTAGCTCTATGACTCTGTTCAAGTTGCTTATCCTCTGGTGTCTTGCATTCCTCATCTGTAAAATGGGATTTTCTTGTTTCTTTTTCTTTGGAGTTCAATTTCCAGGAATCAGACTAAATTGTAAAAATCTGAAGGATTACTATTCTTTGAACCCTGATAATTCACAGCTTTGTTGAGTCAAGTAAGTTTTGTGCCTTCTGGTTCTGAGTCAATCAGGGGTCCAGTCTTTGCTATATATTCTGAGAGGCTGACATTTTGCTTTTGAAGTTCACTTATGGGAAGAATGTTTCTTTGTGATTTGACCACACAAGACTCTGGATAGTCCTTGGTAAGGAGCTCCCTGGCTTTAAGGACCCAGATGTTGGTGCCCCCTGAGCTGGTGGTAAGATATCTATTATTCTGTTTATACAGTTGGAGTCCTGTCTGTTGAATTATTTCTTGGATACTGCTTTGACCTATCTGTCCACATTGTTTAATTAAGGTAAGATTGTTGATGCCTTTGAAGTAGTCTTTCCCTCAGGAGAACAAAAAAGAGGAAAACCAAATCAAAGCACCTGTGCTAGCAACCAATTCTGTGTTCTAATGTGTGTAATAGTAATCTGAATTGGAAAATTTTCCTATTCATTCAAACCCATGAAGTCGTATGGAACCTGTGGTGGGAAGAGTTTGTTGAATGGGTGGAGCAGGAAGAGAGAGCTAGAACAGATCTGAGAGGAAGTTAGTCTTGAGAGCAGTTGGAGCTAGGAAGGTTGCAACCTCATGGGTAGTGTGAGTGATTTTGTGATTGTGAATTCTTTTTAAGAGAGTCTGCTTGTGATGAGTGTAATGGACCTGGTTTATGAGAAGTCTAGTAGGGAGAAGGCTTGGGGATGATGTTGTTATCTGCACTGTTTTTGTGTATAGATTATCATTGCTCTGATGGATTTGCATCTGAATAAATTAGTACTACAGTGTGATTGCTACTACACCATGTTATATCTTCTCAGAAACTTAGTCAAGTCCCAATAATAAGGAAAAGAGACATTTAAAAAATCTCCACTAACCAAAGAGCAAGTGAGAATACGTGAAGTAATTAAAATAAATGTTCAGTTCAGTGCACCTGTGAGAAGAAAAAAAATAATCCAGATATTGTAAATCATTTCCTTTGATATGAGAACAAAAACGTCCAATAACAATAACCTAATTGTTATTAAACAATTCTGAGATAGGCAAAGAATTGAGATTAATTGTATATGGACTTCATATGTGAAGAAAAGGGACGTTTTTTACAAATTGGTCCCTGAAGAATCAAAAACACCATCATAACTCCCATAATCATAATTAACTTTCATATATAGTATTTTTTTCATTTTAAGTGTTTGACTGTTATGTACAAGTCTTGCTTTATTCTTATTTCCTCATCACGGGTTGTCATTAAGTGTGTACAAAATGTGAACAGAAAGCACATTTGGTTTTTTTTTTCATTATTCATTAAATATATAAATGTTTCACCTATGAATCTAGAATCAAGTCACATTTTTAAGTAATCTACTTTATTATCTCAACTAAACTAAGTAAAGAAATTCTATATATTTCTAGTTGATTTGTAATAATATTAATAATTAAAATAATATCTCACAAAGGAATCACTAAATTGATTACAGTGGAAGATAAGACAGTAGAAACTATTATGTTTTGTTTCTGTTATCTCTATTGAGAGGAATTATCTTCAGAAATGAAGGAATAGAACCTAAATGATTAACCAATACCTGAAGTCCAGTATTTGCAAAATAATTTGTTCATCTCTGATTTCGGTAATTCAGTAATTCAAGTGTTATACTTTTTTCTACTTATGTTAACACTGAACTTCAGAGAAAAGTGTGACTGTCTCAAAATGAGAGAGTAGAAAGTTTGAGTAGAAAGTTTCGGAGTTGGGATGAAGTCCTAAAGTTTCTAAGGTCAAATGCAACCAGTCTGTCCATCACAACACATTTCTGTGGTATAATTATTATGGAACTTTCTCTCCTTAGTCCTTAGTTCCTTCATCTGTAAAATAAGGAGATCAGATAATTTTAAGGTCCTTTCTGATTTCAACATCTGGGTAGTTCAGTGAATGTATAGAGAAAACTCATTTTTTTTATTGGTAAACATAAACAACATTTTTAAAAAGGAAATTCAATTACATATTTGACTATTACGTTCTTGTTAAAAGTATTTCTTAACTTAAAAGTATAGTTACTGATATCAACTTAAAAACTCTAAAAAATATTTATTAATAGTATTCTGTCTCTTCTTCCTGGCAAAGAGATAATACTTATAAAGTGCTGGCACATACTATGTACTTAATAAATGTGTGTTTCTTTTAAGCCTCTTATTTGAGTTAAAAAAAAACAGCTACTAATAACTACAATTACATACTAGGCCTTTGCTAGGGACTAAGCCATAATTTCATTTAAAATTTTGTCCTCTCAAGCTGGTGTTGATTGCAGACCGAATAAAAAGAATTAGAGTGCCTGTTAGGCAACTGCTGAATTGTATGAATTACATGACATGATTCACATAAAGAGTCCTGAAAGTAGCAATGGAAGTTGGAGTGATTGACTGTCACTTGTACGAGACCCAGCCTTACCACAGTTGTTTTCATAACAACACATCTGGGTAAATGTGGCTAAAAAGTAGTGATAACTGCGTTTTATGAAGGATTATCATGTGGAAAATCCATCAATCGTATTATGTTGTTCCTATAGGATACTTACCTATAACAGTTGTTTAGAGGTTAGGGGAAGGTGGTTTTCCATTAAATTTTTAAGTAAAAGCATTGCAACAACTAAAAATATTTAAGAATGGTTTGGATTAATTAGAAAATTAGTTCCATATCACTGTTGTAATTCATATACAAATTAGATGATCATGAGACAACATAGCTATCAAAGATATTCAATTAACAATTCAATTTTAAAGTGAATTAATATTTTCCCACTGGTATATTACTTAAAAACATAAAAAGTAGATATGAAAGGTCATGAAATTACTTATAGATATAGTATTAAAACAAATTGTTTTATAAATTCTCTGTTTTTAAAGCTATTCCTGGAATAAATTGCTCCTGGGAGTAATAATTACAGTAGAGCTAAGGTGTTTAATCATTCTGAAAACCTATTTATTATGTACATAACACATAGCAGTAGAGATGATTTCTATTACAGAGTGAGCCAAAATACAATTTAAAATGGATAGTTTTCTTCTCTTCTAAGAAACTGGAATTTGGGTAAGCTCTTTATTTCTTAGGACTTCTTCAAATATAGGTGGTAAGTTTCGCATACTTTGTGTGTGAGAAAAATTACATAGTTCTCTTGCAGGCAACAATCTAGGGGGATTTCATATCCTTGAAAAGACAGTGAAAATGAATTCCATGTTAAAGCCTATTCAGAGGGAAGAGATAGGGCAATTGTAGAGTAAGCAAATGGCCACTACTTTCTCTGAAGGTTCAGGGTGAGAGTTAGCCTGAATGACTTCAGGAAGAATTACCTTGATGATCAAAATGTAGTAACGTAAGTAACTAAGTAGACAATACGTGTTGTCAGGATGTAGTAATGTGGGTAACTAGACATGCATGTTCTTAAAAGGAAAAAAACGGAAATCATTTATATGTGAATCAGATATTATGTACTTGTCTTTTTATCATATTGTTGAGTGCATATAACTAGGAGATTATGCACTCAACAATATTGAAGTGATGAAGAGGAAAGATATTTTTACAGTCTTTCTACATTTTTATGGTAATATAAATAGATGTAAGTAATATAGTCAATTCTCATCAGAAACAAAATATGATTGAATATGGTAAGAAAAATGAACATCCTGCCAGATTTACCACTGAGTTAGTGTTTGAAAGTTAGTTACAAGAAATACAGAATGGAAACCAAGTTTAAAATATGCCTTAACGGTTTTGAGAATGAACTTTATCAAAATCAGTAGACTGACTGGAATACATCTAGTTTTCTGAAAGGTGCCAAGAGTGAATTGTGATTGACAAAATAAAAACACAAAGAAAGAACATTAATATTGAACTTTTTTTTTTATTTCCATACCTTTGGGACATCCTGCTTGCCCTCTCCCCCCAAAAAAATTGTAATTTAGATAAATAAATAACATAATGACTCACAATTGTGAATGTCCTAATTTCAGCTATGAATTCAGAGGGAAAAAAAAATAAGTGTTTTAGATTTAAAACAAAACAAAACAATCTTCTGCTTTCAATGTTTTTACCTTATATGAGTTACTTTCTATAATGCTTTTTGCCAAAACCTGTGTTAAGATAATTTAAAATGGCTGTATGTTGAATTCACAGTTCTTACATTCTCCTGCAAATTTTCATTGAAAAAATAGTATGTGGGGGAGAAACACATGCACACAGACATATGTATATATGTGTGTATACATATATATATGTATAAATGTGTGTATGCATATATGTGTGTGTATGTGCACACACACACATAAACGCACAGATATTTTTTTAAGGGGAAATATCCTTTAGTGTCAGAAAGCAGACCTCATATTCCCTCATGTAGTTTGTGTAGTTGGTGACAAATGCACAGCTGGGACATAGGTTCCTATTTTATTGTTTATAACACATTTTCATAAGTTATCATGGTATGATACCATTATGCCCAATGGTCAAGGTGAATTGAGATATGAGAAAGTGTGGATCAAACTTAGGTTTCAACTCTTCTGAATCTTTCTTTTCCTTTTCTCATGTTTTCTTTCACCTTCTAATTTCATCATACTATAAAGTGATTAAAACATGGACAAAATATCTGTAGTGTTCTGAGAAATACAGAATGATTCATTTATTTCAGGCTGTCTACAATGGCTTCTAAAAAGTAAACGTGTATCAAGAGTAAAGAGGATTTCATGAAACTAATCACCTACTGTCTTCTTGTCATATTCTAATAAACCTCAGGAAATCAACTAAATCATAAAAAGAATTAAATGCTTATGTGACCTAGAATCGTAAAATACTATTGATCACAGATCTTGTGATTGATAATAACATGGTACTTGGTACAAACTTGTTGTTATTCAGTTGTTTCAGTCATATCTGACTCATCATGACCCCATTTGGTGTTTCCTTGGCAACAATGTTAAAAGAGTTTGTCCTTTTGTTTTTCAACTCATTTTACAGAAGAGGAAATTGAGGCAAATAGGGTCACATGACATGCCCAGGGTCACACAGATAGTGTCTTAGGCTGATTTTGATCTTCCTTACTTCATGCAGAGCATTCTTTCCTAGGCATTAGCTGCCTCCAGGGGTATATAGTAGGTATTAATTAATGCTTTCAGATTTAAGCTGCCTTATTTTAAGTCCCCTTGTCCTCCTAGGTCCCGATATTTCTTTATATGATACAAAGGGATATCTTAACGTACAGATATAATATTTTAAAGTTCTCTAATTTTATCTGCGTGAATGTTCCCTCCATCAGTGCTAGTATATCCTCTCCAAAAATTATCTGATGCTTAATGTGTGACAATGGTTAGTGCGATTTAAAGAAAAAATATTAAATTGGGAGTTGGAATCCTAGGTTCAAATTCCAGCTTTGTAACTTTCCATACTAATTACCCATGCGACATTAGGCAAAGTAGTTACGCTCTCTGAGCTTTCAATTCCCTCCTATAGACAGGGAAAATAGAGTACTTATAAAGGGGTGTAGTAGGAGAATTTTCTACTAAGGTCCTATCTTTTAGATTGGTCTAATTTCCCTCAAGGCAGTACCATATTAACTGAGCCAAGAATTTTTATTTTGCTGTTGCTATTGTTGTTGATGTTGTTGTTTGGAGTAGGTTCTTTCCCTTCCCTTCCCTTCCCTTCCCTTCCCTTCCCTTCCCTTCCCTTCCCTTCCCTTTCCTTCCCTCTCCTTCCCTTCCCTCTCCTTTCCTTTCCTTTCCTTCCCTTTCCTCTCCTTTCCTTTCCTTTCCTTCCCTTCCCTTCCCTTCCTTCCCTTCCCTTCCTTCCCTTCCCTTCCTTCCCTTTCCTTTCCTTTCCTTTCCTTTCCTTTCCTTTCCTTCCTTTCCTTTCCTTTCCTTTCCTTTCCTTTCCTTTCCTTTCCTTTCCTTTCCTTTCCTTTCCTTTCCTTTCTTTCCTTTGCTTCGCTTCGCTTCTCCTTCCCTTCCCTTCCCTTCCCCTTCCCTTCCCTTCCCTTCCCTTCCCTTTCCTTTCCTTTCCTTCCCTTCCCTTCCCTTCCCTTCCCTTCCCTTCCCTTTCTCTTTCCTTTCCTTTCCTTTCCTTTCCTTTCCTTTCCTTTCCTTTCCTTTTCCTTTCCTTTCCTTTCCTTTCCTTTCCTTTCCTTTCCTTTCCTTTCCTTTCCTTCCTTTCCTTTCCTTTCCTTTCCTTTCCTTCTTCCTTTCCTTTCCTTTCCTTTCCTTTCCTTTCCTTTCCTTTCCGCTTCCTTTCCTGTCCTTTCCTTTCCTTTCCTTTCCGTTCTTTCCTTTGCTTCGCTTCGCTTCGGCTTCCCTTCCCTTCTTCCCCTTCCCTTCCCTTCCTTCCCTTCCTTCCCTTCCCTTCCCTTCCTTCCCTTCCCTTCCTTCCTTTCTTTCCTTTCTTCCTTTCCTTTCCTTTCCTTTCCTTTCCTTTCCTTTCCTTTCCTTTTCCCTTTCCTTTCCTTTCCTTTCCTTTCCCTTTCCTTTCCTTTCCTTCCATTCCCTTCCCTTCCCTTCCTTTACCTTTCCTTTCTTTCCTTTTCTTTTCCTTATGTTGCAAGGAAATTGTACTTGAGACTGGATTGATTAAATTGAAGACTTGTGCTTTTGATACAGCTTTTTCTTTATCTACAATTTAAAAAAGGCCCCAGAGGTATGGGCCCTTCACATTCAAAGACAATCCTACTGCTGTGCAAATAAACGTAGTGTTCTGATTCAATTGACAAAATTCTAACTAATTCCATTTCCATATACAAATGAGACAATTCCTGAGCCAAAGCTCTTACCTTACTGAACAGAATTTCGTTGTTCATTTTGATAACCATCAGATGGCCTATGAGAATCTTGCTTCATTTAAAATCTACTAACTTTCATCAGTACTGAAGGTCAAGTTTGACTAAAGTCTGTTCCATGGTTCACCCTTGATATGAAAGGGGGTGGGGGGAACGCACTTTCTAATAATTGCAATTATTTAAAATTGCACTGCTAGAGGTTTTTTTTTATTATTATTATTTTTTTATTTGTTAATGTTTAACAATCACTGCCATACAATTGAGATTTTATCCCCCCCCCCACCTAGCCCTCACTACCCCCCTCCCTCCCCACGACTGCATACAATTCTGTATAGATTCTACATATACTTTCCTATTGAGTATATTTTCACTATAGTCATGCTATGTAGTCAGACTAAAATAAATGAAAGAAATCGTATAACAAAACAGAACATGATACACAAACACATACACATACACAAACATGATTTGCTACATTTTGTGAGTGACTTCCATATTTCTTTCTCGGAGTGTGGAAGGCATTTTGCTTGAGAACTGCCTTTGGGATTTTTTTTTTGTAAGAAGTTTTTGCGTTATTACAAAAATCCAAGTCTACCAGAAAAAAACTCTCACACACTGTGGTCGTTGCTGTGCACAAGGTTCTCCTGGTTCTGCTCCTTTCACTCAGCATCAGGTCATATAAGTCCTTCCAGGCCTCTCTGAAGTCTTCTTGTTCATCATTTCTTATGGCACAATAGTACTCCATTACATTCATATACCATAATTTATTCAGCCATTCCCCAATTGATGGACATCCCCTTGACTTCCAGTTTTTGGCAACTACATAGAGTGCTGCTATAAATATTTTTGTACATGTGGGACCCTTTCCCATTTTTATGATCTCTTGGGATATAGTCCTAGTAGCGATATTGCTGGGTCAAAGGGTATGCACATTTTTGTAGCCCTTTGGGCATAGTTCCAAATTGCTCTCCAGAATGGTTGGATGCGCTCGCAGCTCCACCAACAATGAATTAGTGTTCCAACTCTCCCACATCCTCTCCAGCATTTATCATTTTCTTGTTCTGTCATGTTTGCCAATCTTATAGGTGTGATGTGGTACCTCAGAGTTGTTTTGATTTGCATCTCTCTAACCAATAGTGATTTAGAGCATTTTTTCATATGATTATAGATAGCCTTAACCTCTTCCTCTGAAAATTGCCTGTTCATATCCTTTGACCATTTATCAATTGGGGAATGACTTGTATGATTATACATTTGGATCAGTTCTCTATATATTCTAGAAATGAGGCCTTTATCCCCGAGCTTAGCTGTAAAAATTCTTTCCCAATTTACTACATCCCTCCGGATTTTGGTTGCATTGGGTTTGGTTGTGCAAAAACTTCTCAGTTTAATGTAATCAAAGTTATCCATTTTGCATTTCATAATGCTTTCTATCTCTCCTTTAGTAAAGAATTCTTCCCTTCTCCATAGATCTGATAAATACACTATTCCTTGCTTCTCCAGTTTATTCATGGTATCAATCTTTATACCTAAATCATGTATCCATTTGGACTTTATTCTTGTATACGGTGTCAGGTATGGGTCTATGCCTAATTTCCGCCACACTGTTATCCAGTTTTCCCAGCAATTTTTGTCAAACAATGAGTTCTTCTCCCAGAAGCTGGGGTCCTTGGGTTTATCAAACAGAAGGTTGCTATATTCCTTGCCTACTGCATCTTGAGTGCCAAGTCTATTCCACTTGTCTACCTCTCTGTTTCTTAGCCAATACCAAGTGGTTTTGATAATTGCTGCTTTATAGTACAGTTTGAGGTCTGGTAGCGCTAGGCCACCTTCCCAAGCATTTCTTTTCATTAGTCCCTTTGATATTCTGGACCTTTTGTTTTTCCAAATGAATTTTGATATTATTTTATCCTGCTCTAGAAAGTAATTGTCTGATAGTTTAATTGGTATGGCACTAAATAAGTATATTAATTTAGGTAGAATTGTCATTTTTATTATATTAGCACGGCCTACCCAGGAGCAACTAATGTTTTTCCACTTACTTAAATCTGACTTTATTTGTGCAAAAAGTGTCTTGTAATTGTGTTCATATAATCCCTGGGTTTGTTTTGGCAGGTAAACTCCTAAGGACTTTATACTGTCTACCCTAGCTTTAAATGGGATTTCTCTTTCTATCTCTTGCTGTTGGACTTTGTTGCTAATATATAGGAACGCAGAAGATTTGTGTGGGTTTATTTTGTAACCTGCAACTTTGCCAAAGTTGTTTATTATTTCAAGTAATTTTTTACTTGAATCTCTGGGATTCTCTAGGTAAATCATCATATCATCTGCAAAGAGTGATAACTTAGTTTCTTCTTTGGCTATTCTTATTCCTTGAATATCTTTATCTTGTCTAATTGCTACAGCTAACATTTCTAGTACCATATTGAATAATAGTGGTGATAATGGACAACCTTGTTTCACCCCTGATCTTATTGGGAATGCATCTAGCTTATCTCCATTGCATGTAATGCTTGCTGAAGGTTTTAGATAGATACTGCTTATTATTTTATGGAAAGTTCCTTTTATTCCTATGTTCTCCATTTTTTTATAATAGGATTGGGTGTTTTTTTTGTCAAAAGCTTTTTCTGCATCTGTTGAGATAATCATGTGGTTTTTCTTAGCTTTGCTGTTGATGTGATCGATAATGCTAATAGCTTTCCTAATATTGAACCAGCCCTGTAATCCTGGTATGAATCCTACCTGATCATAATGTATTAATCTCGTGATAAGATGCTGTATTCCTTTTGCTAAAATCTTATTTAAAATTTTTGCATCTATATTCATTAGGGAAATTGGTCTATAATTTTCTTTCTCTTTTTGTCTCTTCCTGGTTTGGGTATCAAAACCATATTTGTATCATAGAAAGAATTTGGGAGGACTCCTTCTTCCCCAATTTTCAAACATAGTCTACATAGTATTGGAATTAACTGTTCTTTAAATGTTTGATAGAATTCACTTGTGAATCCATCTAGCCCTGGAGATTTTTTCCTAGGGAGTTCATTGATGGCTTGTTCAATTTCTTTTTCTGAGATGGGGTTGTTTAAGTATTCAACTTCCTCTTCTGTTAATCTGGGCAATTTGTATTTTTTAAAATATTCATCCATCTCGTTCAGATTATCGAATTTGTGGGCATAAAGTTGGGCAAAGTAGTTTCTTATTTATTGTTTTAATTTCCTCCTCATTGGAGGTGAGTTCACCCCTTTCATTTTTAATATTAGTTAATTGATTTTCTTCTTTCTTTTTTTAAATCAGATTGACCAAAGGTTTATCAATTTTATTGGTATTTTTCATAAAACCAACTATTCGTTTTAATTATTAATTCAATAATTTTCTTAATTTCAATTTTATTAATCTCTCCTTTGGCTTTCAGTATTTCTAATTTGGTATTTACTTGGGGATTTTCAATTTATTCTTTTTCCAGCTTTTTCAACTGCAAGCCTAAGTCATTGATCTCCTCTTTCTCTATTTTATTTATGTAAGCGTTCAAAGATATAAAACTTCCCCTAATAACTGCTTTTGAAGTATCCCATAAGATTTGGTATGTTGTCTCACTATTGTCTTTCTCTTGAATGAAATTGTTGATTGTTTCTATGATTTCTTCTTTAACCCATCCCTTCTTTAGAATTAGATTATTTAGTTTCCAATTGATTTTTGTTTTCTCTTTCCATGGCCTTTTATTACATGTAATTTTTAATGCATTATGATCTGAAAAGCATGCATTGATTATCTCTATCTTTCTGCACTGGATTGTGAGATTTTTATGTCCTAGTACATGGTCAATTTTTGTAAATGTTCCATGTACCGCTGAGAAAAAGGTATATTCCTTTCTATTCCCATTTAATTTTCTCCAAACATCTATCATATCTACCTTATCCAGAGTTTTATTTACCTCCTTAACCTCTTTCTTGTTTATTTTGAGGTTGGATTTATCGAGTTTAGAGAGGGGAAGGTTGAGGTCCCCCACTAGTATAGTTTTGCTATCAATTTCTTCCTTCAACTCCCCCAACCTCTCCTCTAAGAATCTGAATGCTATACCACTTGGAGCATACATGTTTAGTAATGATATTGCTTCTTTGTCTATGGTGCCTTTTAGCAGGATATAGTTTCCATCCTTATCCCTTTTGATTAGATCTATTTCTGCTTTTGCTTTGTCTGAGATTAGGATTGCTACTCCTGCCTTTCTTACATGAGCTGAAGCACAATATATTCTGCTCCATCCTTTGACCTTTATCCTATGTGTATCCCCCCGTTTCAAATGTGTTTCTTGTAAGCAGCATATTGTTGGATTATGGCTTTTAATCTATTCTGCTATCCGTCTCCGTTTTATGGGAGAGTTCATTCCATTCACATTCACAGTTATGATTACAATCTGTGTATTTCCCTCCATCCTCTTTCCCACCATTTGTGCTTTTAGCTCTCCCGTCTCCCTTCCCCTCCTCAATAGTATCTATTCTCCTTTCAGAGATATCCAGAGGAGTTTGTCCAGGAGCTTAGGTGAGTCGTTCCTTTCACTCCGCCATCTTGGCTCCACCGATTATCCGTTCTTTAGTTTCTAGCTGAACGGTCAAGGGGCTACAACACACAAAGCTTCATCATCATCAGTAAGTAGCAAAGTAGGAAAGAAAAGATCATAGAATCTTTCTATGGGGATAAAGAACAAAACACAAATATCAAAGAGCTCAGCATTGAGACTATACTCCCATCTGAAACTTCAAAAGGGAATATGAACTGGTTACAAACCCAAAAGAAGGGTTTAAAAGCTAAACTAGAGAAATGGAAGAAAAAACTGATGATTTTAAAAATGTGAAAAAAAGAGTTCACTGAAGAGAACAGCTCCTTTAAAAGTAAAACTGGACAAATGGTAAAAGAAGCATAAAATCCAACTGAAAAAAATGGACAAATTGAAAAGGAAGTGCAAAAGCTAACTGGAGAAAATAATTCCTCAAAAGGAATATTTGGACAGTGGAAATGGAGATGCAAATGTTAACTGAAGAAAATAATCTATTAAATATTAGAATTGGTCAAACAGAAGCTAATGACTCTATGAGACATCGAGTCAGTCAAACAGGATCTAAAGAATGAAAATATGGAAGAAAATGGAAAATGCCTAATTGGAACAACAGGTGATCTGGAAAATAGATCCAAGAGAGAAAATCTAAGAATTATTGTTCTACCAGAAAACTATGATAAAAAAAAGGAGCCTGGATAATATTTTCCAAGAAATTATGAAGGAAAACTTCTCAGAAATCCTACATCCAGAGAGAAAAATAGTCATGGAAGGAATTATTTATTAAAAAAAAAAGAGTGAAAAACTTGAAAAGCTGTTTAATAACTAGAATTGACCATATGGAAAAAATAGGTGCAAAATTTTATTTTTTTTATTATTGTTACTATTAATAGTATTATTATTCAGCTTTACTAACAACTCCTTATATAATAAATTTAACCAAGTGGAAAAGAAAGCACAAGAACTAATGAAGGAAAACAACAATTTAAAAGTTAGCATTGGACAAGTGGAAGCTAATGATTATATGAGACATCAGGAATCAATGCGAAAAAAAGTCAAAAGAATCAAAATATGAAATAAAATCTAAATTACCTCTTGTTGAAAAGAACTTACACGAAAAATATTTCCAGGAGACACAATATCAGAATCATTATAATACATTAAAAATCATTATACAAATGAAGACCTGGAGAAGGGTGTGGACAGAGAAAACACGGGCTCACCTTACCTTTACCACAAATTCCTTCATATACCTTTAAAAAGAGAATTGGAACAAAATTTAGAATGCCAGAATCAACCAGGAGACAGAGTGGCAGATTTCCAGAACAAGAAATCCCAGAAGTTCTATGGGGCAGATCTGCTAGATGGAGTTGGAGGGCGCAGAGTGCACAGGCTGCACCAGCATAGACTCCGCCATAGTAGAGCCAAGTAGGAACCTCTGGTGTGAACTAGAGTAGAAGAAGCAGTGCATATTCCCAAAAATATCATCCCAGGGCAAGATTCCAGTGGAAATGAGTGAGAGGGAAGTGCAGGACCCTGGATAAGAGTAGTAGCCACCCCTGAGACTATCAGCCCATACATTACATGCTGAAGATCACTTACTTTAATTTCCTGGAGCCAAGACGGCATAGTGAACTGTACGTGTTCTCATGCTCCCCTTGTTGACCTTGAAAAACACAGAGAATATTGCCCCAGGAAAAATCCTGTAACAGTAAGATCAGTCAAGGGGTAAATAGTTTCTCATCTCTGGAAGTTAGAGAGATCGTCAAGAACAGTTCCTCTTGCTGTGGCTGAAGGGAACCAGTGCAGTGCAGGAGGAAAGGAATCTCGAACAGTCCCAACTCAGTGAGCCAAGAGTAGATACTGAGCCCAGGGGGTTGGAACTCATAAGCACCCACACCTGGACTCCAATTGTGCTTTAGCATAGCCAAAGGAATTGGGCAGGAATCAGCATAGAAAGGGGCTTAACCAGCCACTGAGTTAGCCTGTGCTCTAGCTCAGGAGAGTAGGAGGCCTTCTGCGAACAGAACAACCCTCTTCCCATCTCATGCCAGAAACTTCAGTGTAACTCCAGGGAACTTAAAAAAAAAAAAAAAACAAAAAAAACAAAACAAAACTTTACCTGAACTCTTCCTTGGCAAACACCAACCATCATAGCACCAGGTAAGCTGCAGCAATTTAGCTTCTAGCTGAAAGAACCAGAGGACCCAGCACATAAAGCCTCAAGTTCTCAGCGCAAGAATAATGAGACAGAGCAGTTTTTGCCCTAGTAGTAAAGATACAATATAAAAGCCAGGAAAAAGGCAATCACAATGAGCAAGAAGCAAACCAGAAAAGCAACGACCATGGAGTCTTACTGTGGATACAGAGAAGACTAAAATGCAAATACAAAAGGGGACAACATTGACATTATACTTACACCTGAATCCTCAAAAGGAAATATGAACTCATCTCAAGCCCAAAGAACATTCTTGGAAGTGATGAAGAAGGATTTTAAAAGCCAAATTAGCCTTCTTTTCTCTCTCTGGCCTCTTCTCCTAGCTACTCCCAGTCCCAACCCCTATGGCACGACCACCTGGGGGAGCCGCCTTCCTGCCCACTCTCCCACAAAGTTTGTGGTGGAGCTGGCGGCAGGGGCTGAACATGCCCCAGGGAGCAAGGGAGCAACGACCAATGCAAAACGGCAGGAGTAGTTGAGTCTGGCGTGGCCCAGGACCCACTCGGGGCATAGGAGTGGCTGCCTGCTCACCATCTCCAGTGCATGGGGCCAGGATGAGCTGCAGCCATGGGCAACTGTGAGGGGAGATAGCACAGAGAGAGACCAGAAGCATCAGGGCACCCCACAAGTGTGCAGGACGTAATGAGCCCCTGAAGAAGGAGAAGTCCAAGTGGAAGAGTAACTACCCCATGACAGGTGGGCAGCTTCTGAGCAAGCACGATGAGTTGTGGGACACGGCACCGGCCTTTGGTGGCTGGAAGGAGATCTGGAATGCGCTGAAGGCTGCTGCCTTCACAGTGGAGGCCAATGGCCATGAGCTAACTCAGGCCGTCTTAGATGGAACCAGCATCACTCTGCCCTACTGTTCTCTGAGTGAGTCTTATGACAAGTTAGGCAATTGCTATCAGCTCCCTGTAGGGACCTGAAGCTCAGCAGCAGCCTGTCCGACACAACTGGGCAGCTCAAGAGGCAGCTGCATGCCTAGGAGGGCATTGAACTTTCCTGGCAGCACTAGTTTTTTTCTGGGAAGCTGCTCAAAGACCACATACAGCTCCAGGAGACCAAATTCCAGAAGGATTTTGTTATCCAAATTATCATCAACCAGCCCCTGCCACCCCAGGACTGACACTCCCAGAGGGAAGGTGAGGAAAGGGGCTCCTTCTTCCACCTGGAATACCAGGCTTCCCCTCCGGCTGCCCTTGAGGGCTCTTATCCTCTTCAGGTGATACCTTCCTTGGTTGCTGTTTTGTGGGCAGTGAAGGAACACTCTCAGCTGTGTCTGGGGTGACTTGACAAAGGCTCTGAGAAGCAGTGCTGCTATACACAAGCCCCCAGAATAGGATTTCTGGCTCACTCTGGTGCAAGAAATGCAGAGGATTGCTCACTGCTCCTGGGTTGACAAGGTGGCCTTCTAGCTACATCTCTCCCATGGCAGGGTAGGAGAAATCACTTCTGGCTAAAGGGCCAGCAATCCCTGGCCCACTGGGCCCAGATCTATCTAGCCTGGTGCTGTACGCTGTGCTTACTACCAGCTTTTTCCTCAGGGTTAGAAGCAGTTTTTGCCTCCCCTCTAACCCTGGCTTTGTTGTGGGCACAGTGCCAGTCCCCCAAGAGTGAAGAGGACCAAGAGTGAGTCCCAGGGAGGGCTGAGAACTGGTGGGGACCATCACCTTCTCCTGCCCCAGCACAATTGGCAAGAGTGAAGGTATATGGCAAAGATGTAGCCTGAGCCTTTTCAGAATATTTCTGGACCAAATCGTCTTTCCAGATGGAACCCTGGCATGGCTATCTCCAGGCTGGTTGTCCTTCCCATGGTGGGTCCTTGTGTACAGAAATATTTACATATTTATCAGTAACGTCTTTTGCTCCTTCAAAAAAAAAAGCCAAATTAGAGAAGCAGAAGAAAAATTGGCCAATGATATTAAAAATTCAACTGACAAAATGAAAAAAAAAGTGAGTGAACAGTTCCTTAAAAGGAATACTTGGGCAAATGGGAAAGGAGGTACAAAAGTTAACTGAGGAAAAGAGTTTATTAAAAATTAGAATTAGACAAGTAAAAACTAATGACTATATGAGACATCAAGAATAAGTCAAACAAAATATAAAGAACAAGAATATATAAAATACCTCACTGGAAAAACAACTGACCTCCAACATAGATCCAGGAGAGAAAAATCTAAGACTTTTTTGTCTACCTGAAAGCCATGATTAAAAAGAAAAAGCCTCGATAACATCTTCCAGGAAATGATCAAGGAAATCTGCCCTAAGTTCCTAGATGCAGAGGGAAAAAATACTCATCCAAAGTATTCACTGAGACTCTCCTGAATGAGATACCAAATTAAAAACGCCAAGGAATATTGTTGCCAAATTTCAGAAGTATAAAGTAAAGGAGAAAATACTGCAAACTGCCAGAAATAAGCAATTGAAATGTCGAGGAGCTACAGTGAGCATCACAGAGAACCTTGCAACTTCTACATTAAAAGAACAGAGATATTGGAATATAATATTCTGCCCTGCAAAGGAGCTTGGACTACAACCAAGGATCAATTACCCAACACATATGAGATAATATTTCAGGCAAGGAGATGGACAATCAATGAAATAAGGCATTTTCAGTCCTTCTTGATGAAAAGGTAGGAGCTCAATAAAAAAATTTGATCTTCAAATGCAAGATTCAAGAGAGGTATAAAAAACTAAACAGGGAGAAAGAAACTTGTTATTCAATATGAGCAAAGTGTTTACATCCTTCCATGGGAGGATGATACTTGTTAATCTTGAGAACTATATCTGTATTATGGCGTTTTAAGGGGATAGATTACTTAGAGGGAGTGGGTATAAATTAACTTATCTGATGATAAAAAACGTGATTAAAGGTTGTAAATTGATTATTATGCGGAAGGAGAAAATGAGGACTCAGGAAAAGGTCAATAACATTACAGGAAGAGGCAAAGAAACATATAATAGTGGAGGGAAAGAAATGAGGTAGATGAACATTGTTTGAGATTCACTCTGATGTGATTGTATAGAAATCTGCCTTGCCCTATAGAGAGTAGGAGGGTAAAGGAGGAAAAAAGGGAATGGGGGTTAAAAGGAAGGGATGAAGTGTTAAGAGAAAAGGGAAATAAAAGGGAGAGGACTGATGGAAAGGAGGGAAGACAGAGGAAGGCAATGGTAAAAAATGAAACTATTGTGGAGGGGAAGGGAGATGGGATAAATAAAATCATATACCAGAGGAAACAGAATGGAGAGAAAAACACAGATAGTAATCATAACTGTCAATGGGAATGGCATGAACTCTCTCATAAAACGGAGTTGAATGGCAGAATGGATTAAAAACCATAATCCTATAATACGTTGTTTATAAGAAATACATTTGAAACAGGAGAAAGCACACAGGCTAAAGGTAAAAGGTTGGAGCAGAATATAAAGTTCATCAGCTGATGTAAAAAAAAAACTGCAAGGAGTAAGAATCCTAATATCAGACAAAGTAAAAGCAGAAATACATCTAATCAAAAGAGATAATGAAGGAAACTATGTCCTACTAAAAGGCACCATATATAATGAAGTAATATCATTACTAAACATATATGCACTAAGTTGTATAGCATCCAAATTCTTACAGGAGAAGTTGAGGAAGTTAGAGGAAGAAAAAGCAAAATTATACTAGTGGGGCAACTGAAAATTCCCCTCTCTGAACTTGATAAATCTCACCTTAAAATAAATAAGAAAGAAGCTAAGGAGGGGAATAGATCTCTGGATAAAATAGATATGATACACCTCTGGAGAAAACTGAACATGGATAGAAAGGAATATACATTTTTCTCCGTGGTACATGGTGCATAAACAAAAACTGACTATGTGCTAGCACATAAGAGCCTCACAATCCAGTGCAGAAAGGCAGAGATAGTCAACGCATCCCTTTCATACCATAATGCAACAAAAATTATAAGTAATAAAAGTGACAGAAAGATAAACCAAAAATGAATTAGAAAGGAAACAATCTAATCATAATGAGGGAGTTAAACAACAATCATAGAAACAATGAATAACTTCATTCAAGAGAATGAAAATAATGAGATAACGTTCAAAAGCTTATGGGAAGCAGCAAGAGCAGTTCTTAGGGGAAGTTTAACATCATTGAATGCCTTCATGGATAAAGCAGAGAAAGAGGAGATCAATGAATTGGGCATGCACCTAGAAAAGCTAGAAAAAGGAACAAATTGCAAATCCGCAAGTAAATATAAAATTATAACTACGAAAAACCAAAGGAGAGATTAATAATAATGAAAATAAGAAAATTACTGAATTAATCAATGTAACTAGGTGTTGGTTTTATGAAAAAAAATAAATTGATAAAGTTTTGGTCAATTTGATTTTAAAAAGGAAAGAAAAAAACTAAATTATCAACAACAAAAAGAAAAGTGTGAACTGACTCTCAATAAGGAGGAAATTAAAACAATAATTAGAAATCAGTTTGCCCAACTAAATGCCCATATATTTCACAATCTAAGTGAAAATGGATGAATATTTTAACTTACCTAGATTAACAGAAGAGGAAGTAAAATACTTAAATCACTCCATCTCAGAAAAAGAATTGAACAAACAATCAATGAACTCCCTAGATAAAATTTCACCAGGGCCAGATGGATTTACACTTGAATTCTATGGAGCATTTTCAAAACAGTTAATTCAGATACTATATAGTTTATTTGGGAAAACTGGCTAAGAAGGAGCCCTACCAAATTCTTTTTATGATACAAATATGCTTCTGAAATGTAAACCTTGAAGAGCCAAAACAGAGAAAGAAAATTGTAGAACAATTTCTCCTATGCATAGAGGTGAAAATTTTAAAGAAAATATTAGCAAAAATATTACATCACTTTATCATGAGAATAATACATTATGATCAGGTAGGATTGATGCCAGGAATGCAGAGCTGGCTCAATATTAGGAAAATTATCATCTTTATTGATCATAGCAACAACAAAACTAACGGAAACTGGACCATTATCTCAACAGATGCAGAAAAAAAGCTTTTGACACAATATAACACTAATTCCTTTTGAAAATACTGTGGAGCATAGGAAAAAATGGAGTATTCCTTATAATAATAAGTAGCATCTACCTAAAACCATCAGCAATCATTATATTTAAGGGGGGCAGGCTAAATGCATTTCCAATAAGATCAGAGGTGAAGGAAGGATGCCCATTATCACCACTATTATTCTGTATGATACAAGGTATATTAGCTCTAGCAAGAAGAGGAAAAAGAAATTGAAGGAATTACAACAGGCAAAGAAGAAACTAAGTTATCCCTCTTCACAGACAGTATGATGATATACTTAGAAAAACCTAGAGAATCCAATAAAAAACTATTTGAAAAAATGAACAACCTTGGCAAAGTTGCAGGTAACAAAATAAGCCAACATAAATCATTTGCATTTCTAAATATTACTAAGAAAGTCCAAGAGAAAGAGATAGAGAAATCCAGTTTAAGGTTACAGTAGACACACTAAAATATTTTAGAGTCTACCTGCCAAAGCAAACCCAGGGACTATGTGAACACAATTACAAAACACTTTTCACCCACAAAAAATGCCTATCTATGTAATTGGAAAACCATCAGTTGCTCGAGGGTAGGGCAACCTATGTAATAAAAATTCCAATTCTACCTAAATCAATTTACTTATTCAGTGCCATACCAATCAAACTACCAGAAAAATATTTTCTAGACCTAGAAAAAATAATTTCAAAATTCATCTGAAAAAACAAAACGTCTAAAATATCAAGTGAATTAATAAAAAGAAATGTTAGGAAAGGTGACCTAGCCAAACCAGGTCTCAAATTGTACTATAAAGTAGCAATCATCAAAACCACTTGATAATGGCTAAGAAATAGAGGGATAATCAGTGGAATAGATTCGGTCTTCAAGAACAGTGCTCAATGAACATAGCAGTCTACCGTTTGATAAACCCAAGAAACCCAGTTTCAGGGATAATAACTCACTGTTCGAAAAAAAAAATACTGCTGGGAAAACTCGATAATAGTGCGGCAGAAACTGAGCATAGACCAATGCCTGACACGTGCACAAGAATAAAGTCCAAAGGAGTTCATGATCTAGATATAACAGTTGGATAATTTTATGGAGAATGGAAAAATGACCAAACAAGAGATAGAGAACATTATGACTTGCAGAAAGGATAATTTTGACTGCATTAAACTGAAAAGTTTTGCACAAACCCAGTGCAGCCAAGATTAGGGGCAAGGGGAAAACTCGGAAAGAATTTTTACAACTAGTGCCTGAGATAAAGGCCTCATTTCTAAAATACATAAAGCACTTTTTCAAATTTAAAGCAATATAAGTCATTCCCTAACTTATAAATGGTCAGAGGATATGAAAAGCTAGTTTTTAGACGAAGAATTTTTTTAATGTAAACTTCTTTGTTTAACGGTTGAAGATTGGGTTGTTCTGATTAAGAAAATATTCTGGTTAATATATACATCAATGAAAGTAAAACATATATTAAGTACTTATTATGTGCAAAGTATGATTCAAAGCACTGCATACAAACAGAAAAGTAGGACAGTCTTTGCTTTCACAAAAGCTCACATTCTAATAGAGGAAGATGACATGTATAGGAAGTCATATGGAAAGTCCCAGTGGTCCTTGGGCTATGGTGGTCAAGCTCATGACTATGCATCAGATGTAGTGTCATTTACATTAATAAAATCATACCCATTTCCCGTGTTGGATCTATTTGATGGTGCCAAAGACTTTGCTACCAAGTGAGCTTTTTTTCCTGATTTCCCAATAATTTATTATCATTAATTTAAATTTTCACAAATGTTCATCAGTTTCACTCAGAGTGTTGGATTTATTGGCATACAATTGGGCAAAATATTTCTTAATGATTACTCTAATTTCTACTTCATTGGTGATAATTTCTGTATTTTTCACTTTTGGTACTGCATATTTGGTTTTTTTTCTTTTCTTTTTTTTATGATTAAACTTCTTATTTTTTTTTATTTTTCTAATGTTCTACAATCACTACCATAAAACTTAGATTTTCTCCCCACCCCACCTAAGCCATATTTCTATATTGGATCTACATATACTTTCCTATTGAATACGTTTTCACTATAGTCATGCTGTGTAGACCAACTAAAATAAATGGAAGATATTATATAACAAATCAAAACATAATAATACACACACACACACACACACACACACACACACACACACACACACACACACACACGATCTGCTACATTCTGCGAATGAATTCCATAGTTCTTTCTCTGCGTGTGGAAGGCATTTTGCCTTAGAAGACAACTGGGAATTTTTTTTTAAGTTCTTGCATTGTTACAAAGTTTCAAGTCTACCAGAAAATACTCTCACACACTGTGGTCTGTTGAGGGCCAGGGCCCTCCCTCTTTACTGCACTGGACTGTGCGCTGTTGGCTCACCCCCACGGAACAGATCCTTCCCTGGACGTTCCAGTCTGCTCTGGCCTCCGAATCTGCCACAATCTGTATCCTACTGGATTCCACACCTCCAAAATTTGGTCAGATTCTCCTTTCAGAGATATCTGAAGGAATATTTCCAAGAGATTAGGTGAGTTGCTGCTCTCACTCCTCCATCTTGGCTCAGCCCCTGTGACTGACTTTTTGACTCTTCATTAGCTGCGGTTGCTGAGGAGGCAAGGGCTGGAGCACCTACAAAGACAACTGACTGGTTACATTAGACCAGGGTGACTTCCCTGGATGATGGCTATGAGGTTGCAAGTAGGGCACCTCCTTAGAATCAAGAGTGTATTTAATCCTAAAACCAAACTAAGTGTAAAAGAATCTTACTTTGATGATTCATAGGACACAGAGGGTCCTGGGGACTGAGTACTGGCCAAGAATCTTTCTTGTCTGGTAAAGTGGATGAAGATGTGAAAGGTGCAACCATTCAGGATGAATATGCTCATGTTAGGCCATACAAGGTGTACCTTTCTTTCTGACAGAATCCCTGATTTCCACTTGGTTTCTTATCATTAAACTCTTTCTCATGAAAACAGGTTTTCTGTACCTTGAGCTTTCTGAATTTGCTGAATTCCAGATAAGTGGAAATTTACTATGTAAACACATGCACCTACACTCGCTAGCCCTATGGGCCTTTTGAAAAAATATACTGGAAAAGACATATTTGGTAGTTTTTTTCCCAGGCCAGTAATTTATTCTCCTCTGTTTTCATTTCTTCAAGTTTTATTCCCACATCTACTCCAATAGAAGTGCAAGATACGTTTCATTTTGTCCTTGGATGGCTATCAGCATAGTTCACTCATTGTTGGTGAATGTATGGGTGAAGATAGAAATAAAGTTTTCCAGTCTGATTCCAATCAAGTCCTCAACAACCCCGTTGCAAGTGGTTTGTGTGAATTCCTTTTTTTTTACCCCTGGGATAAATCTGACCATAAAACAAAAGTCTTGTCTGAATTAATCTTATTTTTAAAAGGATAGTGTTATCATATGGTAAAAGCAGGTTATAAAAAGACACATCAATCAGTCAAGAATGACTGTTTAATAGGAGGATTTATTTGACATATCAAATTTCAAGTTCAAGGATCTTTGTACTCTGTCATTTTATTTTATTTTTTAATTAAATTTATTTATTTAACTTTTAACATTCATTTTCAGAAAATTTTGGGTTACAAATTTTCTCCCCTTTTCTCCCCTCCCCCCCCCAAACACTAAGCATTCTTATTGCCTCTATGACCAATCTGCTCTCTCTTCTGTCATCCCTCTCTGCCCTTGTCTCCGTCTTCTCTTTTGTCCTGTAGGGCCAGATAGCTTTCTATACCCCTTTACCTGTATTTCTTATTTCCTAGTGGCAAGAACATTACTCGACAGTTGATCCTAACACTTTGAGTTCCAACTTCTTTACCTCCCTCCCTCCCCACCCCTTCCCTTTGGAGAACAAGCAATTCAATATAGGCCAAATCTGTGTAGTTTTACAAATGACTTCCATAATAGTTGTGTTGTATAGGACTAACTATATTTCCCTCCATCCTATCCTGTCCACCATTACTTCTATTCTCTTTTGATCCTATCACTCCCCATGAGTGTCGACCTCGAATTGCACTCTCCTCCCCATGCCCTCCCTTCTATCATCCCCCCAACCCTCCTTGTCCCCTTATCCCCCACTTTCCTGTATAGTGAGATAGATTTTCCTACCAAAATGAGTGTGCATTTTATTCTTTCCTTTAGTGGAATGTGATGAGAGTAGACTTCATGGTTTTCTCTCACCTCCCCTCATTATCCCTCCACTAATGAATCTTTTACTTGCCTCTTTTATGAGACATAATTTGCCCCATTCCATTTCTCCTTTTCTCCTCCCAATATATTTCTCTCTCACTGCTTGATTTCATTTTTTTTAAGATATGATCCCATTCTCTTCAATTCACTCTGCGCACTCTGTCTCTATGTATGTGTGCGTGTGTGCATGTGTGTGTGTGTAATCCCACCCAGTACCCACATACTGAAATGTTTCAAGAGTTACAAATATTGTCTTTCCATGTAGGAATGAAAACAGTTCAGCTTTAGTAAGTCCCTTATGACTTCTCTTTGCTGTTCACCTTTTCATGGTTCTCTTCATTCTTGTGTTTGAAAGTCAAATTTTCTTTTCAACTCTGGTCTTTTCATCAAGAGTACTTGAAAGTCCTCTATTTCATTGAAAGATCAATTTTTCCCCTGAAGTATCATACTAAGTTTTGCTGGGTAGGTGATTCTTGGTTTTAGTCCTAGTTCCTTTGACTTCTGGAATATCCTATTCCATGCCCTTCGATCCCTTAATGTAGAGGCTGCTAGATCTTGTGTTATCCTGATTGTATTTCCACAATGCTTGAATTGTTTCTTTCTAGTTACTTGGATTATTTTCTCCTTGACCTGGGAACTCTGGAATTTGGCCACAATGTTCCTAGGAGTTTCTCTTTTTGGATCTCTTTCAGGTGGTGTTCTGTGGATTCCTTGAATATTTATTTTGCCCTCTGGTTCTAGAATCTCAGGGCAGTTTTCCTTGATAATTTCATGGAAGATGATGTCTAGGCTCTTCTTTTGATCATGGCTTTCAGGTAGTCCCATAATTTTTAAATTTTCTCTCCTGGATCTATTTTCCAGGTCAGTTGTTTCTCCAATGAGATATTTCACATTATCTTCCATTTCTTCATTCTTTTGGTTTTGTTTTGTGATTTCTTGGTTTCTCATAAAGTCCTTAGCGTCCATCTGTTCCATTCTAATTTTGAAAGAACTATTTTCTTCAGTGAGCTTTTGAATCTCTTTTTCCATTTGGCTAATTCTGATTTTGAAAGCATTCTTCTCCTCATTGACTTTTTGAATCTCTTTTGCCAATTGAGTTACGCTAGTTTTAAAGGTGTTATTTTCTTCAACATTTTTTTGGGTCTCCTTTAGCAGGGAGCTGATCTGCTGTTCATGCTTTGACTTCATGTCTCTCATTTCTCTTTCCAGCTTTTCCTCTACCTCTCTAACTTGATTTTCAAAATTCTTTTTGAGCTCTTCCATGG
Organism: Notamacropus eugenii; assembly: GCF_028372415.1. NCBI lineage: Eukaryota > Metazoa > Chordata > Mammalia > Diprotodontia > Macropodidae > Notamacropus > Notamacropus eugenii. The sequence continues at coordinate 186,026,044 of NC_092877.1, read as the reverse complement.
CCTGAGCCCATTGGGTGGGCTGGGACACAGAAGCCTAGATTTCTGTGTCTTTGCCTGATGGTAAGCATTGTTCTTCCTTATCAGAAAGGAAGGGAGGAAATGCCTGTTCTCCAAGAAAGTAGCCTTCTATAGTCTTATTTCTTTTCCCTTTTCTGGGCATTTTCCCAGCCAGTGACTTGACCTCTGAATATTCTCACACCCACCTCGCCTCCTGATCCTCCCAGCCAGCGTTTGGAGTCTGAGATTCAAATGCTGCTCCCCAGCCTCGGGGCTTCGGCAGGGGCAGGGCTGCTATTCAGTGTGAGATTAAGTTCAATTACTCAGGTCAGGGCAGGGCCACCTCTCAGGCTCATTTCCCTCAGGGGATTTATGCACAGACCTTCCACAATGGATCCAGGCTCCTGCCCGCTTGGGGAGCCCCTGTCTGCAGCCGCCTCTCAGCTTCTACCTCCCGGAGGGGCCTGAATTATGGGGGCACCCCACTCCCCTCTCGACCCACCAAAGAGACTCTCTCAATGACCCCCGTCACCTGTGGGTGGAGGGACTTGTGAGGCCACTGGAGATCCCGTCCCTGAAGCCTGCTCGGATTTGTATCTCTCCGTGGCGGGCCGTGGCCACAGCAGGTCTGGGCTGGGCTCCTCTTCTGCAGCGTGACGGACCTTTTACGAGAGGTTTGCAGGTCCCTCTGTGGGTGAAGGGACCCGCGTGGCCGCTAGAGATCCCGTCCCTGAAGCCCACTCGGATCTTTTCCTCTCGGTGCAGCGGCCGCGGCAGGGCTGCACTCAGCTCCCAGTCCCGGCGCCCAGTCCACAGCGTGAAGGACCCCCCGCGAGAGGTTTGCAAGTCTCTCCGGAACAGAAATCTCCTTCGCTCCAATATTCCGTGGCCTCTGGGTGCAGAATTCGCCGTGAGTTACTTCCCTGCAGCCGTTCTATGGGTTGTGGGTTCGGAGCTATTTGTATGTGCGTCTTTCTACTCCGCCATCTTGGATCCACCCCCCTGTACTCTGTCATTTTCACAGAATCCCTGCCCCCTTTACAAAAATCTTCTGTGTTGCTAGATCAAAGCAAAAGAGAGGGAATGTATTCTCTAGCCTCAAGCTCACTCCCCATAGACCAATGACACTCTCCTTCATTCATTCTCTTAACTTGGGATTTCTCAGTTACGTATAAATGTGCTGACATACTTATGTCTTTCTTTTTTATGTTTATCTATTATTTTTAGTTTTCAACATTCATTTCCACAAAATAAAGTGTATCAAATTTTCTCACTATCTATCCTCTCCACCACGCCCAAAAGGCCATGCATTCTGTTTACTCCTTCCCCTAATCTGTCCTCCCTCCTATCACTCCCCTCTCTTCCTTTATCCCCATCTTCTCTCTTTTCCTGTAGGGAAAGATAGATGTTCATAACTCATTGCCCGCATTTCTTATTTCCAGGTCGCATGCAAAAACAGTTCTTAACAGAAGTTCCTAATACTTTGAATTTCAACTTGTCTCCCTTCCTCCCTCTCCACCCATCCCCACTGAAAAGGCAAGCAATTCAATAAAAGCTATATATGTATAGTTTTGGAAAAGACTTCCATAATAGTCATATTTTGTAAGACTAACTATATTTCCCTCCACCTTACCCTGGCCCCCATTTTGTTAATTCTCTCTTTTGACCTTGTTCCTCCCCAAAAGTGTTCACTTCTGTTTACTCCCTTCTCCTATTTGTCCTTCCTTCTATCATCCCCATTATCTCACTTGTCCACTTCTCCCCTATCCTTCTATAGTGGAAAATATACTTTCATACCAAAGTGAATGAGCATGTCATTCCCTCCTTAAGTGAAATGTGAAGAGAATAAGTTTCCCTTTTCCGCTTTCCCCTCCTGCCTTTTATTCTCCACTGACAAAGCTTTTTCTTGCCTGCTTTATGAGTGATAACTTGCCCCATTCCATTTCTCCCTTTCCTCTTCCAATACATTCCTCTCTGACCCCTCAAATTTATTTTATTTGTTGAGCTATCACCTCTTATTAGTCAACTCACCCTGTGTTCTCTGTGTGTGCATATATATGTATATACATATACACACACATATGCATATATGTGTGTGTATGTGTGTATAATCCTTCCAACAAGCTAAATACTGAGAAAAGTCTCAAGAGTTACAAATATTATCATTCCATATAGGAATGTAAACAGTTCAGCTTTAGAAAGTTCTTTATGGTTTTTCTTTCCTGCTTACTTTTTCATGCTTCTCTTGATTCTTGTGTTTGAAAGTAAAATTTTTTATTTGGTTCTGGCCTCTTCATCAAGAATACTTGAAAGTCCTCTATTTCATTGAATTACCATTTCTTCCCCTGAGGTATTATACTTAGTTTTACTGGGTAGATGACTGCTTGTTCCTTTTACCTCTAGAATATCATATTCCAAGTCCTCTATCTCTTAATGTAGAAGCTGTCAGACCCTGTGTTATACTGATTATATTCCCACAGTACTTGAATTGTTTCTTTCTAACTACTTGCAATATTTTCTCCTTGACTAGGGAACTCTAAAATTTGGCTATAATATTCCTAGGAGTTTCTTTTTTCAGATCTTTTTCATGGACTCTTTCAACACTCATTTTGCTCTCTGGTTCAAGAATATCAACTCATTTTTTCTTGATAATTTCATGAAAGATGATGTCTAAGCTCTTTTTTTGATCATGGCTTTCAGGTGGTCCCATAATTTTTAAGTTAAATCTCCTGTATCTGCTTTCCAGGTAATTTGTTTTTCCAATGAGACATTTTACATTATCTTTAATTTTTTCATTCTGTTGGTTTTATTTTGTAATTTCCTGGTTTCTCATAAAGACATTAGCTTCTATCTGCTCCATTTAATTTGTAAAGAACTATTTTGTTCTGTGGGCTTTTGAACCTTGTTTTCCATTTGCCTATTTGTGCTTTCTAAAGCATTCTTCTCATTGGCTTTTTGGACTTCTTTTGCCAGTTGAGTTAGCCTATTTTTAAAGGTGTTATTTTCTTCAGCATTTTTTGGGTCTTCTTTAGCAAGCTGTTGACATACTTTTCATGATTTTCTTGCACCACTCTCATTTCTCTTTCCAATTTTTCCTCCATCTCTCTTACTTGATTTTCAAAATCCTTTTTGAGCTCTTCAATGGCCTGAGACCAATGCATATTTATTTATGTGGTTTTGTATGTGGAAACCTTGATTTCCTCTGATATTGTACTTTGTCATTTCTAATCCGAAAAGATTGGAGAAAATACCTGTTCACCAAGAAAATAACCTTGTATAGTCTTATTTTTTTTCTCCCTTGTTTGGGTTTTTTTCCCAGCCAGTTACTTAGCTTTTTAGTCCTTTATCAAGAGAAGGGTATGTTCTGGGGACCTGTGCGTCCTCAGTTTCTCTAAGGTGGCACAATCAAGGGACAGGAGTTTGCTCCTCTCCTGGCCTGCACAATGGCCTGGGAGCACCTAAAAACTTTTCTGCACAGAACCTGCAATTGGAATTCCCTCATCACAGCTGCCTTCAACTCCACTTCTCCTCATCACTGGGTGGAGCTCAGGGATGAGAATCAGATCAATGGCTCAATTCCTTCAGGGTCTTTAGGCGAAAGTCTCCCAGGGCTGCCACTCAGGGCTGAGATTCAGATAAGCAGTTCAATTCTCCCAGGTGCTCTAAGTGGGGGGGCTCCAAAAATGGCAGCTGCCAGTGCAGTGGCTGCTGCCAGATGTCCAGACTTCACTCCATTCTTCTGGGTGAAGGAGCCCTCCCACTGACCTTTGAAGCTATCTGTGACTTTTGTGGGTTGAGCAGTCTGGGAATTGCTACCAGTGGGGCCCTGAAGCCTGTTCTGGGTGCTGTTCTGGTCTGCATGCTGCACTGTTCTGCGTGATGTGCTGGTCTCTGGTGTGAATTATTTCCATCTAAAATTACAAGTCTTTGCACAGTTAAAATGTAGCCATTGATAAAATATCAGGCCTTAAAATAGGAGATGTAGAGGTCTTAGATAAAATGCATTATGTTGCAGATTTCATCATAATTACCTGTATAAATTATACCACATAAAAGTGAATACAAAGTGGACAATTACTTATGAAATTATTTTGTAAAGTGAAAATACTTTAGAGTTCTAGATATACTCATTTATATAAGTTATTATTTTTCTCTGAAAGTTATAATTAGGTGAGAAAAATCTGTATAGAAATGCCAGTATAAAGTGGGGTTGGAGCCAAGATGGTGAAGTAGGAGAGACCTCATCTAGTTCTCACCCCCAACCCATAAAATATCTGTAAAAATGAATCCAAAAGAATTCTAGAGAAGCAGAAGTCAAAAAATGACAGAGTGAAATAGATTTCCAGTCCAAGGTAGCCTTGATGGTTAATTGGAAAAGTCTGTTGCACAGGGTTCAGAGAAGAGCTCAGCTCAGCCTTGGCCATGCTGCATGGCACTGATACAACTGGAGCAAACTTCAGGATGATGAATCCCAGGTAGCAGCTGAAGTTCCCAAATTTCTCAACCCACAAATGCCAAAGACAGCTTCAAATGTCAGTAAGAAAGCTCTTTCACCTGGGTGAGAGGGGAGAATGGTCTGGAGCAAGCCCTGGCTCCAGGGCAGCAACGATCACTTTTAAAGCCCTCAACACTGGGAGAATAGAGTAGTTGATCTGTATTTCAGATCTGAGTGGTGGTCCTGGGATGAGGAGGAGAACTGGCTCTGCAGAGGTGGAGGTGGTGGTGCATGTGGAAAGGGAATCCTACTCACACTTCCAGAGCAGAAAAGAGTGCTTGTGCTTGCTCACAGACCAGAGTGAAGGCCAGGAGAGGATTAAACTCTGATTGTGCCACCTTGGAGGAACTGAGAACTTAAAGTTCCATAGAATGTACCCTCCATTTGACAGAGGATTCAAAAAGCAAGTAACTGGCTGTGAAAATACCCCCCCCCCCCAAAAAAAAAAATAAGACTTTAAAAGGCTACTTTCTTGGTGAAAAGGTATTTTCTTCCATCCTTTTCAATTACAAATAACAAAGCATAATATCAGAGGAAGAAAATAAAGTCAAGGCTTCTACATCCAAAACCACCAAAAAATATGCTATGTTCCCAGGTCATGGAAGGACTCAGGAAGGATTTTCAAAACCTAGTTAAAGAGGTGGAGGAAAAATTTGAAAGAGAAATAAGAGTGATCCAAGAAAATCATGGAAAAAGTGTCCATAGCTTGCTAAAGGACACCCAAAAAATGTTGAAGGAAACAACATCTTTAAAAACAGACTAACCCAAATGGCAAAAGAGATCCAAAAGGCAAATGGTGAGAAGAATGCTTTAAGAAGCAGAATTAGTCAAACCGTAAAGGAGGTTCAAAGGCTCCCTGATCAAAATAGTTATTTAAACATTAGAATGGAGCAGATGGAAGATAATGACTTTATAAGAAACAAAAAAATTATAAAACAAAACCCAAAGAATGAAAAAATAGGAGATAATGTGAAATATCTCACTTGTAAAACAACTGACCTGGAAAACAGATCCAGAAGAGAACATTTAAAAATTATTGGTCTCCCAGAAAACAATGATTAAAAAAATCGAGACATTATCTTCCAAGAAATGATCACTGAGAATAGCCCTGATATTCTAGAACCAGAGGGTAAAATAGAAATGGAAAGAATTCACTGATCTAAAAGAAATCTCAAAAAGAAAACTCTTGGGAATATTGTAACCAAATTCCAGAGTTGCCAGGTGAAAGAAAGAATATTACAATCAGTCAGAAAGAAAAATTCAAGTACTGTGGCAATACAGTCAGGACAACACAGAATTTAATAGCTTCTACACTTAGAAATCAAGGGATTTGGAATATGATATTCCAGAGGTCAAAGAAGATTGGTTGACACCAACAGCCACCTACCAGCAAAACTGCGTATAATACTTCAGAAGAAAAATTGAATTTCAATAAAATAGAGGACCTCAAAGCTTTCTTGTTGAAAAGTCCAGACCTGAATAGAAAATTTGACTTTCAAATAGAAGAATGAAGAGAGACATGAAAAGGTAAACATGAAAGAGAAGCCATAAAGAACTCATTACGGTTGAACTGTTTACATTCCCACATGGAAAGATGATATTTGTAACTCACGAGACCTTTTTCAGTATTAGGGTAGTTAAAGGGAATATATTTGTAGGCTTGCATGAGTATGATATATGTGTATATTACATATGGGTAGGTATATACATGTATGCACATATGTGTGTGTGTATGTATATATGCATGTGTGTATGTATGTATCTGTGTAGACAGGGGGCACAAGGTGAGCTAAGTGTGAAGGGAGAATACCTAAAAAAGCATAATTTACTGCTGAATGGAATGTACTGGGAGCAGGAGAGAGATGAAATGTAGTAAATTATGTCACATGGAGGGGGGGAAAGGTGCTTTCACAATGGAGGGGGACAGAGGGGAGATGAAATTAAATGAGTGAGATTTGCTTTCATGGGATTTGGCTTAAGGAGGAATAACAACACTTAATTGGATATGGAAATCTATTTTACCCTGCAGGAAGGCAGGTTGTGGGGGGATAGGAGATGGAAGATAACACAAAAGACAGCACATTGGGGAAGAGAATAATCAAAAGCAACTACTATTGCGGGAGAACAGTTAATGGGAGAGTATGGAATAGATTGAGGGAAGGATAGGAAAGAGGGAAATGTAGTTACTCACTTATATCATGACTGTTATGGAAGTCTTTGCTTTGTTATACATGTATGAACTATATTGGATTGCTTGTTTTCTCAATGAAGGTAGGTGGGGAGGGAGAAGAGAATATAGAAGTCAAAGCATTGGTAGTGAATGTTAAAAATTGTTTTAGCATGCAACTGAAAATGAAAATATACGGGCAATGGAGTATAGGAATCTGTTATGCCCTACAGGAAAATGGAGGGAAAGTGGAATGGGAGAAAAGTGGATGGTGGAAGAGAGGACAGACTGCAAAAAGGGGTGAATGGGTTGGACACTGTCCTCGGGTGGGTGGTGAGAAGAGATGGGGAGAAAATTTGTATTGAAATTCTTGTGGAAGAGAATGTTGAGAACTAAAAAATAAGTTATACATATTTAAAAAAAGAAATGTCAGTATAAGGATATTTCTTTGTCCACCCTTATGTTGGCAGTCCAGGGATAATGAGATTTAGACGTGTAGAGTGGAGAGTTTCTCCCAAAGGTGAAATAGCATGAAAATTATAGGAAATTCCCTTGAGATAAACTACAATTTTATAAAATCTGTATCACTTCTTAAAACAGCGTGACATTTCACTTCTTACTAGAAATGAACAGTCATAAAAGTGGACTATATCACGTTGAGCAAAGGAAGGTATCAGTGGTTCATATGAGTATACTACCATAGTAGACACAACCTCATAACATCAATTTTGAATATTTATTCTTTAATTTAACTTTAATCCATTTTCCCATCTTATTTAATTTCCCATCATTTTACCTAAGAGGAAACCTCTGTAGAGAGGGTATATAACTTGCCCAAAGTTACACAATCCCATTAGTGTCAGTCGGATGAGAATCTCGGTCTTCACTTCCTCACTTATTCACACATATCCTGTTCATAAAATACTATGGTAGATCCTTTAAGGAATATAAAAATATTCCTCCTCACTCACCCTCTTTGAGAAAACAAGCAATTCAACATAGGTAATACACGTGTAACAATGCAAAACACTTCCATAATAGTTATGTTGTAATATATTAATCACATTTCCCTCTGTCCCGTCCTACCCTGCATTTATTTCATTTTTTGTCTTAACCTGTCCTCCCACAATAATGTTTCCTTCTCATCAATCCTTTTCCCCATTTGCTGTGTCTTCCATTCTCTCCCCTCTCCTATCCACTTCCCGCCTCTGCTCTTGCAGGGTAAAATAGCTTTTCACATCCAAATGAGTGTGTGTTATTCCGTCCTTAAGCCAAATAACATGAGAGTAAGGCTCAATTATTTCCTATTTTCTCCCTATTCTTTCCTTCCTTTGTAAAAGCTCTCTCCAGCCTCTTTTATGTGAGATGTTAGTTGTATTCTACCTCTCCCTTTCTCTTACTCCTAGTACAGTCCATTCAACCGTAAATTTTATTTTTTAGGTATTCTCCTTCCTTCATCTTCAAGTCACTCTGTGCCCTCTGTGTACCTGTATACACACACAAATATATGTTTGTATATATACACATACACTCATGTACATACATATACCTAGAAATATATAATATACATATACATAGATACAATAAACACATATATCTATACACGTAGTTTTATAATACACACACATATATAATTATGCATATAAATATATACACACAAATATAAACACATATATGCATATATACATGAAAATATGTATATATAGATACGAACACATAAACATATACATGTATATATGCATATATAGACATATGCACACATATAAATACACGTATGTGAATATACACGTGTGTGCATATATGTATATATATGTATATATCTATATCTCTCTATGTACCTACACATCTGCATATCTGTATCTATACCTATCTCTATCAAGAGATAGACAGAGATAGAGATAGATAGATAGATAGACAGACAGACAGACAGACAGATAGATAGATAGATAGATAGACAGATAGATAGATAGATAGACAGATAGATAGATAGACAGATAGCATATCAGGGCAATTTTCCTTGGAAATTCTTTTTTTAAAAATTTATTTATTTAACTTGTAACTTTCATTTTCACAACACTTTGGGTTCCAAATTTTCTCCCTTTTTGTCCCCTCCCCTCACCCCAAAACACCGAGCAATATAATTACCCTTATCACCAATCTGCTCTCTCTTCTATCATCCCTCTCTGCCCTTGTCTCCATCTTCTCTTTTGTCCTATAAGGCCAAATAACTTTCTATACCCCTTTACCTGTATTTCTTATTTCCTAGTGGCAAGAGCAGTACTCGACAGTTGTTCCTAACACTTTGAGTTCCAACTTTTCTTCCTCCCTCCCTCCCCATCCCTTCCCTTTGGAAGGCAAGCAATTCAATATAGGCCAAATCTGTGTAGTTTTGCAAATGACTTCCATAATAGTCGTATTGTATAAGACTAACTATATTTCCCTCCTCCTATCCTGTCCCCCATTACTTCTATTCTCTCTTTTGATCCTGACCCTCCCCATGAGTGTTGACCTCAAATTGCTCCCTCCTCCCCATGCCCTGCCTTCCATCCTCCCCCCACCCTATTCATCCCCTTAACCGCCACTTTCCTGTATTGTAAAATAGGTTTTCATACCAAAATGAGTGTGCATTTTATTCCTTCCTTTAGTGGAATGTGATGAGAGTAAACTTCATGTTTTTCTCTCACCTCCCCTCTTTTCCCCTCCAGTAAAAAGTCTTTTGCTTGCCTCTTTTATGAGAGATAATTTGCCCCATTCCATTTCTCCCTTTCTCCTCTCAATATATTTCTCTCTCACTGCTTGATTTCATTTTGTTTTAAGATATGATCCCATCCTCTTCAATTCACTCTGTGCACTCTGTCTCTATGTGTGTGTGCATGTGCGTGTGTGTGTGTGTGTGTGTGTGTGTGTGTGTGTGTGTAATCCCGCCCAGTACCCACATACTGAATAGTTTCAAGAGTTACAAATATTGTCTTTCCATGTAGGAATGTAAACAGTTCAACTTTAGTAAGTCCCTTATGACTTCTCTTTGCTGTTTACCTTTTCATGCTTCTCTTCATTCTTGTGTTTGAAAGTCAAATTTTCTTTTCAGCGCTGGTCTTTTCATCAAGAATGCTTGAAAGTCCTCTATTTCATTGAAAGATCAATTTTTCCCCTGAAGTATTATACTCAGTTTTGCTGGGTAGGTGATTCTTGGTTTTAGTCCTAGTTCCTTTGACTTCTGGAATATCCTATTCCATGCCCTTCGATCCCTTAATGTAGAAGCTGCTAGATCTTGTGTTATCCTAATTGTATTTCCACAATACTTGAATTGTTTATTTCTAGCTGCTTGGAATATTTTCTCCTTGACCTGGGAACTCTAGAATTTGGCCACAATGTTCCTAGGAGTTTCTCTTTTTGAATCTCTTTCAGGAGGTGATCTGTGGATTCCTTGAATATTTATTTTGCCCTCTGGTTCTAGAATCTCAGGGCAGTTTTCCTTCATAATTTCATGAAAGATGATGTCTAGGCTCTTTTTTTCATCCTGGCTTTCAGGTAGGCCCATAATTTTTAAATTTTCTCTCCTGGATCTATTTTCCAGGTCAGTTGTTTTTCCAATGAGATATTTCACATTACCTTCCATTTCTTCATTCTTTTGGTTTTGTTTTGTGATTTCTTGGTTTCTCATAAAGTCATTAGCCTCCATCTGTTCCATTCTAATTTTGAAAGAACTATTTTCTTCAGTGAGCTTTTGAATCTCCTTTTCCATTTGGCTAATTCTGCTTTTGAAAGTATTCTTCTCCTCATTGGCTTTTTGAATCTCTTTTGCCAATTGAGTTAGCCTATTTTTCAAGGTGTTATTTTCTTCAGCATTTTTTTGAGTCTCCTTTAGCAGGGTGCTGACCTGCTGTTCATGCTTTACCTGCATGTCTCTCATTTGTCTTCCCAGTTTTTCCTCCACCTCTCTAACTTGATTTTCAAAATTCTTTTTGAGCTCTTCCATGGCCTGAGGTCATTAAGTGGGCTTGGATACAGAAGTCTTGACTTCTGTGTCTTTCCCTGATGGTAAGCATTGTTCTTCCTCATCAAAAAGGAAGGGAGGAAATGCCTGTTCTCCAAGAAAGTAGCCTTCTATAGTCTTATTTCTTTTCCCTTTTCTGGGCATTTTCCCAGCCAGTGACTTGACTTCTGAATATTCTCTCCACACCCACTTTGCCTCCAGATCCTCCCAGCCAGCGCTTGGGGTCTGAGATTCAAATATTGCTTCCCACCCTCAGGGCTTTATGTGGGGGCAGGGCTGCTATACAGTGTGCGATCAAGTTCAGGTGCTCAGGTGGGGAAAGGGCCGCCTCTTGGGCTTAGTTCCCTCAGGGGGTTTATGCAGAGACCTTCAAGAATGGATCTGAGCTCCTGCCTGCTTGGGGAGCCCCAGTCTGCTCCCGCTTCCGCTGCTGCCTCCCAAGGGGGCCCGAGCCAGAGGGACACCCCACTCCCCTGTTGGCCACCCAAAAAGACTCTCTCACCGACCCTTGTCACCTGTGGGTGTAGGGACCTGCACGGCCTCTGGTGATTCCGTCCCTGTAGCCTGCTCGGATCTGCTCCTCTCGGTGCCGTGGCCAAGGTAGGGCTGGGCTGGGCTTCTGGCCCAGGGCGCAATGCACCTTTCGCGTCAGGCCTGTCTGGAACAAAAATCTCTTATGCTCTGTTCTGCGGCTTCTGCTGTTCCAGGATTTGTTGCTACAGAATCTTTTTTACAGATATTTTATGGGCAGTGGGTTTGGAGCTAGCGTATCCTGAGTCTTTCTATTCTGCCATCTTAGCTCCACCCCCGAAAATTCTTGAAAGATAATGACTAAGCTCTTTTTCTGATCATGGTTTTCAGGTAGACCAGTAATTTTTAAATTATTTTTCGTACATCTGTTTTCCAGACCAGTCATTTTTCCAGTGAGATATTTCACATTGTCTTCATTTTTCATTCTTTTTGCTTTGTTTTATAATTTCTTTGTATCTCATAAAGTCATTAGCTTCCATCTGCTCCATTCCAAAGTTAAATGCGATTTCCTTCAGCGAACTTTTGACTCTCCTTTCCTATTTGGTCAGTCCTGCTTTATAAAGCATTCTTCTCCTCACTGATTCTTTGGATCTCTTTTGTCATGTTGGTTAGTCTGTTTTTAAAGGTGTTATTTTCTTCAGCATTCTTCTTGGTCTCCTTTAGCCAGCTATTTGCTCCCTTTTCAGGATTTTCTTGCATTAGTCCCATTTATCTTCCCAATTTTTCCTCTATGTCTCTTACTTGATTTTCAAAATCCTTTTTGATCTCTTCCATGACCATTGCAATTTTTTGGAGGCTTTGAATGTAGAAGCCTTTGTCTCGTTGTCTTCCTTTGATTTTATACTTTGTTATTCCTCATCTGAAAGAGTGGAAATAATGCTCAATAACCAAGAAAATAACATTCGATAGTCTTATTTTTTTTTCCTCTTTGCACATTTTCTCAGCCAGTTATTTGACTTTTGAATACTTTATCAAGTGAAGGGTATACTACCCTAGACTTCAGAGATTTTGTGCAGCTGTTCTCTGAGAAATGTCTAGGGAATTGTAAGTTCTCAGTTCTTGCAAGGTTGCACAATATTATGTTCTTTTTGGTCCTGTATTTCTTCCTACCCCAAGCAACTGGCATAGAGCTTAGGCTGACAGAAGATTGTCCACAGATGACTTTTGATGACTTATGATAAAAGATCTTCTGATACACTCTACTTCCCGGAAGGAAAGGTATTGTTATCTATTTTTATAAAAAAGAAAAGATAATTGAAATCCTGTCTTGTTGAAATGGTAGAGTAGGGGAATTGAATTTAACTCTACATTAGTGAAAGAGAACTACAAATATGCATCTTCACAGTATTGCCTAGAAGGCTGAATTATTTTTCAAGAGAAAAATGAATATGGAAAATGATGACTTGGCAAAGTAGATAGTGTCAATGGGCAAGATTTGATTTTATAAATCATGGCTTAAGAAACTATATAAGATGGGTTCTTGCTAAGGGAGAGAATACATCTCATGAGGACTGGTAAGTGTATATTTGTCAGTATACTTGCTGACCTGATTGAGAGGTCTTTAAATTGAAATATAAGGCATATGGGAAAATATTTAGATAAAATTGTAAAACTACATATTGTGGAGGACAACAGTCATGACATAGGAAGAATACAAATATTATGGGAGCAGACTAGTAATTCACAAGAGAAAAGAGAAAGAGGTTTAAGAATGATATTTGTGGTTTCGTATATCTGTATGACAGCATTGAGATGGGTCAAAAATTGTTAACTTGATGTTTTAACAAAAGAAATTAAATATGATACGAAAGGCATATATCAATGATAGTGGAGCAGAAGATATTCATAGTAAGTGGCAGGCCTTCTATCATCATCCTTAGTGCTTGCCTAACATCTTAGCCACATAAAAGCCATATAATCTTTGGAACTAAGCTCATTACTATGATTGCTGTTTCCACCCTATTCCTGGTCCCTGACTGTGAATAATTAGTTTCTCACCTTGTCCATTGTGATCCATCTTTTATGCTAGCCTGAGATACTAAATGGGTGATTGTTTGATTCTTTTGAGAACTTAGGTTCCATGCTATTTATTTAGAATCCTCGCAGGTGGCTTATTCCTGATCCTTGAGCCAGAGTGTGTCTGACTGTTTCTCTGCTGTGAATTGACAGATTTCCCTGCATTAACAATCTATTTGCTTATATCTCTTACTATGATATCTCTGAAGAGCATTCTGATATTATGAGACTGTTTGGATATTATGTTCCAACCTAAGCTAGGTCACTCATTAGGACCTATACTGCACATTTAAACAACTGATTGCCTGTCAAAATTTAAGTATATAACTTGTTGCCATGTTCTCTTTAAGGCCAACCACAACTTTGTCCAGAATGTATCCTAGTGTCCTATGCTTAAAGCTTCCTGCATCACTCATTATGACCTAGAATGGACTGCCCAATACATTTTTGATACTGATACCCATGAAGAGACTGTAGTAATGGAAACGTATGCTTTGTTTGAAGGTAACAGATTTGACATGAAGGTTTCAAAATAGCACATTTTGTCAAGAAGATGTGTTATATGCAAAAATAGCTAAGAACCTAAGTAGGAAAGCACAGTAATGAATGGTTCAATTTAGTAATGATAAAGTGGAAAAATATTATCCGTTATTTGACCTGACAGAGGCTCTGGATAAATAAGTACTTGTCTAAACCTTGAAAATGACACAGAGGCAAGTTATAACAAGTTATAACCATTTAGATGTCTGTTAGAATTCTGATTTTCACTAAATCAGATTATCTAATATATTCTAGGGAACTGTCGCCATTTTTTTCTCTCTAAAAAAACAGAAGTATCAATGAAGAAAACTGACATCCCCACCAAACAGAAAATTCATCAGTAATCATGATCATGGAAGAAATTGATTAAGAATTTAGGACTTCAATTATTTAAGGAAGGAAACTTCCTTAAGGAAGGATAGGACTAATATTTAGGGGTATACAACGCAGTTTTACCAGATGACAGCTAGATTACCAAGTTCATGTTTTGTTTTGGATGTAGGATAATAATCATCCGGACCAAAGGAGTAGGAAAAATATGGTCTGGGAAGCATTTAATTGAAGTTCAATGCAGGTAAAGAAATTATAAGATTAGACTGCCTGCTATTAAGGAGCACATTGTCTCTACGTCCAGATGAATTAACTTCCCCAAGTGAAAGTAGAGCTTGCAGCTTGATACTGAAAAGACTTTCAGGGAGGTGCAGAAGTGTTTGATCATGCTTGTTTGTCCTCAGATACCTTCTTATTCAGACACCATGGTTATATGGTTTCTTTATTCCTTTATATGCTACCATGGATAAACAAAAACAACAATAATAAAATCTTTGAAAATATAATTGCATTGTTAAGCATATTAGTCATTGTACATACAAGGGGAAGGTTAACAAGTTACAACTAAACTAGAAAATAGCAGGAATAAGTCTTAGCATTGTCAGAACCAATATAATGAATTTTTGGTGTTTGTATGCTCTTTTCCTTTTTAATAGATGTTCCATCCTATAGGTGAGCAGCATCAGGCAGGGAGTAGGGGTTAGATGGTATCCTTGACAAGAGATGGTTGGTTTGGTTCTTGCAAAGTTTTCCTTTGAGAAACCAAATTTCTGCTATGCTTTAAAAAAAAAAAACAACAACAAACTCCTTAACGCTTGACAAAGCTGGCAGTGATCAGTAAAGAATGTATATTCCTTACAATATTATTTCAAATCCACAATTATGTTTTATGTCCATCATTGACTTCCCTTGAATGCTCCCATTTCGCTGAATGTCAAAGAAAGTAAAACTTAGTCATTCATTTAATTGGCCCCAGAGAAATACACACACACACACACACACACACACACACACACACAAATCCCATTGTCTTTTTCATCCAAAATATTTAGGTCTTTTGCAAAGTTCTTATATCGGTGTGTAGCAGAAACGACAGAAAACACTAAAACTGTGATAGTGATATAACCTGGCATTAGTTATGGAGACCGACTTGAAATTCAGAGAGATATATTCTTGTTCATGGCTTTCAGACAAGCTCTTTTATTATGATGATGTCCACAAGAACTATAATGGAAAGAAGAGGCTTTAGAGTGGTGATGCTCTGGATCAGTCTGGCATTTGAACCCTAGCATTACCATGACAGAAATCCTGAAATACTTCTGCTGATTCATGAGATGATACATCAAAGAAGAGATGACATTTTCCTCCTGAGAACAAAGCTAACAACGTCACTCAGAGGAAGCCGATGTGTATGAAGTCTCTGTGGTAGTGATGACTAATATCAAATGGAAGGTAGAGAAAGATGCTGAGTAGAGAGAAACAACAAAAACTGGACACTGTGCAGAACTCTAGAAATATTAGAGATTTATGCTACCAGTTAGAAGCTATAGATAGTTCTAAATGTTATATGATGTAGAAGAATTCAGTAGGTGTCATGCTGTGAGGAACCATGAGAGGTAACATCTTCTGGTAGCCGTACTTGTTACATAAGTGTAAGGGAGTTAGGTTGCACTGGTCTCTGAGGAAGGGCTGTTAATAGTCCAATAGGGGAGAGGATGCCAGTATTGTCTTTGAGATCTAATGAAAAATTTTCTTTGAATTAATTTTTTTTTCTCTTTTTTGAGGTTTGTAAACTGTATACTTCCAAAAGCAGCATATTGCGTAGGGGAGTTCTCAGATTTCCTATGGGAGGGAGGGAGAACCATGTGAAAAGTTCTGACACTAGCTATATTTCCTTTGCTTTAACTAGTGACCAAAAGACTACTTGTTTTTAAAAATCCAGATCTTATGCCATTCCATGCACTTTTCCCATAGTTTTAAAGGTGTTTAGAGATCACAACTAACCCACTTTTCACAGAACGTTAATTAAATCTTCTTAATCAAAGTAAATCATAAGACTTTTTAAGAATGTATATTCTTTACAATATTATTTCAAATCCACAATTATGTTTTATGTCCATCGTTACATTGTGAGACAGTAAGGTAAGGAGACCTGAAGATTGAGTCTTAGCTCTTTCACTAGGAGACTGTAGGCAGATCATTTTAAGTTTCTATATCTAAATTGCTTGGTTTTTTACTTCTATATAACAAAAGATATTGGAGTAATTGGTCTTCAAAGTTTCTTCTTTAGTTTAGATCCCATGTCTACTTCAACTTTGAATTCAGTAGAAGTAAAATGAACCTCATATAGGAATGATAATTGACAGCCTATGAATTACTATCATTGTTATGTGATTGTGTCACCAAGAAAACCTGGTCAAGATATTAGTGACTTCTACTATTTTAGTTTACATATAATCAATGGAGATTAGATTTGAAAGAATAATAAAAGAATATATGATGTCAGTAGTCCAATGATGAACTTGAATCAATCACATATACTGTGACTCTACCCACATCAACTCCAAAATTATAGTAAATGAAATATTTGAATTTATGATTGGGAGTTTTATCCATAATTCCACCTACCTACCGCAAGGCCTAAAATGTTAACTAATATTCCTAATATTTTTCATTTTAACTTCCCATTTTGACCAGATTAGGTCTTATTTTAATGGGTTTTTGTTTTCAGGTGCTCCCAACAGAACTGTGTTTAAGATTTAAAGTAACTTCTTATTTATTTTTCTCTCATATTATTAGTGAAGGAGTTAAAACTCAAGCTAACTCTTATTCCCACGACATCTCATTAGAAAACTCTATATGTTCCAAAATGCATCATTTATTTTTATACTTCATTTATAAGACTTCAGAAATGTTTCAGTGTGTGAGAATTTTTTCATGTTGAAGATCCTTTGCAGTCATTTTAATCTTTATTTTGAGAAGCATTGTATTATAATCCATAAGAAATGAATAAGTAAATTATGTGTTTCATCATAGGATGCTTTTATCACTTACTAATTATGGAAGGAAATATAGCATGCATTTCATTGTTTATTTACTTGCTCTTCTAGACATAGGTCCGTTTTGTTTTAATATCAGTTTGATAAGTAGAAAAGGAGAAAACCGAACTTCCCACACAGAAAATGTTAGGACCAGCTGTTCATGTTAGTACCACTTTCTGTCTCTTTGAAAATTCTTAGTCCTTTACTCTTTAAAATAACATAGAGCTGAATGGCTAGGAGCTGACACATGAAAATAATTTTTATTTTATATTTCTTACTGAATATTATTATTTGCACTGATATTCCCATTTTCTTCTTTTCCCCTTAAAAAACGCAGCACCAAAAGGAGCAGATCACAGTAGGCTTCAGGGACAGAATCTCCAGCAGGAAGCACAGGTCCCTCAACCCACAGGCACCAAAGGTCAGTGAGAAGTTCTTTTCGGCTGACCAAGAGGGGAAAGGGGTGTCCTCATAACTCAGGCCCCATCAGGAGACAGCAGCAGAGGCAGCAGTGGACAGGAGCTCCCAAATCAGGCAGTAGCCCACATCTATTCTTGAAGGTCTCCTCATAAACCCCCTGAGGGAACTGAGCCCCGTGTGGTAGCCCTGCACACACCTGAGCAGCTGAACTTAATCTCACACTGACTAGCAGCCCTGCCCCTACCAAAAACCCCTCAGGCTTGGGAGCAGCTCATTTGAATCTCAGCCCCCAAGTGCTGGCTGGTAGGAACTGGAAGCAAGGTGGTTGTGGAGAGGAAACTCAGAAGTCAAGTAACTGGCTGGGAAAATGCCGAAAAAAAGGGGAAAAATTAAGACTACAGAAGCTTACTTTCTTGAAGAGCAGGTATCTCTCTCCATCCTTTCGGATGAGGAAGAACAGGGCATATTGTCAGAGGAAGTCAAGTACTCTGCCTCCAAAAGGAACTTAAAATGGGCTCAGGCAATAGAAAACCTTTAAAAGCAAGTTAGAAGCTCACTAAAGGAGAACCAAAAAAATGCTAAGGAAAATAACTACCTTAAAAAGAGGCTAACTCAACTGGAAAAAGAGGTCCAAAAAGCCACTGAGGAGAAGAAGGTTTTAAAAAGCAGAATTAGCCTAATGGAAGAGAAAGTTCAAAAGCTCATTGAGCAAAATAATTCATTGAAAGAGAGAACTGAGTTCAGGGAAGAAGTTAGTGAACCAAACCAAAAATTTGAAAAAAAAAAAAATAGAAGATGTTGTGAAACCACTCATTGGAAAAGCAACTGACCTGGAAAACAGATCCAGGAGAAATAATTTAAAAATTATTGGACTACCTGAAAGCCATGATGAAAAAAAGAGCCTAGACATTATCTTCCATGAAATTATCAGGGAAAACCACCTTGATGTTATAGAATCAGAGGGCAAAATGGATATTGAAGGAATTCATTGAACACCTCCTGGAAGAAACCCGAACAGAAAAATTCCTAGGAATATTGGGCCAAATTTCAGAGTTCCCAGATCAAGGAGAAAATACTGCAAGCAAATAGAAAGAAACAATTTGAGTACTTTGGAAATACAATCAAGATAACACAGGATCTGGCAGCATCATCATTAAGGGATCGAAGAGCTTGGAGTGGGATATTTCAGAAGTCAAAGGAATTGTGATTGAAGCCAAGAATCACCTACCCAGCAAATCTGAATATAATACTTTAAAGGAAAAAATGGTTATTCAGTGACATAGTCGAATTTCAAGATTTCATGTCGAGGAAAAGACCAGATCTCCATTTAAAAATTCGACTTCCCAAGACAAGAATCAAGAGAAGCATGAAAAGGTAAACAGAAAAGAAAAATCATAAAAGACTCACTAAAGCTGAACTCTTTACATTACTACACAGAAAGAAAATATTTTTAACTCTTGAATATTTTCTCAGTATTTGGGTAGTTGGAGAGATTGTACATACACCCACACACATACACATAGATAGATAGAGAGTACAGCGTGTGTTATATCAGAAGAGATGATACACACACACACATACACACACACACAAAAAATAAAATAAAATAAAACAAAAATTAGGGCGTGAAGGAGGAAAATTCCAGGAAGAGAAAGGGAGTAATGGAATGGGGTAGGCTATAACTCATAAAAGAGATAAGAGAAATCTTATTCAATAGAGGAGAGAAGGGAGAAGGGAAGAGGTGGAAAAACCAGCTACTTTCCCCACGTGTGTCTGAAGGAGGGAATAACACGCTCACTAAATTTGAAATGAAAATTTATATAAACACAGAAATGTAGAAGAGGAGGTGACAAGTGGAGCGAGGGGAATGTTATAAGGGAGGGTAAATGGGAGAAGGGAGTCACTAGAAATAAATGGTTTCGAATAGGGACAAGGTCAATTGTAGGGGGGAAAATAAAGGGGGATAGGGTAGGTCAGAGGGCGATATAATTAGTATTGCACGACATGATTACTACGGAAGTCTTTTGCAAAACAACACATATTTAGTCTATATTGAATTGCTTGCCTTCTAAGTAGGGCTGGGGAGGGAGGGAGGAGGGAGAGAAGTCGGAATCCAAAGTATTAGAAACAAATGTTGAGAATTTTTATTGCATATAATCGGGAAATAAGAACTGCAAGGATAGGGGTATGGAAGTTTATCTTACCCTGCAAGAAAAGAGAGAAGATGGGGATAGGAGAGGGGAGGGTACATTGAAGGAAGGAGTAATCAGAATGCAAATTATTAGGAAGTGGGGGGAGGGAAATGATGGGGAGAAAAATTGGACATGTTACAAAGTGAGATAAAAGAAATTAGTATCAAAAGAATAGACTGAATTAATTACTGAGAATAAATCACTGACATCTTTAGTTTGGAGAAAAGAATTTCAGTCTAAATTTCCTAGAGGAAGGTAACCTCAGGTAAAATTTGGCATTGATGGAAAAGTCAAGGTTTTAATGGTAAATTTGATTTTATGATTGCCATTTAATCAGTAACTAGAACATATATAGAAAGATATGTAAGCCACTTAAGACTTGCCTCAAAAGTTGTTCCTTAGCCAAAATGAAGCTATAATCATATTTGAAATCTGGATATTGCAACTTGCCATTTTTCGATGCTATGGGACTATTAAATGACTGTTCTTCTGAGTCTAACTCCAGGAATGGGTAGCAAGAAAGGCCATCTGAGCCTCCAATACTTGATGCCAGTAAGCTGATGAGATGCTGGTATGAACTGTATAGGTGATCTCAAGGGAAGGGTGGGAGAGCGGCTTTTGAACATGGGCTGAGGTGGGATTCTCCTGATTCAGTTTCCTCACTGACACCCGGCAGATTTTAAGCCTAACTGAATGCAAGTGGATAATCTAATCCTGCCTGGAGCTGACATGAAGTTCTGGAGATATTGTATCCCTGCAATGTCCTCACTATTGGTGGCAATTTCCTACAGTCAAATGGTGTGTAAGCTTAATACCAGATCTATTCAGTTATAGATTATGGGTAGGGGAACATCTGAGGTTGTCTAAAATTAAGCTATTTGGCATAAAACTTTAGACCAACAACAATAAGTTAGAGTCCTTTAATTCTTAGTAATACTGTGCAAACAATTAGGTCAAGAGCTTGTGAAGTTAGCAACAAAATATTATTTGTGTCTCAGTTGGTTAAGGTCTAAAAAAAAATTATGTTGTAGTCCATATTGTAAATGCTTTAAAAAGAAGTATCATCTGACCAAAAGTTGGAATTGCTTTATCTGTTATAAACTGTGTTGCAAATAAACAATAAAAAAGAAACAAAAGCAAATTAAAATCCAGGGATTTATTTCAGATTTTTTTGTTCTGACATCAAAAGATATAGCCTCATAATCCGAAAGTTGAAAAACTTTGAGTGCTAGAAAATTTTAAATTTCTACAAAGCTGATCTAAAAATATGCTGTGAGCAAGCCCCCACCTCACTGAACCAGTGGAAGATTCTCAGCCCAAGTGAGGTGCAAGCTGGCAAAGGATCAACACAGGACTCCAAGACTCACACAGCCAAGGGAATAAGCAGAGAACAGCACCAACCAGCACCCATGAGCCGCTGAGCATACCTGTGTTTTAGCACAGTGTTAGGTGAGAAAAAGACTTCCAGCAGCTAGATAGCTCCTCCTCAACACTCCATATGCATCAAGGTTCATTATAACTCTGGGGAAACGAAGAAAGACTACACATATCCTCAGCACACTCCATCCAGCTCAAGCTCAACACCAAGTAAGACACATCATTATAATATGGCTTCCAGTTGCCAGAACCAGAGGCCACAGCAAACAAAACCAGTAACCACTCCCCTAGAACTCAGCAGAAGAAGAGCAAAACAGAGTCCACTGTGCCCTAGAATCAGAGATCTATTTTAAAAGCCAGGAAAAAAGGCAATCATGATGAGCAAGGAGCAATTTAGAAAATCAAAAACCATAGATTCTTACTAAGGGGAAATGGAAAATCAAAACTCAAGTTCAGGAGGGAGCAGTGTTGGCACTACACTTATTTGTGAAGCCTCAAAAGGGAAAATGAACTGATCTCAAGTCCAAAAATGATCCATGCAACAACTCGAGAAGGATTTAAAAGTCGAATTAGAGGAGTAGAAGAAAAATTGATTAATTCTCTGAAAAAAAAATGAAAAAATGGAAAAAAAATCCATGAAGGAAACAACTCCTTAAAAAGTACAATTGTCCAACGGTTAAGGAGAAACAAAACCTACCGGGAGAAAATAACTTCTTACAAGTAAAATTGGCCAAATGGAAAATGAGGCACCAAAGCTAACTTGAGAAAAGAATTCATTAAAAGTTAGAATTTCACAAGTAGAAGCTAGTGACTCTACAGGAATGAAGAATCAGTCAACAGGAGGAGGTGGAGTTAAGATGGAAGAGTAGGAACAGGGAACTGCCTGAGCTCTCTACCTGTGGTGATAATTTATATGGAAAGCTCTTCCCTATTCATTAATAGGCCCATGTGATATGCTTAAATCACACAGAGGTATAAGTCCCATGTGGTGGGGGGAGCTTGCTGAATGTGGAATAGAAAGGGAGGAAGAAAACTAAGAGGAAGTTATTGAGAACAGTTGGGATACAGGGAGCGACGGGATATGAGAAAGCATGTACAGCTAGACTTCAGAATGCTTATTTGTTTCTAGGAAGTACTTAGCAGCACTGGGGGCAAGAGAAGCTTGGGAATGAGTTTTTTCCCTTTCAGTTGTAATGGGTAATGATTTCTTGGCTACTATGATGAATTCGGCATTCTGGTTTTAGGATTTACCTTTCTGGTATCTGAAGAAATATTTTTCTTTGGTCTTCTATATGGAGAATCTGCTATACTTTGGGATTGCAAACTATGCCAGCATATTCATAGTTTCCCTGGGTGCTGTGAATATTGCCTGGGAGATACGTTTTGAGTCAACAACAGGGTTATATTGTATAAAATCTCTATTTGGAGGCAGAAAAGATTTTGAGGAAGAAATTTATATTGCAGAATGGGAAGATTTATAGTATTCCTACATGGCAAGGGATGGGCTAAAAGCACTGGACCCTCTGGAACCTGGGAAGGAAGGGTACAGGAGAGAGAACCTGGAGACTTGGAAAGGTATTTGCAAGGAATATCAATAAGATCAGGAAAAGAGCTGACAGGGATATGTAGGAGAGGTTGGATTTTATTAATGGATTACTGTGTCATGTCTGGAAGCAGATATAAACTGCCAAGGGGGGCAGTAAACAGAAGGTGGAAAACTAGTCAGTTTGCATGGAAATATTCAGCATTTAGGCTCTGCTGTAAAAGAGCAAGTGGGAGGGGAGGAGTCTCAATTGGAAGAAAAGGCTATTCATTTAGCAAAGAAGAAGCAGAAGACTGAAAAAAAGAAGTATGTATACAACAGAATAGTTTCTCTGAGAATAACTGCCAGGAGAGTGCATGGGTGGAAAATGTAACTAAGTCAGAGTTGGACAATGAAACAATGTTGCAGAGAGAGACTTATAAGGCTGAAACTCTCCTCATACTAAGGCAAAAACAAGAGTACTAACTAAGGAACACAGTGGTTAGGGATATAATTGAAGATTTTACTCAGCTAGAGGTCAAAGATATTTCTAGTTGGTTCACAGAAAGAATCAGAGATTCATTAATATCTTGGATGGTGAAAAATAATGATGCAGGAGCTTGATAAATATCAATAGATGGCATGGCTTGTTTGAAATTCATAGTTATCAGTCAGAATCTTTTTGCACAGCAAGTTTTTAGAGATTATAATACACAAGGAGGTAACAATATGACAAATCTGTTAGCTTTGAGAAGAGAAAGATGCACTGAGCAGTATCGTACTGACTGAGTGTGACCTAGTGGAGATAGACCCTGGGATTCACTTAGGGCCTTGATAAGAAAGTTAAAGGAGGAGGTAATGAAGACTGCTATAATGATCATAAATGAAGATACATACTATGATACCCCCTCCTGCTTACCAGCACCTAGTTTTGACTGTAATAATTGGGGAAATATGGTACCCTCTTTTAGAGGTACTGGACAAGATTTCACATTTAAGTGACTTAAGGGACTGGGGAAAAGACAAAATTCCTAGAGACAGAAGATTAAAAAGCCAGTGGATAAAAAAATCAGAATTAATTGATGAGGAAAGAATTGTTTACTGCTCTATTGAGAGCAGGGGTAGATTTTGGAAGCATAGATAGTATTCCAACCAAGGGACTACACAGAATGTACCAAAAAAGGGAATTGATAATAGACAGAATAGAAAAGAAGAACTGCCCCTACAGATCCTCCTAAATTATTGTATCTAAGTTTGTTGCACCTTCAGAGATAATAGGAAGCTGACGGAGCCTCAGATCAGGTGACAGAAACACACAGGAGGGATTACAGACCCCATCAAATTTGATCATATATTGGAAATAGGGATGAGATACTGAAACTAAGACACTAATAGATACTGGGGCAGAGACCTCTCTAATTTTGGAAACCCTGATAAGTTTAAACATGAAACTTCTATCACCATCACAGAACTGGAAAAGGCTGAAGTATCAGTCAGACAAGTCAACCTAACAATGAAAATTGGACATATACCTAAGAAATAATATGCCCTGGCAATTGTACCTATTCCTGAATGCGTAATTAGAATGAATATATTGAGAAATATGATGCTACATTTACCTGAGAGCAGATACCAATTTTCAGTAAGGAAGACAGGAATTACTAAAGTTTTAGTGGATAAAATGAAAATGTACCTACTCACTTTATCTGAACCTTCTAAAGTACTTACTTTAAAGCAGTACTTTGTGCCAGGTGAGCAAGATGAAACTACCAGTAGTAAAATGGAATATATTGAGGCAGAAGTGTTAGTCCCTACAACTACTTGATGGAATAACTTTGCCTGACCAGTAGGAAAGTCAATTCGGACATGGAGGATGAAACTGGATTATATACATTGAGTAAGATTATTCCTCCCTTGTATGCTGCTGTTTCAAATTCTATTACCTTAATAGAAAGCATTGAGAAATATGATGGGACTTGTTAGTCAGTTCGTAATTTAACCAATGATTTCTTTACTATCCCAATTGATTACGAATAATGGGACAAATTTGGTTTCACATGGCAGAGCTAAAAGTATAGTTTTGCACAACTGCCACAAGAATATCTGCATGGGCCCACTTTGTCACAGGACTGTGGCTGAACATTTAGAAGAATTAGAGTCACCTGGTGTACAGCTTACCCACTTTATAGATGACATGACGGGGGGAAAAATGGGAAAAAAAGTGGAGAAATGTTTGATGCTTTTAATTGGGCATATGAAAAGTAAAGGGTGGAAAATTAACCCTGCAAAGATTCAAGGGTCAGTTCAAACCTCAAATTTTGGGGGTGTACAATAGAAGAAGAGTCTACAAGAGATTCTCCTCTAAGCCAAAAAAAAAGATTCAGGATTTTCCTATCCCCGCCAATAAGAAAGAGGTCCAAAAGTGTATAGGATTATTTTTGTAATGGTGGAACCACATACCACATCTAAGACAAAATTTGAAACCCTTATATAAAGTTACCAGGAAAAAAAATATATGAGTTTGATTGGGTACTTGAGCAGAGTAAAGCTTTTGAAGAAGCAAAGGTCACTATGCAATTGGAACTAGATTTTTGGCTTATGCAAAGTGGCCTGGTTGGAATTTTAAGTGACTTGTACAGGATGAATATGCAAACTGGAGTTTATGGCAAAAACAATAAAGCTGAAATGGACTTTTAGGATTTTGATCTAGGAAACTCCCTTCATCTGGAATTCAATACATACCTTTTGAAACAGAATTGCTGGCTGCATATTAGACTTTGGTAGAGAATGAATAACTGACCTCAGGTTATGAAACAATATTAAGTCTTGGAATCACAATAATGACCTGGTTAATGCGTAGCCCAGCTTCTCACAGATTTGGGCATGCTCAAGAGTCTAGCATAATTAAATGGAAATGATTTATTCAAAAATATCTAAAGCAGGCGAAGGTGGAGTTTATGCTTTACATCAATCTATAGCAAACATAGATAATGAGGGAAATGATCACTACTGAACCAAAGGGACAGTTGTTACAATCCTTGGAAAAATGGAATAAGGGATACGATGGATTGGCTAGAGAACAAAAGAGACAATCATGGTTTACTGGTGAAACAGCAAAATATTTGAGCCACAAGTGACATTGGAAAGCAATAGCCTCTAACTCATGTATTAGCCAGACTTTGGAAAGTACTGGGATAGACGGATGTAGTTAATATGCTGAACTTATGGCAATATATCAAACTATCAAAACAGAATAAGGATGACAGTGTCATAATTCACTGACTCATGGGTGGTATCTAATTGGCTAGCTACATGGATGATCATGTGGAAAAATCAAAATTTGGTAATTTGGTAATTTATGGCAAACAAGTCTGAGGCAAAGAATTATGGGAAGGTATATGGGATATGTCTTTGATTAATAATTTAACATTTATGTAAATGTTCACATGCCTCTAACTACAGCAGAACGTGAATGCAATGCATGTGTTGACTGACTAGCAAAGATTGCTTCTCAACACATTGTCCCTACTCTAACACCAACTCATGAGCCATAACTAGCAAAATAGTTGCATCAAATGGCCATCCATTTAGGGGTCCAGGCGACACACTAGTGGGCACAAGATCACAGTGTTAGAATATCTCATTCATTGTTAAAACAAGTACTAGAGGAATGCTATATGTGTCCATTGGAAAAATGATAAACTATTCCTTGGGTAGTAACTGGAGAGATAGGAAGAAGAAAAGTACCAACCTAAGATAATGTTTTATATGCTTATTTTCTTTTATCCACATTGCAATTCTGTTGATACCAGTTTCCCCACCAGCCTTTGTAAAGGATATGAAAGATTTTTGCCCTGAATATAACGATAATTTAAATGTGAAGATCTTTCTCATTCTTTAATAGCCCGATACGACCTGCTAAAATCATATGGAAGTCCAGTTTATATGTGGTGGGGAGAGTTTACCGAATGAGTGGAAGAGGAAGGGTGGAGTAAAACTGAGAGGAAGTTATTGAGAGCAGTTAAAGCAGAGAGAGAAAGAGGACACAGGGAAGTAGCCACAGCGAGGCTCCTGAATGTTTGTTTTTGGGAAAGCTCTAACTGCTTTGATGGGAAGTTTAGGGGGGAGGCTTGGGAATTGCTTTTTTCCCTGCAGTGATAATGTGTATTTGACTTCTTGGCTATTTTGATGGATTTGGCTTTCTGGTTTTGGGATTAGTTTTCCTGGTGTGTGCATGTGTTTTTCTTCTGCCTTCTATATGGAGAGTCTGGAATACTTAGGAATTGCAAACTTCATTGGCATATTCATAGTCTTTCTGGGTCCTTTGAATATTGCCTGGACAATATAAGCCCCAAACCCCTCAAAATACCTGTAAAAATGACTCTAAACAAATTCTAGAGCAACAGGAGTCACAGAATAAGAGAGTGAAAGAGATTTCAAGTCGAAGACGATGTGAAATGCTGACAGGAAGGGTCTATTGCACCTGGCTCAGAGTGGAGCACAGCCCAGCATAGGCCACACCTGCACACATGGGACAGGAGCAGGTCTTAGAGTGAAGCATCACTGGTAGTTGCTCTGGTTTTCAAACAACTCAATCCACAAATGCCAAAGGCAACTTCAAAGATCTTTGGGAAAGCTGTCTTACTTGGGTGAGAGAGTAGTGTGGTCTGGCCTCAGCTCCAGCCTGCACCCCAACCTTAGAGCAATAACAGTCACTCCCATAGTAACAGTCGCTTCTGAAGTTCTTAGCCTGCAGACAATGGGAGAATCAAAAGGCTGATCTGGATCACAACCCTGGGTGGTGGTCATGAGGGAGGAGGAGTGCTGGTATATAGAACTGCTAGCAGCTGGGGAGAGGGAATCCAACCCATAATTTAAGGAGAAACTGCTCCAAGGTTCTAGATATAGACGTCAAAATTGTCACTGAAAGAATCCACTGATCACCTCCTGAAAGAGCTCCCAAATTAGTCCATTTGTCCAGCTTGGAAATTTTTTTTTTCAATTAAGCAAGATGGCTCATAAATATTTAAAATAATATCCTTTATTAGGTATGTTTAAAGCCATATGTGATTAGGTCCCAGGGCAAATATTAGAGTCCCAAGTAGAGTCATGGTAAATAGAGGCACGAGAAGGGCGGTTCAGAAAAAAGGATACTTTCAGGTTTCAGTTTACAAGAGGAATTGCCATCTTTTGCCCAAAAGGTTATATGTTTAATCTCTGGCTTCTCTGCAGCAAAACAGATGAATTACTGGGAGGATTGTAGGTTTTTAATTCCAACCTCTGCTATCACAGACATGGAGATGCAAGCGTTTGACCAGAAAAAAAGAGCCCCCTTTATATAGTCATGGTCCCTGGAAGTTCTTAGTACTGTAGAGAAATGGGGGGTTGTAGTGACGGGAATGTGGGAAGGAGTGACATTTTCTAGATCCAAGGAATGGAAAGGACAAATAAATTAAAGGCCAATTTAACCCTTAACCCAAATCTCTCCTTATTGATAGACATGGAGGTCCTGCCTTGTTTGAAGGATGAGAGGAGTTGGTGAGAAGCAGATACATTTCTCAGCTGTCCCTCTCTGGGCAGTCATCATTTGGGAGTTCATGGTTTCCATCTTTGAGAGAGAAGATGGAAGATACCAAACTCATATCAGTTTGCTGAAGGAAAGACTCTTGGAAGGCATGAAAGAAGCTGGCATTCTCCATCATGTTCTTATGTTCTTACTTTTCTACACTAAATATTTAAGAGAGTTTTCTTTTGAGTGAGATCTAGGATATTTTTGCATTGTTGAGCTAAGTGATCTTGTTCCCCATAAGAAAGTTCCTTCACTCGATTGTCTGACATATATTCTCCTAAATACAGATTCTCTGATTTTTGTTTTGCCGTGATTGTGTTAAAACGATTTCTTTTGCTCTTCCCTATATGTATTCATTATGGAATTATTATTAGACAGAGAGAGGTGCCAAGCCTTGGATAGTGAACGTGGGGTATCCCTTTCCTTCCCACACAGTGTCATAAAAAGTTAAGGGGAATCTGATCATATGCCCAAGAAGAACAATATATAACCAAATAAATATATCTCTAACCCTGTGCTCTTTCTCTCTGAGTAAAGCGGAGTGGTAGTCAG
Organism: Notamacropus eugenii; assembly: GCF_028372415.1. NCBI lineage: Eukaryota > Metazoa > Chordata > Mammalia > Diprotodontia > Macropodidae > Notamacropus > Notamacropus eugenii. The sequence goes on along the minus strand of NC_092877.1, from coordinate 185,997,298 downwards.
CAAGCCTCTTTTCCTGTTTCCCATTCTGGCAGTAATCAGAGTTTACCTTGGTGGTGGAGGAGAGTGGGAGGACAGGAGACAAAAATGTTTAGTCTGGCTCCTTAAAGAAAGATAAATGGACCTCACTATACACTTGAGGCTCTCACTCACTCTTCTTTGCTATGTCAGCCAGAATTTTTATTTTAACTATATTAAACATTGATTTTACAGCAAAATATTATATTTATCAGTATGTATACATATATATTCAATTATGAGGCTGCTACTTTACACCATTTAGCAATGAATTTTATTATTTTAAAAGATTACATTCAATTGAAAATGGTTAACAATGGTCTATGTATGTAAAATACTTTGCTAAGCACTATGGAAAATTCAAAGTTTACATAAGATATTATTCCTGCTTTCTTTATTAAAAAAATAATTTACTTTTGCTTTCGATATTTGCTTTTCTAACATTTTCAGATCTAAATTTTCTTCCCCACCCCCAAATAAGGCATGTAATCTAATATTGTTTGTACAGGTACAATCATATTAAACTTACATCTACATTATTCATATTGGAAAGAAGAATCAGAAACAAAGGGAGTAACCATGGGAAAGGAAAAAAAAACAAAATGAAAAAAATATTAAGATATATAAATTCCAGCTATTAGTCTGGAGGCTGCATCATTTCAACACTGAGAGTAAGGCATAGTATGGAAGGAACTTATTATTCATTTCATAGATGTTTATTAAGGACTTCTAATAAAATATAAAGATAAAATGTCATACCTACTCTTTGAGAGATGCTTGAAGACATAAGAGAAATACCTAAAAATGTTTTGTTTTGCCTCTCTCCTTAACAGCACAGTCTCTCAATAGACCCTGTCAGCGAAGTGCATCTAGGAGCAGGAAAGCCCAGAGAATATTTGAAGCCAAGTAATGAATGATTGAGAACAGTTACAGCTCTGTAGCCAATTGAAGAGACTTCTCATACTTCTTTGATTAGTTAACCAGAACCAGTTACAGAATGCCTACAACTGCTTTATAGCTTTGCCAAAGTACTTCCATTATATGTCATCATAATCTTCATACAAACAAGATTTCTAAACACTCCATATCGTGGGAATCTGTCAGAAACTCTCACAGCAAGTACCAGATACTATAATTGTTAAGCTGTAATGGTACATGCTTAACGTATATGGACTTGGAGAAAAAAAGATGCAAGTAGCAGTTTGACCACAAGATCTTCTGAAACTTTCTTTCTTTTTAAAGAATCCTGTAGAGGGGTAGAGCCAAGATGGCAGAGTAGAAAGATCCACCTACTGCAGATCTTCCCCCACAGTCCATAAAATACCTGTAAAAAGCGACTCTAAACAAATTCTAGAGCATCAGAAGTCAGAAAACGACAGAGTTAAGGAGATTTCCAGACCAAGGGAGCCTGGAAGGACGATAGGAAAGGTCGATCACAGGGGTGTGGAGTGGATTTCAACCCACAGAAACCAGCACAACCTTGGCCTTGGGGCACTGGCAGGAATATGACTCGAGCAGGCCTTGAGGGCACAATCCTCAGCAGCAGCTGCTGGTCCCAGATGGCTCAACACACAAACACCAAAAGCAGCTTCAAAAGTCATGGAGAAAGATTTTTTTACCTGAGTAAAAAGAGCAATGTCCTTCCCTAGACCCGGACCCAGGCGATGGCATCAGCAGCAGGAGCAGCATCCATCTTTGGAGTTCTGGGGGAATTCAGCTGTTGATCTGGATCTCAGACTTGAGTTGTGTTCCTGGGAAGAGAAATAGTGCTGGCGGAGTGGAGCTGGTGGAGGCTCTGGAAAGGGAATTCTACTTGCCGATCCTGGGTAGAAAAGCACAGGCCAGGAGAGGAATAAACTATTCTGACCTGATTGTGCCTCACTGGAAGAACTTTGAACATATAGATCCCCATAACATAACCTCCTCTTGACAAAGGATACAGAGGTTAAGTAATGGACAAGGAAAATGCTCACAAAAGGGAAAAAAATGAGACTATATAAAGTTGCTTTCTGGGTGAACAGGTACGTCCTTCCATCCTTTCAGAGGAGGAAAAACGATGCATACCATGAGAGGAAGACATAAAACTTAAGGCTTCTGCATCCAAAACCTCCAAAATAAATATGCTCTCAGACCATGGAAGAGCTCAAAAAGGACTTTGAAAAATCAAGTAAAGCAGGTGGAGGAAAAATTGGGAAAAGAAATGGACTGTTGAAAGAAAATCATGAAAAGCGAGTCAACATCTTGCTAAAGGAGGCCAAAAAATACTGAAGAAAATAACTTTTAAAAATATTTTAGGTGAAATGGCAAAAGAGGCCCAAAATGTCAATAACGAGAAGAATGCTTTAAAAAGCAGAATTAGCCAAATGGAAAAGGAGGCTCAAAAGCTCACTGAAGAAAACAATTCTTTAAAAATTAGAATAGAGCAAATGGAAGCTAATGACTTTATGAGAAACTAAGAAATTACAAAGCAAAAGAAACAGAATGAAAAAATATAAGATGATGTGAAATACCTCAATGGGGAAAAAGCACTGACTTGGAAAATAGATCCAGGAGAGACAATTTAAAAATTATGGTATTACCTGAAAGCCATGATCAAAAAAGAGACTAGATATTGTCTTTCATAAAGTAGAAATTTTCAAGGAAAACTGCCCAGATATTATAGAATCAGAGGGTAAAATAAATGTTGAAAGAAACCACTAGTCAGCTACTGAAAGAGATTCTAAACTCAAACCTGCCAGGCATATTGTGGCCAAATTCCAGAGGTCCCAGGTCAAGAAGAAAACACTGCAAGCATCCAGAAAGAAACAATTAAAGTATTGTGAAAATACAATCAGGATAACACAAAATCTAGCAGCTTCTATATTAAGGGACTGATAGGCTTGGAATATGATATTCCAGAAGTCAAAGGAACTAAGATTAGAACCAAGAATCACCTACCTACCAATGCTGAGTATAATACTTCAGAGGAAAAATGTTCATTCAACGAAATAGAAGACTTTCTTTTTTTTTTAACTTTTAACATTTATTTTCACACAATTTTGGGTTACAAATTTTCTCCCCTTTTATCCCCTCCCCCCCCCCAAACCCAAGCTTTCTAATTGCCCCTGTGACCTATCTGCTCTCTCCTCTATCCTCCCTCCCTGTCCTTGTCTCCATCTTCTCTTTTGTCCTGTAGGGCCCGATAGCTTTCTTGACCCCTTAACCTGTATTTCTTGTTACCCAGTGGTAAGAACATTACATTTGGTCCTAACACTTTGAGTTCCGACTTCTTTAGCTCCCTCCCTCTCCACCCCTTCCCCTTGGAAGACAGGCAATTCAATATAGGCCATATCTGTTTAGTTTTGCAAATGATTTCCATACTAGTTGTGTTGTATAGGACTAACTATATTTCCCTCCATCCTATCCTGTCCCCCATTACTTCTATTTTCATATGGTCCTTTCCCTCCCCATGAGTGTCGACCTAGTATTGCATTCTCCTCCCCATGCCCTCCCCTCCATCCTCCTCCCCGCCCTGTTTGTACCCCTGTCCCCCACTCTCCTGTATTATGACATAGGTTTTCCTATCAAAATGAGTGTGCATTATATTCTTTCCTTTAGTGGAATGTGATGAGAGTAGACCTCATGTTTTTCTCTTGCCTCCCCTCTTTATCCCACCACTAATAAGTCTTTTGCTTGCCTCTTTTATGAGAGATAATTTGCCCCGTATAACTTCTCCCTTTCTCCTCCCAATATTTCTCTCTCACTGCTTGATTTCATTTTTTTTAAGATATGATTCCCATCCTCTTCAATTCACTCTGTGCACTCTGTCTCTATGTATGTGTGCGTGTGTGCATGTGTGTGTGTGTGTGTGTGTACTCCCACCCAGTACCCAGATACAGAAATGTTTCAAGAGTTACAAATATTGTCTTTCCATGTAGGAATGTAAACAGTTCAACTTTAGTAAGTCCCTTATGACTTCTCTTTGCTGTTCGCCTTTTCATGGTTCTCTTCATTCTTGTGTTAGAAAGTCAAATTTTCTTTCCAGCTCTGGTCTTTTCATCAGGAAAATTTGAAAGTCCTCTATTTCATTGAAAGACCATTTTTTCTCCTGAAGTATTATAGTCAGTTTTTCTGGGTAGGTGATTCTTGGCTTCAGTCCTAGTTCCTTTGACTTCTGGAATATCCTAGTCCATTCCCTTCTATCCCTCAATCCAGAGGGTGCCAGATCTTGTGCTATCCTGATTGTATTTCCACAATACTTGAATTGTTTCTTTCTAGCTGCTTGCAATATTTTCTCTTTCACCTGGGAATTCTGGAATTTGGCCTCAGTGCTCCTAAGAGGTTCTCTTTTTGGATCTCTTTCATGCGGTGTTCTGCGGATTCCTTGAATATTTATTTTGCCTTCTGGTTCTAGAATCTCAGGGCAGTTTTCCTTGATGATTTCATGGAAGATGATGTCTAGGCTATTCTTTTGATCATGGTTTTCAGGTAGTCCCAGAATTTTTACATTGTCTCTCCTGATTCTATTTTCCAGATCAGTTGTTTTTCCAATAAGATATTTCACATTATCTTCCATTTTTCGAATCTGCGGAGTATGTTCTAAGATATCTGTCTTTCTCATAAAGTCCTTAGCGTCCATCTGTACCATTCCAGTTTTGAAAGATCTATTTTCTTCAGTGAGCTTTTGAATCTCCTTTTCCATTTGGTTAATTCAGCTTTTGAAAGCATTCTTCTCCTCATTGGCCCCTTGCACCTCCCTTGCCAACTGAGTTAGGCTAGTTCTCAAGGTGCCAATTTCTTCAAGATTTTTTTGGTTCTCCTTTAGCAGGGAGCTGATCTGCTTTTCATGCTTCTCCCTCATCCCTCTCATTTCCCTTCCCAGTCTTTCCTCCACCTCTCTAACTTGATTTTCAAAATTCCTCTTGAGCTCTTCCATGGCCCGAGCCCATTGGGTGGGCTGGGACACAGAGTCCTCGATTTCTGTATCTTTGCCTGATGGCAAGCCTTGTTCCTCCCCATCAGAAAGGAAGGGAGGAAGTGTCTTTTCTCCGAGAAAGTACCCTTCAATACTTTTATTTCTTTTCCCTTTTCTGGGCATTCTCCCCAACCAGTGACCTAACCTCTGAATGTTCTCCTCACACCCACCTCGCCTCCTGGTCCTCCCAGCCAGCGTTTGGGGAATGATATTCAAATGCTGCTTCCCGCCTTAGGGCTTTTGGCGGGGGCAGGGCTGCTATTCAGTGTGTGAATTAAGTTCAGGTGGTGGGGGGCAGGGCCACCTCTCTGGCTCAGTTCCCTCAGGGGGTTTATGCACAGACCTTCCACAATGGATCCAGGCTCCCGCCTGTTTGGGGAACCCCTGTCTGTAGCTGCCTCTCAGCTTCTATCTCATGGGGGGGCCCGAGCCATGGGGGCACCCCACTCCACTCTCAACCCGCCAAAGAGACTCTCTCACCTACCCCCGTCAGTCACTTGTTGGTGGGGGGGCTTGTGCCGCCGCTGGAGATCCCGTCTCTGGAGCTTTCTCAGATCTGTGCCTCTCGGAGCCGCGGCCTCCGCAGGTCCAGGCTGGGCTCCGCGTCTGCAGTGCGACGGACCTTTTGCGAGAGGTTTGCAGGTCCCTCTGTGGGTAGGGGTACCCGCGTGGCCGCTGGAGATCCCGTCCCCGTAGCCCTCTCGGATCTTTTCCTCACAGTGTCGTGGCTGCGGCAGGGCTGCCCTCTGCTCCCCGTCCCATCGCCCAGTCCACGACGCGAAGGACCCCCCGCGAGAGGTTTGCAGGTCTCTCTGGAACAGAAATCTCCCTCGCTCCAATATTCCGTGGTCTCTGGGTGCAGAATTCGCCCTGGGTTGGTCCCCTCTGAGATAGAAGACTTTCAAGAGTACGTGATGAAAAAAATGAGAGCTATATAGAAATTTTGACTTTAAAACACAAGAATCAATAGAAGCAGGAAAAGGTAAATAAGAAAGAAATCATAAGGGACATATTAAACTTGAATTCCTAAATGGAAAAGTAATATTTGTAACTCTTGAAACTTTTCTCAGTATTTGAGTAGCTGGAGGGATTATACATATATGCATGCATGCATACATACGTAATATATTTACACAGAAGCACAAGGTGAGTTGAGTAGAAAGGGATGATACATAAAAAATAAAATTAATATGGGAGAGAGGAATAAATTAAGATGAGAAAGGGAAAAATAGTACAGGGCAAATTATCTCTCATAAAAGAGTCAAAAAAAGCTTTTTCAGTGGAGGATAAAAGGGAGGAAGTGAGAGGGAAAAAGTGAAGCTTACTCTCACCACATTTGGCTTAAAGAAGGAATAACATGCACACTCAATTTGTTATGAGTATCTATCTTGAGCTACAGGAAAGTAGGGGAGAAGGGGATAAGTGGTGTGGGGGGATGATAGAATTGATGGCAAATGAGAGAAGGGGGATAATAAGAAGTAAACACTTTTGGGTAAGGATAAGGTCAAAAGACAGAATAAAATCAATGAGGTGCATGATAGGATTGAGGGAAATATAATTAGTCTTTCACAACCTGATGATTAAGGAGGTCTTTAGCAAAACCGCAAATATGTAGCCTGTACTGAATCTTTTGACTTCTCAATGGGAATGGGAGGGAATGTTGAGAGAGAATTTGGAACGCAAAATTTAAGGAATGAATGTTGAGAATTGTTTTTGCATGCAACTAGGAAATAAGAAATACAGAAAATGGGGCATAAATTTTTTTAATGTTTATTTATTTATATTCAGCTTTCAACAACCACTTCAACAAAATTTTGAGTTCCAAATTCTCTCCCCATCTCTTCCCTTCCCCCAGCTCATAACGCCTTGCAATCTGATTACCCCTTCCGTCAATATGCCATCCCTTCTATCCAAACCTTCCCTTCCCTTTTCCTCATCTTCTCTCTTTTCTTGTAGGACAGGATAGATTTCTATGCCCCATTACCTGTATTTCTTATTTCCCCGTTGTATGCAAAAACAATTCTCAACATTCTTTCCTAATGCTTTGAATTCCAATTTCTCTCCCTTCCTCCCTCCCCATCCATCCCCACTGAGAAGACAAACAATTCAATTAAGGCTATATGTGTAGTTTTGCAAAAGACTTCCATAGCAGCTAAGTTGTATAAGCCTAACTATATTTCCCTCCATCCTATCCTGTCCCCCATTTATTTCATTCTCCCTTTTGAATTTATCCCTCTTAAAAGTGTTTAATTCCAATTACTCCCTCCTCCCATTTGCCCTCCCTTCTATCATCCCCCTTACCCCACTTGTAGCCCTCTCCCCTACCTTCCTGTAGCGTATAATAGATTTTCATACCAAATTAAGTGAGCATGTTATTCCTGACTAAAGCCAAATGAGATGAGAGTAAGCTTCACTTTTTCCCTTTCACCTCTTTCCCTTTCTCCTCTATTGAAAAAGCTTTTTCTTGCCTCTTTTATGAGTGGTAATTTGCCCTATTCCATTTCTCCTTCCAATATATTCCTCTCTCATCACTTAATTTTTTTTAAAAATATAATCCCTTCTTCTGCAACTCACCTTGTGCTGTGTGTGTGTGTGTGTGTGTGTGTGTGTAATCCCTCCAAGTACCCAAATACTGAGAAAAGTCTCAAGAGTTACAAATATTATCTTTCCATGTAGGAACGTAAACAGTTCATCTTTAGAAAGTACTTTATGATTTTCCTTTCCTGTTTAATTTTTCATGCTTCTCTGGATTCTTGTGTTTGAAAGTCAAATTTTCTGTTCATCTATGTTCTTTTTATCAAAAATGCTTGAAAGCCCTCTATTTCATAGAACAGCGGTGGTTTTTTTTTTCCCTTGACGTATTATATTCAGTTTTGCTGGATAGGTGATTCTTGGTTTAAACTCTAGTTCCTTTCACTTCTGGAATATCATATTCCAAGCTCTTGAATCCCTTAATGTAGAAACTACTACGTTTTGTATTATCTTTATTGTATTTCCACAAGCCTCAAGTTGTTCCTTTCTCGCTGCTTCCAATATTTTATCCTTGACCTGGGAACACCGAAATTTGCCTGCAATATTCCTAGGAACTTCCCTTTTCTGATCTCTTTTCAGAGGCCATCTGTGGATTCTTTCAATATTTATTTTGCCCTCTGGTTCTAGAATATCAGGGCAATTTTTCTTGATATTTTCGTGATAGATGATGTCTAGGCTCTTTTTTTGACCAAGACTTTCAGGTAGTCCCATAATTTTTAAATTGTCTTTCCTGGATCTATTTCCCAGGTCAATTGTTTTCCAGTGAGATATTTCACATTGTCTTTTACTTTTTCATTCTTTTCGTCTTGTTTTGTAATTTCTTGGTTTCTCATAAAGACATTAACTTCTATCTGCTCCATTTTAATTTTTCAAGAACTATTTTCTTCAGTGAGCTTTTCAATCTCCTT